>NW_028318236.1:4839438-5141903 GCF_062004578.1 Staurois parvus
AGTCAAATTCAGGGTCTCCCTGAGGATGACAGAGTGTGTTGTCATTTAAATGCATAAAACGCGTTATACTTTCATATCTATGCCTGGCCATGGCAGCAGAGAACACGGGTATATGATGAATCGGGTCTGTGAACCAATATAACCGCAGTTAATTTTTTTATAGTAATGCCCATGTTGAGGGTTATGCCCAAAAAAAAACCTTTAAATTCGGAAACTGTAATGGGTTTCCATGCGAATGGCCTGGCAAGGTTTGAATCTGGCTTGACGGCGATAAATTGTTGTGCATATAAATTGCTTTGATCCACAATTAATGCATACAGATCTTCTGTGAAAAACAGCTCCAAAAAATCAGGGGGAGTATTTAAATTTGCTGTTTCCACCTGAATTCCGGGTTGGGCAGTGAATGGGTGAAGTACAGGTGCTGCAGAATTTGTGGGCTGCCAATCGGGATTTGCAAGCACATCCGGAAGGATACTATAGACTCTACATGCCTGTGTGCAAATTCTTGGTGGCTGCGGGACCCTACTTGTGCTCGCCACTGCACCAGCTTGTACTGCACTTATGGGACTCTCCACATCACCAAGTGATACTGCAGTGCTGATGTGTGTAAGACCAGGATGTACTAGGCCACTGGTGCTCGCCAGTTCACCAAAAGGTAGAGCGGCACTAGTACTGGCACTCTGCTGCATATGATAGTCATCAAAATTTACCAGCAAGTGCTAGCAGAGATCAGGCCTGATTCTGCAAACACTGTGGTTCTGTGTGCAATGTATCAAGTGACAGTGACCTACTGACACTGCACTTGCTGGTTGAGAAGGGGGGGGGGTTAAGCGTAGGTTCTAAACGGAGGTGCTGACAGATGCCGGGGCTGATCCCACTAACACTGCAT
Organism: Staurois parvus; assembly: GCF_062004578.1. Taxonomy (NCBI): domain Eukaryota; kingdom Metazoa; phylum Chordata; class Amphibia; order Anura; family Ranidae; genus Staurois; species Staurois parvus. The sequence continues at coordinate 4,840,328 of NW_028318236.1, forward strand.
TTTTGGGGACACTATACTAATGTGAACACTGGTATAGTACTGATCCGATCAAATTATTATATTGATCCGTTCAGACACTATACTAGCAGTGAAGGTTTATTGTGTATGAGCGTGTTCCTGGCAATCAAGGGGTTAAATGTGATTACTGGTGTACTGACAGGCAATCTGATGCTACTTGGGAGGGTAGTGAAAACCACAAGAGCGCGAATTGTGTATATATACCTGATTTTGCGCACCCATTCAGCCCTGTAGCAATATTTCTACTATAGGGCGGTGCGGAGGCAGTTAAACATGTCCAGTAAAAAAAAATTTTAAACATCACATTTCGTCATAAATTTAGGCCAAAATGTATTCTGCTACATGTCTTTGCTAAAAAAAAAATCCCAATACGTGCAAATGAATTGGTTTACTTGACAGTTATAGCATTTACAAATGGCAGTATAGATACTGGATTTTTTTTTTCTAGTAATAATGGCAGCGATCAGCGACCTATAGCGGGACTGCACGACTGTGGCAGGCATTCTGACACTGGGGGGAACTGATTTGGTGTCACTGACATCCCCAGTGACACCAAACAGTGATCAGTGCTAATAAAAGCACTGGTACTGTACTAATGGCACTGGGCAGGAAGGGGTTAACATGAGGGGCGATCAAAGGGTTAACTGTGTGCTGGGAGTGTTTTACTAGTGGGCAGGGGATGTGTGCTTCACTGTAAGCACACTGCTTTGGATGGCTGTGCACAGCCATCCAGAGCAGTGTGCCCAAACTGACAGGGAGGAGGACTGTTGGTAAACAAAGCAGCCCTCCTCCCCGATTGTGATTGTCAGTAATCGGCGGGTAATGACGGGCCGGGACCTGGTGTCTGACAGCCGTGGTCACAAATGACAGCGCACGCCCCCTACCCGTAAATGCAAAATCACGTATATATATACGTGATTTTGCACACCCATGCCACCCTGTAGCAGTATTTCTGCTATAGGGCGGTCAGGAAGCGGTTAATAAACAAAATCAGAAATGTTATCACATAAAGTCCTTTAGAAGAGGTCTGGGGCCACCAAATTCTCACTGGTAGCCCATCACTGCTAAATCTCACATCTACAAGATGCACGCATTGCAAATAAAATATTCCTTCCTTTTTCTAGAATCCACATTTATTTTGAAACATTAGCATTCTGTTTGCACATCCTTAATTCTATCATTAGCTGAATATGATATCTTCCAGCTCCTCATCACCATTAGAAAAATGGGCACTTTATATAATTATTTTATTTTATCGCTGGAGTGCAAACAGCAGCGTACAAATAATTAACAATGAAACATTTACGTTGCAATTAAAAGATTACGATTCTAATGAGTTTGAACAGGAGCGGGAATTTGGAGCCAGACAAAAGAGCCATCCCTGGGCAGATGTTTGTAATAAGACATGTAAATTCATTGCATTGCTTCAACAAAGGCCTTTTGTGCACATATCAACTTGGAAATGGTTTTGCACACAGCAGTCATTTGCTTTGAAAACATCACATTTTACAAGTTCATGACCCCAGCTGCCATAGTACGTGGTTTGGAAGACTTACGTGAACCTTTCATGTTCCATCAAGGTTTGCTAACCCACATTACACAGTAAGAACAGATTACACAAGGTGTCTACAGGTTCCTTTTTTTTATTAGTGTGTGTCCAGGGTGCACCATGATACGATGCAAGGGGCACTCTTGGAGCTAGGCTCACCGGTTGCTCCTCTATATAGTAAAAGCATCTCAGCTGGTAATGTTTGCTGTCTCATTGGACAATGGGATGGTGTATTCATGTGTAACGCACCACCCAAGGAGCCGCTGGTGAACTGATTTCCTTTCCCCTGGTTAAAGCGCACATAGCCAGGAACACAGCATTTTCTTCACTCTTCCATTGGCTCGAAGGAACAGTCCAGGGGTGATGTACTGTACAGTTTGAGGACTTTTTCCTAGCTTGTTGAACTGTACAAAAATGCCCCTCGGAATCTCTAAAGCTGATGGTGACTATGACTTCTCCCGGAGACCAAAGCTATGCACAGTCACTAATTTTCCAGCACTTAGGTCATCTACTCACACAGCCACAGGATCATTGGTTGTCTCCTTCCAATAGCCACCAGACTTTTCTCAGTAAAGCAGATGTGGGCTCATAGGACAGCTGGACAATCCTCCCCCCAACTTCCTCCTGGTTCTCTCCAGTAAGCTTCTTCAGACCCAATCTGATTCCAGGATTAAGCTTGTGACTAGGCTCTGCAGCTAAGGCTTAGCTGAGACCTCATGGTCTTCTTAGTGGAACCTCTGGCACTCCTAACCCCAGGGGCAGAGCCCCTGCACAAGGGTCTCCTCCAGCAGAACTGGACCCAAAAACTCTCTCCCTCTTCCTCAGGCCTCAGACTATTTATGGATTCTCCAACCACCTACTGGGCACACCTCCCCAGGGATTGGCTGGAGTTCCATAAATATTCAGGCTGCTTACTCTGTGCTTCCTCCCACTGTATCTCTAGAATCCTCTAGAATACAGGGTGAAGCAATCAGAGCAGTAGCCTGTGAGACACTGTGCACACCTGAACAATCAGCCCCTTCTCCACTGGGTACAGTTGTTCTAACTAAATTTACCTAACAAATTTCACTAACCTATGGGGGTTCCACACATGTAGCAGAGCTCCAGTTATCAGTGTGATCTGCATTCCAAATTAAAAATATTACATTACATAGGGGACTTTTTGTCCCCTATGTGATTTAAATAAAGTTTTAGCGGAACACCCAAGCACTTAAAAACTACACCAAAAATGTTGTACCCATCCTGTCCCCACCTGCTCCCCCAGACAAATTTAAATGCTCTCATCAGGGATGCTTACATACAAAACCATGTCTTGCAATGGACATGTAACATATCACTGTGCACACCAGAGTGAGAGTATTGATTCCAAGTCCATTATTCTTGGCTATCATTAAACTGATGTCCTGTAGGGGCTTTTAAAATGATGTCTATAAAAAATAAGATACCAAAATTTGTGCTCGTTTTGCATGTGCTTGCTTGATAATCTATTGCACAATACCGTATGACATAGAAAACTACTCCCATCTTATTCTCTAGGGTCTCTGCTTTCAGAAAATGTATAATGTTTGGGGGTTTTAACTACTCTTCAGGCCTAAATTTTTTTTTAAATAGGAGTGCAATCTGTCACGACTGTGTCTACGGGATGAGGCCTATGACAGGTCACTACACCGGCCCGCTGCCAGTGTCATGTGATCGCTATGACCAATCACAGCAGAACACATGACAGTTGTAAACAATTAATGGCTTCCTTTCATGCCATTCATTGCTTACAACTGTGCTGCGAGCTGTGATTGGTCACAGCGATCACATGTACAGAGTGGGCCAATCACAGCCCATCTGTAGCATGTGATCAGTCCATGTGATCAGCATGTGATGGCCAATCACAGCTGATCACATAAAAACTACTAAATGAATCAGTTTCATTCAGTAAAAATACTTGCCTATACCAAAGAAATTCTATAGTATAAGCAATCATAATGTGTAAAATAAAAAAATAAAAAATCCTGATCACTTGCCCAGAGTAGTACCATGTTACTATGGCAACATTGTATTGCTCTGGTCACAGGAGTTGGAAAACAAATCCTAAAAAAATTTAAAACGTAATAAAACAAAAATAATTAAAAAAATTATAAAAAAATTATTTTTTTAAATTTTTTTTTCAATACATAATGTTACCAATCAGTGTCCATGATCACCGCTGCACCAGTTATATAATGATGCTGTACTGAATTGGTGAATTTTTTTTTCAATTCTTCATTTTCCACAAATTTATGGCAAAAACTGACAACTTCAAAATAATCGCCATGCCTCTTAATACCTCAGACTGTCTACTTTTCGAAAAGTGGTAATTTTGGGAGTAGTTGTACTGTCCTGGCGTTTTTGAGCCTCAAGAAATGAGATCAGCTGGCAGCACATCAAGATTTATTAATTTTTAGGTATATACCATAGTTTGTGGACTTTATAACTTTCCTACCAACTAAATAATATGGGTTATTTTTACCAAAGACATGTAGTAGAATACATTTTGGCCTAAATTTGTGTAGAAAGATTATTTATTTGCAAAATGTTTTAACAGAAACAAAGAAAAACGCATTTTTAAAAAAAACTTTTCTGTCTTTTTTGTCTATAGCACAGAAAAAAACACAATGGTGCTTAAATACCACCAAACGAAATCTCTATTTGTGTGAAAAAGAATGATAAAAATTTCATGTGGGTACAGTGTTGATGACCACGCAATTGTCTTTTAAAGTGCAACAGCACTGAAAGGTCAAAATTGGCCTGGGCAGGAAGGGAGTAAAAGTGCCCAGTAGGCAAGGGGTTAAACAATTCTCATATACTGTATAGGAAGTTAAGCTAAGTCTTCATGGGTGCTGGGTTCAGAAATATAGCATCCAGGATAAATACTTACCTTTAGGCCTGATACAGTGTATTCACTGTATAGCCCAGCTTGGAGCCAGACAGGCATTCATTAAACAAACACCCAGCCAGGTCCTCTTCTTAGTGCGTATGCACGCCACAGCTACTTTCTTATGGAAAGTTAATCATAATTTAGTAGAGCAGGTCAAACTCCACACACATAAACTCCACCTTCATCACTTGACATGCCTACCTCTTACCTACCTATGTGAGTGCAAATTTACCATTAAATCTGCCTGATTTTAACCGTCTACACTTAGAATGGCTTCTGTCTCTCTTCTCTACCCAAAAAATATATGAGCCATCACGTGTAAGAAAAAATCCCCTCCCCCCCAAAAAAAATCAATGGCTAATTGGTACAGTAAGCTCTTTGGCATAAATTCTGTTTGCAAGCCAAAATTCTCCCTGAACAAAAATCCCCCTATGCCACTATAAATCCCCCCATCCCCCCCCCCTAAGCTCAAATCCTCTCTCTCCCTAAATCTCCTCTGCTAGCACTACTCCCTTGCCCCAAAAAACAGCACCCTCTCAGCACACATCCTCACCCCTCAAATTTCCCTTCCTAGCACCACTTCCTAACACAAATTTCTTCCCCCTAATATCCCAAATCACACCTCCTTGCACATACCCCCCCCAATTTCCCTCCTAGATCAAATCTGACCCCTGTTACCCACCAAATTTTCCCTCCCAGTATAAATCCACCCTTCCAAATATCTCCCTCCCCAGCACAAATACCACCACCCAATTTCCCCTTCTTGCACAAATCCCCTCTCCCAAATAACCCCTTCTAGCACAACCCCCCAAATCCTCTCTCTTTGCACAAATCATCCTCCTGCCATCCCCTGGCACATCATCTCCCCAAATCACCCCTCTTAGCACATCCCCCCAAATTTCCCCTCCTACAACAAATCCTATCTCATCACCCCCCAAATTCCCCCGCCTAGAACAAATCCGCCCATCATCCTTACTAGCATAAATCCTCCCCCCACCCAACCCCACCCCACCCCTAACACCCCCAAAATTTCCTGTCCTCTCCTTCCCAGTGGCAGCTGCAAGCACTCAATTGGATCCTTTAGGATGGAGAGTGGTGGAAGGGTCCAATAAATATGTCCCATTTTCCAGCCCCTTATTTCCTGAATGATCACAATGAGTGATTGGTCCCGATGACTCACTGAGTTCATTCATAACTGAAGCATAGTAAACTGTTTTTGTTTTGGTTTTTTTTTGGGGGGGAGGGGCTGTTAGATTGGCTGTATGGGGCCCCATGGTTTCTAACAGCAGACCGGAATGTAGGGAGAGGTTCTAGAGAAGTAGGGAGCTTATGGGCTCCTTCTTTATCTTCAGAACGCTCTTCTTTGGGTTGGACCGCCCAGACCACATTCCGTCCTCCTTTACAGGTGCTGTCTTCTGTTTAGTCCCACTCATTGCTGACTCTCCGCTTCAATACTGCAACAGTTCTTCAATACATAGTTTTCTGCATCCTGGGCCTCTGTGTGTTTACTGCCACTGCACAAAGCTGCATCAACCCCACAGAGTTGACGCTGTAGAGGTGGGTGGGAGCCAGGGGCAGACTGACCATTTGGAAACTCGGGCACTGTCCGAGGGCCCGGGGTCAGTAGGGGGCCCCATGAGATGCCCATGGTACCTTTTTCATAGGCTTTTTTGAGTTTGGGCAAGGACACAGGGGCCCCATGATCCCCTATAGCCCAGGGGCCCCATGAGTTGTCAGTCCGCCCCTGGTGGGAGCTTTCGCTTGGAGTAGTGGGCGGGTTTTCTGGAGCAAGAGAGCAGTGGGCTGCAGGAGGGTGTGTTTTACCAGAGGTGCTGAGGATGCAGGTGTCACGGTGTGCTGAGAAGCTGCTCATCACCCCCCCCCTGGTGCCTGTGTCCTGTGCAGCACAGTCCCCCCCCTCTCATCCTGTCACGGCCCTTTGAAGCCGGGCCACCCAGGATGAGAGGTGTGACTTTTGTCACCCCCTGCTGGTCATCTTCCTCCCATCTAGAGCAGCCAGAGGGAGGAAGATGGCCCCCTGCAGTGAAATTCACGCCCCTCTGGCCATAGGGCCAGAGAGAGGCGATCTCCTACAGGGAGGTTTCCGGGCCAAGGCAGTCAGCTTGACACCATGTGGCCCCTGGCGAGTGCGGCGCGGGATTTTCCTGTGCCTGCACTCACTGACAGACAAAGGCCGCGCTCTTGAGAGCGTGGTCCGTGTCAAGGGGGCGTGCCTCGTTGCCGAGCGACCAGGAGCATCATGCAGCAGCCTTAAGAAGGCTGGTGCAGGGCTTCCTGGGTTGTTCTGTCTGCTGCGAGCTGCTGGGAGGTCTACGCTGAGGCGAGACTCCCGCAGCCACTCTGCAAAGACCCCAGGGACTTAGAGGATTATTACCCGCTGGGCACTCTGCAATATTACCGGGGACTTAGAGGATTATTACACGTTGGGCGCTCTGCAATACCCCAGGGATTTAAAGTATTATTAACTGCTGGGCACTCTGCAATACTCCAGGGACTCAAGGATTATTACCCGCTGAATACTCTGCTAATACTCAGGAGGAGTACCTGCTGCTTTACTGCCTAATACTGCGGGTCCAGGATTGCTTGTGTGCTGGAGTATCAGGACTAGTACCTGCTGTTAGGACCCTCTGCTGTGTGCTGAGGAGGGTCGCCCCCCCCGCTGTCGTCTGCTGTGAGCCAGGACATCCCTGCCAGAACCGTGAGTGTCTGCACCCTTGTTTTTATTCCCCTATGGACTGTTCATAAACTCTCCCCCCTTCCTCTCCCCTGTTTGGATTGCAAACTGCTAGAGACTCTAACTTTGCCCCCCTGAGGCCGGATTACAAGTGTCTTGGGCCCTCTCCCTGCTCTTCTCCTATACTGGGTACTGAGACGCTACCTGCAGACTCCAATTGACTGACTGTCATTATTTCAATAAAGCTTTGTGTGTTTATCATCTGCTCTGTTTGTTCTGTCCTGCCTACCCTCCGTCACAGCAGGGAATTTTCTCACTCTACTAACCGTTTTCAGGTCCGGCAGGACAGATACCAGGAAGTCATGGAGCAGTTTTCTATAAAAGAAAGTGGAGGCTGAGGTGAAGCCTGCCCTAGAAATTAGGGAAAGCTTTTTAATTTCTGCAACAGAGGTACATTATTAATATTGGTACATAGGCAAGCTGTACTTTATAAAAAAAAAGAAAAGTGAACTTAACCTTTAGGTCTAGATGTGCTGGAATCAGAAGTAATACTTGCCTTACTCCCCACTCCGGCAAGCTTGCTCATTCTGTGCCACCAGTCCAGTGCTGCCTGCTCTCTAAGGTGCTCCATGCCCCAGTATGCCTGCCTTCTCCATGTACACTGCAAGGTTAATAGCCTTGCATTAGCAGCCAGGACTAGAGAATGAGTGTTGGAAGATGAGGCTGCAAGATTACTCTGCAGACCTTCAACACTTTTCCCTGCCACAGACTTTTGATCCATGGACCAAACAAATAGAATTAAATCTCTGACTACCCACTGCAACCATTACAAAAATATTTTCAAGTACCCCTATTGTTCTGCCAAGTATGCCCAGTTTGGGAACCGCTGACATAAGTAATAACCAGAACACATTTATATAAGCTACTGATTCTGAAATCCAACACAGCCCTGTAGGTATACATGCGTACAGTATGTTCGAGTCTTTGCAATTGTTTTTAGGTAGCCAGAGACTGCTTCTAAATCACCATAGGAGCCAGCTTTGTTCCATTCAGCAATGATGAATTCATAAACAAAATGTCCCATTAGGTGCTCTTTTCACACACTCTGAACATATAAAAGCTTTTTTTTTTTTTTTTTTTTTTTTTAAAGAAAGGAAACAGAAATATCCATGAATCTATTTCTTGATTAAATTGGTTTCCAAGGAGCAAAATTTTACCATTCAAAATCCTTCTAAATTGCCAAGTAGCTATAAAGAACTTTGTCCTAGCGTATCATTATACTGAGCCACAGGCAGGGGGCAGGCTGACCTGGGTGGGTGGGAAGTGAGGTTTAATGATAGGCGACACAGTTGGAAGTCACTTGTTAACCATGGGGATTGTTGGGATAAATGTGGGTCATGGCGTTATTGGCGTATAAAAGTATAGCACACACAGCTGCCATGCTGATGTCTCTCTGCTGCTTAGGACACATAATAACATGCAGGTGACTACAGTGTGCTATATAGGACAGCTTGCCTGTGGCATTGTTTAATTAAAAGAAAATTCCTTTTCACCCCACAAGTCCAAACATCATTCAACCTTTTCATGCCTGTTATATATATTTCAAGTGGATATGTGCATTATTATATTATAATATAATACACCTCAGACTTATCCATTTAAAGAGGAACTTCTGTCCTGTTTTAAAAATTCAGGTCTGCAGCTACAATACTGTAAAAAACACAGACATGTGCCAGCCCAAAAGTCCAGCACTGGAGCCATCGCTGTTCTTCGGATCTCTTGCGCCGCCATTGCGGATATGGAAGCTAGCTGGCCTCCATTGTTTCACAGCTGGCTGCCCACTGCGCATGCATGAGATCATGCTGTACATTCACGTTGAATTCACACCAGATGCAGTGGGACTGCATTGGGCGGCTTTTCCAGTGCAGTCCCACCACATGTTCAAGGCAAAATGCCTGGTCTCCTATGTGCCCGGTTCACATGGTTGTGTGCAGGCACAGTGCACTGATAAAAAGTACTGCATGCAGTGCAGTGAGAGGCAGTCCACTGCCTCATACCACGCGGCTGGCAATTGAATTTTATGAGATGTCTTGGTGACCTCTCAATGAAATATGTTTAAAAAAAAAAAGGAAACTGTGATCAACTATTGGGTTAGTCAATGATCCCCCAGGGGTTATATCTGCTGCAGACTTTGTTTCCCTTCTGCTGGATTAGCTTCCCCACAAGAACGTGGGATAAATGAGTCCACAGAACACTGCAGAGTGTTGCCTCAACTCAATTATCAAATGTTTATTCCGTGAATTCAATATTTCCATAAACTAGACATAGGCAGTGACTTAAAAGGAGAAGTACAGTCGAAGCTGTACTTCTGTGGATCACATGAGTGCAATTAGTTCTGCACTCCTGTGACCCATTCTCAGCCAACAGTGTGCTAGAGTTAGACATGTGCAGTTCGTTTTGTTCCGAATTGAAATTTGGACATATTTTCTGTTATTCAGAGATTAGGATGTATCCGAATTCCAAATTACAATAGTAACGAATTTAAACAAATCTGAAATAAAGAAATGAAATTCAGCTGAAATTCAAATCGATTTGAAATCGAAAACACATTTGAAAACAAATTCAAATTAGAAAACAAATTTGAAAACCAATTTGAATTTGCAAACAAGAATAGAATAAAATAGAACAGAAAATAAAGAAATAGAAAAGAATAGAATAGAAAAGAATAGAAAAGAAAAGAATAGAGAAAAAAAGAACAGAAAAGAAAAGAATAGAACACAATACAGTAGAAAACAATAGCGTAAAACAGAACAAAATAGAATAGAAAATAAAGGAATAGAAAAGAATAGAATCCACTAGAACAGAGTAGAAAAGATTAGAATAGAAAATCAAAGAATAGAATAGAAAATAATAGAATCAATTAGAATAGAAAAGAAAAGAATAGAAAAACAAAGAATAGAATAGAAGATAACAGAGTAAAACAGAGCAAAATAGAATATAAAATAAAGGAATAGATTTGAATCAATGAGAATAGAATGGAAAATCAAACAATAGAATAGAAAAGATTACAATAGAGAATCAAAGAATAGAATAGAATAGTTTAGAAAAACAATAGAATAGAATAAAATAGAATATAACTGCCTTCTGAAAATCGAATTTTGAATAGAATTAATTTTAAATCGAACAGAATACTTTAGAATAGATTATAAAGTAATAGAAAAGAATAGAATAGATTAGAACAGACTAAACTATTTTACAAACAATTGTTATCTGTGCTATGGTGACATGACATGAGTCATCAACAAGGGCACTATGAAAATTTTGCTGAAACAAAAATTTCAATATGGTCACAGAGCTCTTCATATAGCCCATACACCATCAAAAACACATGGATTGTGGATTATGGATTGTAATGTTAGAATTATTTTTGAACCCATTACAATTATTTTCAAATCCGTTCGAAATTTTGAATTCGGTCGAATAAGCGAAACAAATTCTAAAAAGCTAATTAAATGAATTTAACCAATCAAACAAAATGAAATTAGTCAAATAATGAATCAAAACAAAACAAATTTTTCCATTTTACACGTCTAGCTAAAGCAAGCTGTTGGCTGACGTCACAGAGCCAGTCCAGGGTGGGGAAGGATCGTTACCATATGTTGGGTTGGGATCCACCCAGGAGTCTGGATCGGCACCTGGCTCAGCCTCCCAGTGAGCCACTGAGAGCCTGAGCCAGCCACTCCCGCTCCTGCACAGCCCTCCGCTCCAATGAGCACTGGAAGGGTGCAGAGCAGAAAGCCGGAGACTGATAGTCCCAGCTTTCTGCTCAGAGGAGCGGGGAGAACTGAGTGATCAGTGGTTTTTGATCTCTCAGTTCTCACCCAGCGGGGTCACAAGCACCCACCTAGGTATGACAATAAACAATACTTCACTTTTACCTGTAGCAAATGATAGGTTTACAGTTTGCTTATGTGGTGAGACAGAAACTGACTAATAAGACACTTATTCCTTGCATAGGTGAGAATTACAGAAATGGAAGCAGGAGCCTGCCAGAAAGAGATATCCGCTCCCAGAAAGAGGTATCCGCTCCCAGAAAGAGGTATCCGATCCCAGAAAGAGGTATCCAATCCCAGAAAGAAGTATCCACTCCCAGAAAGAGGTATCCATTCCCAGAAAGAATATCCGCTCAGAGAAATAGGTATCCATTCCCAGAAAGAAGTATCCGCTCCCAGAAAGATGTAACCGCTCCCAGAAAGAGGTATCTGCTCCCAGAAAGAGGTATCCGATCCCAGAAAGAAGTATCCGCTCCCAGAAAGAGGTATCTATTCCCAGAAAGAATATCCGCTCAGAGAAATAGGTATCCATTCCCAGAAAGAAGTATCCGCTCCCAGAAAGATGTAACTGCTCCCAGAAAGAGGTATCTGCTCCCAGAAAGAGGTATGCGCTCCCAGAAAGAGGTATCTGCTCCCAGAAACAGGTATCCGCTCCCATAAAGAGGTATCCGCTCCCAGAAAGAGATATGTGCTCCCAGAAAGAGGTATCCGCTCCCAGAAAGAGATATGTGCTCCCAGAAAGAGGTATCCGCTCCCAAAAAGAGGTATCCACTCCCAAAAAGAGGTATGCTCTCCCAGAAAAAGGTATCCAGTCCCAGAAAGAAGTATTCATTCCCAGAAAGAGGTATCCGCTCCCAGAAAGAGGTATCCGCTCCCAGAAAGAGGTTTCTGCTCCCAAAAAGAGGCTTCCACTCCCAGAAAGAGGTATCCCTTACAGAAAGATGTACACACTACCAGAAAGAGGTATCCGCTCCCAAAAAGAGGCTTCCGCTCCCAGAAAGAAGTATACACTCCCAGAAAGAAGTATCTGCTCCCAGAAAGAGGTATCCGCTCCCAGAAAGAGGCATCCGCTCCCAGAAAGAGGTATCCGCTCCCAGAAAGAGGTATCCGCTCCCACAAAGAGGTTTCCGCTCCCAGAAGAGGTTTCCGCTTCCAGAAAGAAGTATCCATTCCCACAAAGAGGTATGCGCTCCCAAAAAGAGGTATCCACTCCCTGAAAGAGGTATCCACTCCCAGAAAGAAATATCCGCTCCCACAAAGAGGTATTCACTCTCAAAAAGAGGTATCCATTCCCACAAAGAGGTATCCGCTCCCAGAAAGAGGTATCCACTCCCAGAAATAAATATCCGCTCCCAGAAAGCGGTATCTGCTCCTAGAAAGAGGTATCTGCTCCCAAAAAGAAGTATACGCTTCCAGAAAGATGTATGTGCTCCGAGAAACAGGTATCCGCTCCCAGAAAGAGGTATCCGCTCCCACAAAGAGGTATGCACTCCTACAAAAAGGTATGCGCTCCCAGAAAGAGGTATCCACTCCCACAAACAGGTATCCACTCCCAGAAAGTGGTATCCTCTCCCACAAAGAGGTATCCACTCCCAGAAAGAGGTATCCACTCCTAAAAAGAGGTATCCACTCCCAGAAAGTGGTATCCGCTCCCAAAAAGAGGTATCAGCTCCCAGAAAGAGGTATGTGCTCCCAGGAAGAGGTATGTGCTCCCAGTAAGAGGTATCCGCTTCCAGAAAGAGGCATCCACTCCCAGAAAGAGTTATCCACTCCCACAAAGAGTTATCCCCTCCCAGAAAGAGGTATCCGCTCCCAGAAAAAGGTATCCGCTCCCACAAAGAGATATCTGCTCCCACGAAGAGGTATCCACTCCCAGAAAGATGTATCCGCTCCCAGAAAGATGTATGCACTCCCAGAAAGAGGTATGTGCTCCCAGAAAGTGGTATCCGCTCCCACAAAGAGGTATCTGCTCTGAGAAAGAGGTATGCGCTCCCACAAAGAGGTATCCGCTCCCACAAAGAGGTATTCGCTCCCACAGAGAGGTATCCGCTCCCACAAAGAGGTATTCACTCCAAGAAAAAGGTATCCGCTTCCAGAAAGAGGTATCCACTCCCAGAAAAAGTTATGCGCTCCCAGAAAGAGGAATCTGCTCCCAGAAAGAGGAATCCGCTCTCACAAAGAGGTATCTGCTCCCAGAAAGTAATATGCGCTCCCAGAAAGTGGTATACCCTCCCAGAAAGAGTTATCCACTCTCAGAAAGAGGCATCCACTCCCAGAAAGTGGTATGCCCTCCCAGAAAGAGGTATCCATTCCCAGAAAGAGGCATCCGCTACCAGAAAGAAGTATACACTCCCAGAAAGAAGTATCTGCTCCCAGAAAGAGGTATTCACTCCCAGACAGAGTTATCTGCTCCCAGAAAAAGGTATCCGCTCCCAGAAAGAGGTATCCGCTCCCAGAAAGAGGTATCCTCTCCCAGAAAGAAGTATCTGCTCCCAGAAAAAGTTATCCGCTCCCAGAAAGAGGCATTCGCTCCCAGAAAGAGGTATCCGCTTTGAGAAAGAGGTATCCACTTCCAGAAAAGGTATCCGCTCCCAGAAAATGTTATGCACTCCCAGAAAGAGGTATCCGCACCCACAAAGAGGTTTCCGCTCCAAGAAAGAGGTTTCCACTTGCAGAAAGAGGTATTCCCTCTCAGAAAGAGGTATCTGCTCCCAGAAAGAGGAATCCGCTCCCAGAAAGAGGTATCAGCTCCCACGAAGAGGTATCTGTTCCCAGAAAGAGGTATGCTCTCCCAGAAAGAGGTATCCACTCCCAGAAAGAGGTATCCGCTTCCAGAAAGCGGTATCCATTCCCAGAGAGAGGTATCCGCTCCCAGAAAGAGGTATCCACTCCCACAAACAGGTATCCACTCCCAGAAAGTGGTATCCGCTCCGACAAAGAGGTATCAGCTCCCAGAAAGAGGTATGTGCTCCCAGGAAGAGGTATCCGCTTCCAGAAAGAGGTATCCACTCCCAGAAAGAGTTATCCGCTCCCACAAAGAGTTATCCCCTCCCAGAAAGAGGTATCCGCTCCCAGAAAAAGGTATCCGCTCCCACAAAGAGGTATCTGCTCCAAGAAAGAAGTATCCACTCCCAGAAAGAGGCATCTGCTCCCAGAAAGAAGTATCCACTCCCCAAAAAAGGTATCCACTCCCAGAAAGTGTTATCTTCTCCCAGAAAGAGGCATCCGCACCCAGAAAGAGTTATTCGCTTCCAGAAAGAGGTATCCGCTTACAGAAAGAGGTATCCGCTCCCACAAAGAGGTTTCCGCTCCCAGAAAGAGGTTTCTGATCCCAGAAAGAGGTATGCACTGCCAAAAAGAAGTATCTGCTCCCAGAAAGAGGTACCCACTCCCAGAAAGTGGTATCTGCTCCCAGAAAGAAGTATTCACTGCCAGAAAGAGGTATCCGCTCCCAGAAAGAGGAATGCTCTCCCAGAAAGAGGCATGCGCTACCAGAAAGAGATATTCGCTCCCAGAACGTGGTATCCACTCCCAGAAAGAGGTATGCTCTCACAGAAAGAGGTATTCACTCCCACAAAGAGGCATGCACTCCCAGAAAGCGGTATCCACTCTGACAAAGAGGTATCCGCTCCCAGAAAGAGGCGTCCGCTTCCAGAAAGAGGTATCCGCTCCCACAAAGAGGTATCCTTTCCTAGAAAAAGCTAATCGCTCCCAAAAAGAAGTATCCGCTTCCAGAAAGAGGTATGTGCTCCCAGGAAGAGGTATGCGCTCCCACAAAACGGTATGTGCTCTGTGACAATGTGGCGATCTGTCACGATATAAAAAGGATATTTCACCCGGGATTCTCAACAAGGCAGGTTGAGGGGCTCCAGGGTACTTGTTTGAAGCAGAGGAAAGTGGCTTTTCACTTTCCTCATTTGTTTGTAAGGTCCATTTTGGGACCTGGAGCCTGGAGATTTCAAAGTGATTTGGGAGGGATGAAATCTCCTATCCTGGGACCAGGTTTTGGGAATGGCCAGGAGACTGATTGGTCAGGTGTGCATGGCTCTCTTCTAGAGTCAGGACCAGGGTTCTGGGCTCCATCCCGGCAGACAGGAGGTCACTGCCTTGGAGTCAGGAGAGCTCCACCGAGGAGAGGTGGGAGCCAGAGCAGCAAGGGGCTGCTAGCTGTGTGCTAAAAGTCATTTTGGAAGGAGCCTGTAGGAGACAGCTGTGAGCCTAAAGCAGATGGCCAGAGCGGCAGAAATCTGCGTACAAGCCAGGAGGCTGATTTGTTTCATTTGTTTGATGGCGAATACACCTGCGTGGGAAGCCTTTTGTGGAACTTTCTTTTAAATTAAATTGGACTAAAAGTTCTTTACAAAAGAATAAAGTGAGTGGCTGTGTGCTGGAAAAGCTCTACCATTTGATGCTAGCTCTTACAGCTTCCAGAAAGAGGTATCCACTCCCACAAACAGGTATGCACTCCCAGAAAGTGGTATGCACTCCCACAAAGATGTGTCCGCTCCCAGAAAGAGGTATGCGTTCCCAGAAAGAGATATGCGTTCCCACAAAGAAGTATGCATTCCCAGAAAGAGGTATCCGCTCCCAGAAAAAGGTATCTGCTCCCAGAAAGAGGTATGCACTCCCAGAAAGAGGTATGCTCTCCCAGAGAGAGGTATGCGCTCCCAGAAAGAGGTATGCACTCCTAGAGAGAGGAATGCGCTCCCAGGGATGGGCATCCACTCCCAGAAAAAGGATATCACTCCCAGAAAGAGGTATGTGCTCTCAGAAAAAGGATATCACTCCCAGAAAGAAGTATCTGCTCCCAGAAAAAGGATATTGCTCCCAGAAAGAGGTATCCACTCCCAGAGAGAGGCATTCGCTCCCAGAGAGAGGCATTCGCTCCCAGAGAGAGGCATTCGCTCCCAGAAAGAGGCATTTGCTCCCAGAAAGAGGCATCCACTCCCAGAAAGAGGTATCTACTCCCAGAAAAATGATATCGCTCCCAGAAAGAGTTATCCGCTCCCAGAAAGAGTTATCCGGTCCCACAAAGAGGTATCTGTTTCCAGAAAGAGGTATCTGCTCCCAGAAAAAGGTACTCACTCCCACAAAGAGGTATCTGTTTCCAGAAAGAGGTATCTGCTCCCAGAAAAAGGTACTCGCTCCCACAAAGAGGTATCTGTATCCAGAAAGAGGTATCTGCTGCCAGAAAACAAAACACAATATATTATAGTGGTGGTGGTGGTTGGGGGTAAGGAAAAGGAGAATGAGCAGAACTCTTGAACTTGGATGATGCTGTATCTTCAGTTGTTTTTGTCTTATGTAGCCAAGTTTCTCTTCCAAAGGTCTTCATGCACTGTTTTACTCCTGTGGCTCTTCTGAACTGTACTGTGCATGACTGGTCACCTGCAGCTTTAGTGCCCCTTCACATGGGGCAGATTCCATCCCAGTCAGCTGGGAATCCGCTTACAGATCCCCTGCTGATTAGAGCAGAATGGGTGGATGACACATCCATGTACACTCAGTTTCTGCTCTGCTCTATGCGTGGCTGGGAGTCAGGGCTGCCAACAAGGGGGTAGCTCTGGGCCTCCTGTAGGGGCCCTGGCCCTTCTCTTTGACAGGGGGGCCCGGCCAACCTGCAGCTTTTCATCCGTTAGTAATATGGCTTTTTTTCTCAGCCGAAACCCCTTGTATTGTTACTCATTACAGTCACTTATAAAACATTGAAGCTACGCTTGTGTGTTTATAAGTTACAGCGAAACCCTATCTGCTCTCCCAGAATATGCAACAGAAGACGGGGTGTGCAAGGATTCAACCTATGTCTGTAGCTCTTTAAATGTGTTTGGTAATTTCTAACTTCTGAGCTCAGGAGAAATAAAGCTCTCAGACACCGAAGTGTGCAAGCTAAATCTCTGAAAGTTTAATGCGTGCTAGCAGTTTTTACAAATTCAGAATGACCAACGAAATATTGTAATGACCAATAAAATATTGCCCTCTTATCAAAAAAGATAACAACCACAAATGACTGAAGACCACCATATAGGTCAGTTCGGTTTCTTCAGAATAGAAACTGAATTCAGGAAACGGAGTTATTACAAATGACATATAGAAACGAAACTAACTTGTTCACACATCTAAAATGGAGGCATTAAACAAAATGAATGCCAGTTAATAAGATATTTTTCCTTACAGTTCCTCCCTTTTTGTCACATAGTGACAACACATCAAATTTCACAGTTGTTATTTCTAATATGCATCCAGATTCGCAAAAAAACTTGTTAAAAATGCACATGCAAAATTTAACAGCAACATAAAACATAATAAAATCAGCATGCCTACTTTCTTAAACCATCCAAAAAAATCTCAAAGTTCCCAACCCTTTAAAAGGGTTCCAGCCATCTTTGGCTATGGATCGAGCTTGAGCTTGTAAAACATTTACCTGGGTTCTATGACTCTCAATGACTTCATAGTCGTCTGGAATCTCAGCAGATGTGTTTCGTATCCATGTACAACACTCATAGTCAGTAGTAGATTCACATAGTCCTGTCAATGCTGCTCCCATTTGTTCTATTTTCATTTCATTCATGGATACCTGTTTTCTTAATGTCCGTAGTTCAACATTCAAAAGACGTACTTCTAGTTGTGTTTCCTTTATAATCTGATCTATAATAAGTGAATCATTGTTTAACCTTATCATCAATTCTATCCCCCACCCAGTCCATGCAGGGAACCATGACCAGGCTTGGTCTTCTGTTTTAAACTAGTCCCTCGCATGCCTACGTTTCAAAGGATATCGGGGATGACTACTAGCCAGTAAAGCATCACTGTGTGTCCCTACCATGACATCCATTACTGGTACCAAGGTGGCAAAGTAACACCATCCTTCCTGTAATTGGGGGATCCATGAATAACAAGTTTTCCCACAACATACCTGGACTCCTTCAGTAAAAGCTACTGATTGATCTTTCCATACTTGACTTACATTTGGGTTAGAGTAACCAACTAAAGCTAGGTTAATAAAAACTCGACCTAATCCATAATATTTTCTGTGGTATGCATTGTTAGTAATGTTTTCTATGTATTTTTTCTATCTATTCTTAGTAGTGTTTACTTGTACAAAGTTACCATCCTCAGGTGCTTTCCCAGTGACATTAAGTTTAGACTGACTGCAAAATTATTCTCCTTCATTTGATTTGCTGCCTAAATAAAAACACCATTCAGATTTCATCATAACTCCCAACACTTCAAATTTAGGCCTTGTAGTAACATTTGTAAGGATAATACTCAGATTACCAATAAACATTGATGTCACAGTTTTTGGTGCAGCATACAAAGGAATGTTCATTGTTTCAGGGTGGAGCGTAATGTAAACCCAACAACTCTCGAATCCAGAGATTTAGCTTCGGTGTCTGAGAGCTTTATTTCTCCTGAGCTCAGAGGTTAGAAATTACCGAAGACATTTAAAGGTCTACAGACATAGGTTGAATCCTTGCAGTCTGGTGTCAGAAGTGGGATTAAAGGCAAGGCTGGTCAGGTAAACTGAGCTATTTTGTCTTAGTTTTTCCTGATCAAAATCCCTTTAAAGACCCAGAGACAGTAGCCAAAGTTTCCGTTTGAGATTGTTGGATCTCACGGAGTCTTTGAGGAGGGTCTTCAAAGGAAATTCAGAGGTTTTGGAAGCCTCTGGGGAAATATTGCCTAGGCAGGTGTATTGTGAATTCACAGGAGTCTTCAGTTATTTCTGCCATTTTAGAAGTATAAATGCTTATTTGCTGTGTGTTAGGAAACTGCTATGTAGTATTTTTGTTTCTTCAGAATAGGTATATTACAAGTATTTGTACTTTTAAGTATTAAACTCCTGAACTGTTAAAGGCTTTGTTGATATTATAACCTCTCCGCTTCAGTGAATAAGTACTGATATTGTAATAATTTATTGCTTTGCCTTACAGCTGTTTTCACTTCCAGCATGGGAAAGATTCAAAGTAAGGGATCTTTGCCAAAAATTCCAAGGCCACCGTGTAAAGTGTTAGGTGATATTGCTAATAAAAAGAAAGAAAGACAAGAGAATCCTGAATTGTCTAGGTTAACTTGTAAAGAATATGTGATTAGAGTATCACCATGGGACGATTACTATGTGGTTCCTTTCATAGACAATATTGCAGAATGGTCCCTGTTTATGAAAAGCAATAGTCCCTTTCCTAGAGAAGGGTCTAATGATAAGTTTCATATGGATATGATAAGGGGACTGTGTTTAGGAGATAAGAAATCTTTTCCTTGGTATTCAGCTTGCCCAAGCTGGGGCTTTAAATATATGAAATCTGTGGGTATTCACTGGCTCAAATATGCATCTGGTTATGCTCCAGAGCCCAGGACTTTTAATCTCCACTTAATATCCAGCATTACCAAAGATAGGGGATGATGATTTCCTCAAATCTTTGAGAACAGACCACTACAGCCTCCCGTAGAAAAAGCAGCGGAGATACAGAGTCCGGATAGTACAGTACAGGAGTAGGAGGGAGGGGATGTAGGACGAAGAGAGGAAGGAGACAGATCATATGGCAGTCCTGAGTGGCAAATTACCAGAGCTACACAAAGTCCACTAACCATTACACTTACATCTACAAAGAGGACTATAGCTCCCAATGACAGGACTTTGAGAAGCAATGTAAAAGGAAAAGTGAAAAGGGAGAAAATTTAGCTTTCCCGTATATTGTGGTGGGAAATGATATCGTAATCAAACCCATGGATATGACTGAAATTAATGACATCATAAAGAATAGTCCAGACCCCAGAAAGAATCCAACTGCCTGCATAAATTATTTAACCACTTCAAGTCCGGACATTTTTACCCCCTTCCTGTCCAGGCCAATTTTCAGCTTTCAGCGCTATCACACTTTGAATGACAATTGCGTGGGCAGCACTGTATCCATATGAATTTTTTAGAATTTTTTTTGAGAAAGATAAAGCTTTATTTTGTTGGTATTTATTCACCACTGGGATTTTTATTCATTTTGCTATATAAATGAAAAAGTCCAAAAATTTTGAAAAAAGTGTTTTTCTTATAACATTTTGCAAATAAATAATATTTCATTATAAATCTTGGCCAAAATGTATTCAGTTATCTTTTTAGTGAAAAAAAACACAAATTAGTTTATAACCAAAAATTATTTTTTACATTTTTTTTTTTTTATATTATTATTTATGGGTTTTTTTTCTACATACTGTCACCCTAGCAGTACAGTGTCACCATAGTGATTGTGGGGGGTGATAAAGACTGTAAAAGCAATAATTTCTCCTTCTCTCTGACTGTATATTTGCAGCCATTGAGAAATAATGTGTGAGCTGTGATTGGTCACAGCTTGTCACATGGTACAAGGCTGTTGTGAATAGCCTTGTACCATGTGACCTCTGTGATCATTTACAGATTTCACACGTAGTAAGCAATGATGTCAGAAGTGACATCTTGCTTACTACTCTGCATGTGATCACTGACTGGCCAATCAGTGGTCACATGATCGGAACCTCGCACAGAGGTCACGTACGACGATCAGTGTGCACTCCCAGGGAACGCGCACAAGCAGGGGGCGGGGAGGCTGTTTATAAATGGCCACCCGCCCCTGCACTGCTACCATCTGGCCGTTTATATACAACGGCCAGACGGGAGGTGGTTAAAGAGAGCCACCTGAGGCAGACATTGATGGCAGGATTCAGACCTGAAATTACGCTGTTAATAAGAGCTTATTTCAAACTGGATAGAGATGGATGCAAGTACATTTGAAAAACAAGTGATGGAGAAAGACGCCGCTGGATGTTTTGAGGTTCCCAAATCCACCAACAAAGCACATTTTCAGGGGTTGCAACATAGTTACAATCCCAGAGAAAGAGGTAGAAATGTAAACAGGGAGAGAAAAAGATATAAAGGTAGAGGAGGTGGGAGACTCAAAGATAAAAGGTGTTTTATATGTGGACAGGGAGGTCATTGGAAGAAGGAGGCAGGAGACAAAGTGCAGAAATCCACCCGTCAAATACCTGATCAGTTGGCAGAACCAAGGTCCACAATAGGGCTGCCCCAAAGGTAATAGCTCTGTCACATGACCAGTGGTTTCACATACTCCTGAACAGGAACCTTTAATGGTTCTAAGAGTAGCAGGAGAAATATTAGCGTTTGTACTTGACACAGGTTCAACTCATTCAGTTATAAAGGAAGAAAATGATGTGGGACCACTCTTTTTATGTGAACCTTCGATGGGAATTAGTGGAGCAGTTTTCCCAATTTTTAAGACCCTCCCCTTTGCCTGTGCAAGGGAACCCTGACAAAAGAGGAGAGGAACAGATTATTTGGCATGAATTTCCTGTAATCCCGGATAATCTGTTAGGAAGAGATTTATTTAGTAAAATGAATGTTATCATGGCAGTCAATGAAGGTATATTTATGATTACACCTTTTTTGGCATTCCCTCAACTGACTGCAAGCCATGATCAGCTTCCCCAAATTACACTAATGGTCGATGGCACAAAAATTGATTATTTAAATGATACGGGAGCTAGCAGGTCCAGTTTAAGGGAGGATCATTATGAGAGAACAAGAGTAGAATGAGAACCTTCAATTGGTATCACTGGGACATATGCCAAAACCTGGGAGACTCCCTTTTTGTGTGTTTTTTGACTCTTACAGGAAAAGTTTCATAGAGAAACATTCTTTCAAGATCATATCAGGATGCCCTGCGAATTTGCTAGGCAGAGATCTGTTGGGAAAATTCAAGGCCACAATAAGAGTAAGTGAGTGAGGAGGGGGCAGGGCGGGACTGAGCAGGTACACAGCTGTAGCCCCATTCCCGCAGCATCAGAAGCACTGGCAGCGTGAGCTCCTCTTGTAAGTGACAGTACATTGTTTTCTGTGGAGGAATTCTATGTACTGACAGGGAGGAGAGAACTCTGCACTGGGGGGGGGGGAGCTCTGTGGGTGAGGGGGGGAGAATTGTACAGTGGCACATGAGATATGCACACCTGCACTCTGTATGTAGTGCACTCCTGAATGCTGCACTCTATACGTAGCGCACTCCTAAATACTACACATAGAACACCCCTGAACCCTGCACTCTGAATGCAGCACACTCCTGAACCCTGCACTCTGTGCGTAGTGCACTCCTGAACACTGTACTGTGTACGTACCACACTCCTGAACGCTGCACTCTGTACATAGCGCACTCCTGAACGCTGGACTCTGTACGTAGCACACTTCTGAACGCGGCACTCTGTACGTAGCGCGCTCCTGAACCCTGCACGCTATATGTAGTGCACTCCTGAACGCAGCACACTGTACATAACGCACTCCTGAACGCTGCACGCTGTACATCGCACACTCCTGAACATTGCACGCTGTACATATCGCACTCTGGAACGCTGCACGCTCTACATAGCGCAGTCCGGAATGCTGCACTCTGTACGTAGCACACTCCTGAACCCAGCACTCTGTATGTAGCGCACTCCATAACCATGATGTCTGTACATAGTGCACTCCTAACTGCTACACTCTGTACGTAGGGCACTCCTGAATGCTGCACTCTGTACGTAGAGCACTCCTGAGCACTGCACTCTGTACATAGCGCACCCCTGAATCCTGTACGCTGAATGCAACACACTCCTGAATGCTGCACTCTGTATGCAGTGCACTGCTGAATGCTGCACATAGTGCACTCCTGAATGCTGTAAGCTGTATGTAGTGCACTCCTGAATGCTGCAAGCTGTACATAGCGCACTCCTGAACGCTACATGCTGTAAGTAGTGAACTACTGAATGCTGCACGCTGTATGTAGCACACTCCAGATCCCTGAATGTAGTGCACTCCTGAACGCTGCACCCTGAATGTAGTGCACTCCTGAACGCTGCACTCTGTATGTAGCGCACTCCTGAATGCTGCATTCTGTACGTAGCGCACTCCTAAATGCTGCACTCTGTTCGTAGCGCACTCCTAAATGCTGCACTCTGTACGTAGCACACTCCTGAATGCTGCACTCTGTATATAGCGCACTCCTGAACGCTGCATGCTATAGCTAGCGCACTCCTGAACTCTACACGCTGTCCATAGCGCACTCCTGAACCCTGCATGCTGTACGTAGCGCACTCCTGAACTCTGCATGCTGTACACAGCGTACTCCTGATCATTGCACGCTGTACGTAGTGCACTCCTGAACCCTGCACTCTGTACATAGTGCACTCTTAAACGCTGCACTCTGTATGTAGCACACACCTGAACGCTGCACTCTGTACGTTGAGCACTCCTGAGCGCTGCAACAATAACACAATTCTATCAGGATAAACAGGTATTTTTGTACTGTGCAGAAAAAGTACATAGCCCAAAAATATAATACAAATGCAGCCACCAGATCTAAGAACCAGTAAGCTGCAATAGATTACATTTTAGTTCTCAGGTTTAGATATCCTTGCAGTCTTACACAGTTGTACAGGTCCTTCTCCTGTACTGAAAATGCTCGTTCTGATTGCAAAGCACACTGTGAGCTTTTCAAAGTGTGCGTTAGAAGCATATCAGATAGAGCCTGACTCATTTCCTTCAGCATGGGTATCTTTCCTCCCCAGCCTGATTGTCTCTGGCCCACTCCTAACTAATTGGATTTTAGTTCTTTCAATAGTGGAAGCTCAGTATCACATGTGAGTGTTACCCAGGGCAGTCTGCATGCAAATACAACCTGCCTAGAAATGCACACTCCTCCAAATAGACATCTACCCAACAAGGCATTTTTGCATATTACTTCTCCCAAGAGCCAACCCACTGATTGCATCAACCCACATGGACGAGAGATATATTTGAAATATATTTTAAAAATATTCTTCCCAAATATATTGACATATATTTGAAATACTAAAATTTTGGCCATATTCTATATATATATATATATATATATATATATACATACACTGCATGTTGAAATGCGTTGTTATTACACAATATTGGCCATATTCAATATATTTCAAAATATATTTTAATAAATATATATATATGTATGTTAAAATACGTTTTTATTACACAGTATATGAAAAATATTTTTAAAAATACATTTTCAAATATACTGTATGTCTTTAAAAATACAAATCAATATTTTTGGAATGCATTTACAAATATATGTAAAAATATATGTTAAAATTACTTTTTAAATGTTTAAATAAATTTGAAGAATATATTTAAAAAAAATATATTTTTAAAAATATTTTTCATATATTTTGTAATATATAAAAAGCGCATTTCAACATGCAGTGTGTGTATATATATATATATATATATATATATATATATATATATATATATATATATATATATATGTGTATATTGAATATGGCAAAAATTGTAGTATTTCAAATATATGTCAATATATTTGGGAAGAATATTTTGAAAATATATTTCAAATATATTTTTCTTCCATATGGGAAGGATGAGGGATCATAAAAGGAATAATGATGCTGGGGGCTGTGATGTTTTCAGGAAGCACCTGCCACCAGCCATGATCTGCCTGCATTGCATAGAGAAGCTCAGAGTCCCATTGATGATGTCACAGGGTCTACAATAATGTATGCAATGAAAAGGAAAATGTTTTTTTTTTTATTTAGGGAGGCAGTACAGATATTATTATATAGGATTTATATAGCGGCAACAGCTTACACAGCACTTTACAATATAAAGGGGGACAGTACAATTACAACACAGTTTAATACAAAAGGAATAGGAGGGCCCTGCTCATGTTGCTTACAATCTAAAGGGTGGGGGAGGGAGTACAGTTACAATACAATTCAATACAAGAGGGATAAGAGAGTCCTGCTCATTAGAACTTCCAATCCAATAGGGAGGGTCAAGTGATACAAAAAGTAGTAACTGTTAGGGATGAGGTGAGAGAAAAAGTAAAAGTACAATTTATTAGAGGCAGGATAAGTCTCTCTGAAGAAGGAGCGCCTAAAGGCAGATATAGTTGAAGATAGTTAGACAGATTGGGGTAAGAAGTTCTATAGGATGGGAGATGTTCTGGAGAAGTCCTGAAGGTGAGCATGGGAGGAGGTGATGAGCTAGAGAGCAGGAGGTCTTGGAAGGAGGGGAGAGGACAGTTTGGTTGGTACTTTTTTCCCTTTATTTTTTTGTATCGATATTAAAGGTAAATACATCTTACAAACAACTTCAAATGCACATGCACAAAGAAAATAGAAAAAGTAACTAAAAAACAAGGCAATATAGTACAGACTGACTATAAACAACGTACAATCTTACTTATATGTGATGTACGACTCATTTAGTGGTTGAGACTCGGTTTGGTGATGTAGCTTGGGACAGAGTTGAGGAAGACTTTGTACATACAAGGTGGTATCAAACTGTTTCGACACAAGTTTTGTAACTCACCAACAGATGGCAGCACAAGGCTGCACGAAGAAAATAGAAAGAAAATAGTCACAGGGAGCACCAACCTTCATAAGTCAGTGTGCCAAAAGACATTGTTCTGTGTACATCAGGAGCTGTGCAGCTGGTGCTTTTCTGACCACATCCCTTACCATGTCTGCTATTTCACCATGGACAGCAAGTTAGAACAAAGAGCAAATGTGAAATTCTGCGTGAAACTGAGCAAATCTGCCACAAAGATGTCTGACATGATTCGGCAAGTTTACGGCGATTCTGCAATGAGTCATTTGAGGTGTTTTGAGTGGTGCATGTGCTTCAAGAGTGGAAGAACATCACTGGAAGATGATGAGTGATCAGGAAGACCTTCGATGAGCTCAACCCCCCAAAAATGCCCTCTTTCCAAAGATGAAGATCCAGCTCAAAGGTCGCTGTTTTGAAAACATTGTGGAGATCCAGCACATTGCAGTTTCACACAGAATTTTATGTTTTGAGCTTTGTTCTAACCAGGGGCGGACTGACAACTCATGGGGCCCCCGGGCAATAGGGGATCATGGAGCCCCTGTGTCCTTGCCCAAACTCAAAAAAGCCTATGAAAAAGGTACCAGGGGCATCTCATGGGGCCCCCTACTGACCCCGGGCCCTCGGGCAGTGCCCGAGTTTCCAAATGGCCAGTCCGCCCCTGGTTCTAACTTGCTGTCCATGATGAAATAGCAGATGTGGTAATGTACATGTGGTCAGAATAGCACCAGTTGCACAGCTCCCTCTGTACACACGATGATTTCTTTTGGCACAATGACTTATGAAAGTCGGTGCTCCCTGTGACTGTGCGTGCAGCCTTGCGCTGCCATCTGTTGGAGTGTTACTAAACTAGTCTCAAAACGTTTTCATACCACTTCATAGTTGTTAGTATTATGGATTTTATTCCTATTTTTAATTGCAGGGTTTTAAAAAAAAAAAATAATTCCTACCAAATGGTATAACATGCTTATATAGGAGTGTGATAGGAGAGGGCAGCTGATATACGTGTATTGTGTGAATTGATCGTATCAGCTCTCAAGGGGTACGTTTTTCGCTTTTTTTTGTTTTTTATTACTGCTTACCAAGCCTTTGGATGGCTATTTCAGGTTGTTCCAGATCAGAGCAGATGTCGTTTATGATGACGTTATATCATCTGGCACTCTCCGTTCACAATTTACGCAATATAAAGAAACACTGAAAGGTGTTACTTTCTAAAAAAGCATCCGCTAACACAACAACATACGGCAAGCATCATAAAAACCTTGAAAACACACTACGGATGAGGCACATCTTCGGGGCCCCTGCTGATCTGGGCCCTCGGCTGGTTCGACAGCTGTTTCTGAGGCCATTGCGTACTGTTAGCTCCATCTGTTCAAAGGGCGACAATGCAATATATATTTACTTCCCTTTGATTTCTTCCACTGCCTGGCTCATTATACTTTTATATCCAAGCATCTCTCAGGTTAGAGTCTGGGGCGGGGGGACCTCTGACGGTGGGTATAATGTGTAGACCTATAAAGACTGGTAACAAAATGGTGTAGCAGATGTTCCAGTACAAAATCCATTGCCTCTGCCACTAACGACACAGCAGAACGGCACAATTCTAATACCGAACCGGGCTGATGTATTGAGTTTTCAACTGAAGGGGAAAAAAAGGAGCAGTTTCCGTGACAACCAATTAGATCTTGTTGTTTCATACTTGCACTTGACAAATGGCAGCTGGAATCTAATTGGTTGTTACGGGCAACAAATATACTTTTCTTTGACTTTTCTTTATTTTTTTACATAAATCAGTCTGTTAATGTGTTCTCTGTTGTTTGGTACAAACATTTGTATGTCTGGCTGAGAAGATTAAAATATCCAAACTGCAGATTAACACACAATTACAGCACTAATTATAGTTAATTAAAGAACAGCTGCAGGCATGTATATAGAAAAAAAATCATTTATTCCACTTGTTGGTGCCATCAAAAGTCATAACATCCATTTATTTAGTTGCCTGGCTGTTTCTGGCTTAATTACTTGGGGAGTTACTTATTTGAAACAAGCATGCAGCAAGTGAAATCAGAATTCCTGGCATGCTTGTTTCAGGTTAGAAGCTAATGGATCAGCATAGTAGCCAGTCAACCAGCATTTTCAGAAGAAAAGCTCAGCAATGGCATTCCATATATTCTTTCAAAGCAGGTTGCTCTTACTATCAGAGATCCATCTTTAGATTGAGTTCACACACCACTTGAAAGCTGACAGCAGCCTTGCAGTAGGGGTGTCTGTAATCTGTTATACAGGTGGAGGTGTGATTAGATGGGCTTACAAAAAGGAGAGTTCAGGATTGGTGTCACACAGCAGTTGCATGAAGCGTATAGGATGGCAGCAGTATGAAGTGTACAGGGTGGTGTGGCATGAAATGTACAGGATGGCAGGAGTATGAAGTGTACAGGAATGGCATTAGCATGCAATGTACAAGGTGGTGAAGTGCGCACGGTAATAATGGCATGAAGTGTACAGGATGGCGGTGGTGAAGTGCGCATGGTAATAATGGCATGAAGTGTACAGGATGGCGGTGGTGAAGTGCGCATGGTAATAATGGCATGAAGTGTACAGGATGGCGGTGGTGAAGTGCGCATGGTAATAATGGCATGAAGTGTACAGGATGGCGGTGGTGAAGTGCGCATGGTAATAATGGCATGAAGTGTACAGGATGGCGGTGGTGAAGTGCGCATGGTAATAATGGCATGAAGTGTACAGGATGGCGGTGGTGAAGTGCGCATGGTAATAATGGCATGAAGTGTACAGGATGGCGGTGGTGAAGTGCGCATGGTAATAATGGCATGAAGTGTACAGGATGGCGGTGGTGAAGTGCGCATGGTAATAATGGCATGAAGTGTACAGGATGGCGGTGGTGAAGTGCGCATGGTAATAATGGCATGAAGTGTACAGGATGGCGGTGGTGAAGTGCGCATGGTAATAATGGCATGAAGTGTACAGGATGGCGGTGGTGAAGTGCGCATGGTAATAATGGCATGAAGTGTACAGGATGGCGGTGGTGAAGTGCGCATGGTAATAATGGCATGAAGTGTACAGGATGGCGGTGGTGAAGTGCGCATGGTAATAATGACATGAAGTGTACAGGATGGCGGTGGTGAAGTGTGCATGGTAATAATGGCATGAAGTGTACAGGATGGCGGTGGTGAATTGTGCATGGTAATAATGGCATGAAGTGTACAGGATGGCGGTGGTGAATTGTGCATGGTAATAATGACATGAAGTGTACAGGATGGCGGTGGTGAAGTGTGCATGGTAATAATGGCATGAAGTGTACAGGATGGCGGTGGTGAATTGTGCATGGTAATAATGGCATGAAGTGTACAGGATGGCAAAAACATGGATTTTGCAGGATTAAGGCTCCATGCATACTAGTGGGTTTTTTTAAGCTCAAAAACCGCTGGGTAAAAAATGCTGGCAATAGCGGTTTTTAGTGGCATTTAAGAGTGGTAGCGTTTTACTACCATTTTTACCGTACATGTAGAAAAATTTATTTTAAATCAGTGCCACGCAATACTCTATAAAGTGTGCTAAAAACACAATATTATAGTCCATATGTTCTGCAAAACCCCAACAAACATATATAGTGCACACCATTTGTGCAAATCCCGCATATATAAAGTGCATATCACAACCTATGTGCATATTCCACATATATAGTGCATTTAGTCATATTGGTGCAAAAATTCACAGTATTCCAATCACAATTACAAATGACCCTTCAAATCCTTATAAGTTGTACACGGTCCTCCCACATGGGAGAAAAATATATTTAAAAACTATTCTTCCCAAATATATTTCCATATCTTTGAAATGCTACAATTTTGGCCATATTCAATAAATATATATATATACATATATATATATATATATATATATATATATATATATACTGTATATAGCATGTTGAAATGGGTTTTTATTACAAAATATATGAAAACTATTTTTAAAAATACATTTCAAGTATACTGTATGTCTTTAAAAATACAAATCTACATTTTGGAATGCATTTACAAATATATGTAAAAATATATCTTAAAATGACTTTTTTGTTAAAAAAAATCTGAAGAATATATTTTAAAAAATATATTTTTAAAAATATATATTTTTAAATATAGTCTTCAGATTTTTTAACATATAAGAAAGTCATTTTAACATTTATTTTTACATATATTTGTAAATGCATTCCAAAATGTAGATTTGTATTTTTAAAGACATACCGTATATATTGAAATGTATTTTTAAAAATAGTTTTCATATATTTTGTAATAAAAAGAAATTTCAATGTGTGTGTGTGTGTTTATTTATTTTTAAATATATAGAATATGGCCAAAATTGTAGCATTTCAAATATATGTCAATATATTTGGGAAGAATATTTAAAAAATATATTTCAAATATATTTTTCTTCCATATGGGCTCCTTGTTTAAGATGCTCCTATATCATCATAAATATTTATGCAAATTCCTGCAGTGTGAATACCTCCCTCACCGACACACATATATACTCTCACCTCCTGTATTTGCCCTATATATATTTAGGTCAAATGGCGCTTTTCCTATTTAACCCGGGTAGGTTTCACCTCCTTTACTCTCCAGCCTCCAATCTCCACCACAATTTAATCCAGATCCATCTTCCTACTCTTTATATGATATATCCTCCAAAAATCCAGAAAGAATGCACATCATAGTGTATCTCCTGGATCCACCAATATTTATTAAAATAGATTACACTCACATAAAAAGTGCCCAGCTGGGACACTACAGTAATACAGCCTATGTTTACTTTCAAGTCCGGCGTTCCCTTGCCACTCACAAGATGGCGGCTCACAAACTTCTGGGTGTGCGGCTTGACATCATCGGCTCTCCCCGATGTAGAAAAAAGTCATTAGGTGCATTTTAGTAGCGTTTAACTTTTTTTTTCTGCTGAAAAATGCCCAAAAAACCTCTACAAAAACATTTTTTTTTTCTGCTGCTAGACGCTGAAGCTCATAAAATACTAACAGCCTAAAGTAGTGTGCATGGACACAGGATAACACTATTTAGCTTCTAGGACCAGAAAAAAAAATGCTGATAACAGCTTCTAGGAGCTTAAAACAAATGCTAGTGTGCATGGAGCCTAAAGCTTTGCCCCACATATGCAGAGGTGGAAGATCACAAGAATATATACAGTACATTACCTTACAATTTTGTTTTTTTTTATAGGCAAATATGACATAGCTCACAGCAAGATGCATATGCTATTCACGAGGATTCATATTAAAGAGGGTGTGAACAGGCCATGTACTGCCACAGCAAAATCAATTATCCCAGTACCCTATAAAAAGTTTACAACAACAACATATTTCAGATAATGATTTCCTTTATTACACTAGTTAATCCCAGTAAGCGAATGTAACCTTCTACATGTAAACACTAGCAATCAGGATCTGCATATTGGGGATAAAGGATGTACAAACATATGAACTGATAAATTATTTACTCACATATGGTCATTTGTCTATTGTAATAAATATGCACGTTACCTGATCCCTTGTTGCTGCATTATAGCAGTATAGCTTCGGATTTAGAATCATCTCGGGAGGAATATTACATTCCCTTACTGGGATTAGCTGGTGTTCACCAGGATGTATTTAATTTACAATATTGACAATATAAAAAGGGGGATTTCTTGCTGATTTCTGCTGGTTTCAAACATTTTTATCCAATGTGTGTTGTTTATCTTTCGCATATAGAAATCATTATTTGAGTTATTGCTGTGGCTGTATATTTATTATAGGGCATTGGAATAGTTGACTTTGAATAATAATTTATTGCCATGGACTTGAGGTAATTTGATAGAAAACAAGTACTGTCACAAAGCTTCATCATTGTGTTTTTCAAAATAAAAATCCACCCTACCATTTTACAGTTTTGGGTGAAGACTATGAAGTCATCAGTCCTCCACACCTGGTTCAAGGATGTAAAAAGCCTACTTTGCCGGAGCTGGCTCATCTGGGGAATCATGAGGACAATCGGCGTTCCTACCATGCTAAATTGTTGCTCTCCCATCTACAATTCTATGCTAAAAAAGAAATCCTCCCAAAGTGGACTTCCTCAACCCACCCCCACAGTGTCCTTCTGGGAAGCCACGTTGGATAGAGCCCTACCCACATATAAAACATCACTTATATCAATCAAGGCTGCCCCTGGAAGTATGATAAAGTGTAGTCTCCTTGGACCTCAAATTAGGGATCTGATTTCTACCCCTCTCCTCTCCTTCTTTCCTCCCCTCCCCTCCTCCCTTCCTTTCTATTTTCCTTTTATTTTTGATACCCTTTGTATCTTTCTCCTTGCCACTTTCTTACTCCCTTGCTCAGTCACTTCCTTTTGGAAGACCAATAGTCCACCAGGTTTTACTTTATGTTGTCTATACTTGAGCCAGGACTCATTGTCCTTTTTGTAAACATACATGGTATATGATCCAATACATTGTATGGTTGGGTTTTTATTAGTCTGTTTTCAATTTGTCAGATATGTATGACACTGTATATTGTATATGGATTGCTTATTCTGTGCTGCCCTTACTTTTAATAAAGCACTCCTGATTTGTTAAAAAAAAAAGATATAAAAATCTCTCTATGATTTGAGGGGGCAGATCATTCATTCATTCTCCTTCCTCCATTCATAGTGCTTTTTATTGATGGAAGCTATAGTACAGCTTCTATGAATGGAGGAAGGGGCAGAAAGGGAGGGCATAGTCGGCATTCTTGACAAGTTCCCCTATATTAGCCCCTGAAGCATTCATTATAAGTACTGTCCCTTGTGCTGATTATAAAAATGCAGAATTTGGGCTTTAAAGCATCTGTCAGGACAAAATAAAAAGTAAAAAATATATATGCAGTAGATCTCTGCAATACATACATGTTTTCTATTTAAAGTTGATCTCTGGCCTGTCATAATATATAGCCATTTATAATGTAAAATGTAATAAACACTAATGAAGTGTGTGCAATGTGTGGCTGCTGTTGTGTTATACTGTGTTTCATTTCCCCCCTATAGTACAGACAGCACCAAACATTCAGTGCCAAGGCTTACAGTTTTGGTTGGAGACTACAAATCACAGATGGTCACTCTGCAGCTTGTTCACTCTTCATGGTGATCTGTGATTGGAGGAGGAGAGATCATGACATTCAACCTCACCTTCTCCAATCACAGAACACCTTACATTTATTAACTGTTTCTCGCCTGGCTTATAGTACGACGGTCAAGTGGGAGCGCTACCATCCTGGGTGGACGCCATATGACATCCTTCCAGGATCACAGGCCGTGCTGCAGAGCAATTTGTCATCCACTGTGTCTACCAGACACAGCAGATGACAAATCGGTGTACCGGGTGGCTGCCAGTACCATGTGATCACTGTGACTAATCACATGATACAGACAGCGCCAAGCACAGTGCATCTATATCGTCTTAGCTGCGGTCAATCACAACTTCACAATAGTACACACTGGATGAATGGATGCCATTCATAAAAAAGGAATGCTTTTAAGAGTTATCACTTTTGTAAGCAGAGTGTGCAAAAAAAAAAACAATCCTGTTCACCTCCCCAGAGTAGTACAGTGTCACTGTTGTAACACTGTGCTGCCCTGGTCACAGTATGTAAAAAACGATTGGAAAATAATACAAATTGCAATAAAAAAATGAAAATAAATGTTAAAAATGTTTTTAAAGTGTATACTTTTTTTTCTTTACATACGGTCACCAGTCAGTGTCACCGCCACACCAGTTATATGATGATGCTGTACTGCACTGGAGATGGTATGTAAAATTGTCAAAAAAAGCACATTGTTTTCAATTTCTATATTTTCCCAAAATATTATGACAAAAAATTACAACTTCAAAAAACTTGCCATGCCTCTTACTAAATATTTTGGACTGTCAACTTTCCTAAAAGGGGTAATTTGGGGGGTATTTGTACTGTCCAAAGAAATGTAGCAGAATACATCTGGGCTGAAATGTATGAAGAACAATTATTTATTCACTAAATTTTAGAACAGAAATAAAGAAAAAATAGTACACACTGGATGAATGGATGCCATTCATAAAAAAGGATTGCTTTTAACAGTTATCACTTTTATAAGCAGAGTGTGCAAAAAAAAAGAAAAACAATCCTGTTCACCTCCCCAGAGTAGTACAGTGTCACTGTTGTAACACTGTGCTGCCCTGGTCACAGTATGTAAAAAACTATTGGAAAATAATACAAATTACAATAAAAAATGAATGTTACATTTTTTTAAAAAATGTATACTTTTTTTTTTTACATACTGTCACCAGTCAGTGTCACCGCCACACCAATTATAAGATGATGCTGTACTGCACTGGAAACAGTATGTAAAAAAAAAGAGAAAAAAAGCACACTGTTTTCAATTTCTATATTTTCCCAAAAAATTGTGACAAAAAATTAAAATTTCAAAAAACTTGCCATGCCTCTTACTAAATATTTTGGACTGTCTACTTTCCTAAAAGGGGTAATTTTGGGGGTATTTGTACTGTCCAAAGAAATGTAGCAGAATACATCTGGGCCTAAATGTATGAAGAAAGATTATTTATTCACAAAATTGTATAACAGAAACAAAGAAAACATTTTTGGAAAATGTTTGGTCTTTTTTCCTTTATTTTGCAAAAAATACCACCAAAAGAAAGCTCAATCTGTCTAAAAAATGATTAAAATGGATTGGAAGTAAGATTATTAACATAACACAGCATTTCATTAGTGTTCATTTATAGTGGCAATGGTCAACAATTTTGTTTGGCTGGAGTTCAGCTTTAAAGACCCTACAAGTGCGGAAAAATACCAGTTCATCTGCCAGAAATGTCCTCAGATTATTAGTTACAGTTGTGGCTGACAACAGAACACCTTATCTAGATGAAAATCCCAAGAAATGGTGTCAGCCCTGCCCAGTTGTTTTTTGTAGAATCCCTTCTACTCCCCTCATGCCCATAACATACAGATTCATTTTTTGTAGCTCAGGATGAGAATGAAGAAGGCTGAATACACTTTTTGAGATAACAGAGGCAGCCTAAACAATACAATTAGCAGCTATAAATGTCTAACAGGTCCAACTGGTATATTTTTGCAATTATTGAACAAATATAACAAAACAATTTTAATTGCATATAGCAGACCAAATGATAGCAAATATATATAGTTCGTGTTTAGGGTTTCTGGACACTTTAATAGGATACATATTTACATTTTTGGCCATGGTAACCTGGCACTGGGTACATGCTGGCTTGAAAAGCCTGCAGAGGAGTATGTAAAAGCTCCAGACGACTTCTTGCCAATAATATATGAGTTCAGAAAAGGACAAATCCCATTCCTTTCACTAAGATGTCATCTTATGTAAAGCAATATGTGGGAGAGCCTACCAAAAGGCAAACTGGCAGCTGCAGACAGTAACTACATCATTGAAAAATGTGAACCCACACAAGAATAATGTCATGCATTCTATCTTACCATGCAAATCTATACGATCTCAGTTCCAGACATTAAACTGCAATGTATAGTGAAGTACAGCATGTAACTATAGGGGAGTGACTGTCCCCAGGCTCATGAGGTCACTGGGCCCCGGATTACCTTCTTTTATTATTCACCAGCTGGATGCCAACATTACAGTTGGAAGAAAGCAGTATTTCTCGTCCAGATCCCTTCTATATCTGCCAGGAGAGAACTGTGGTAGCTGCCACTGCTTTTCTTTTTTTTTTTTTTTTTTTTTGGAGGTACAGGTTCCAGGGCTGTCATCTTTTTCCCTTCTAAATTTGGTGTTTTACAGACATGGAACAAACATGTGTATAGGAGGTGATGGGACAACTGATACACACGTACTTGTTACAAGTCAGAGACTCCTTAAATCCCTGGTATCCAACCTGCAGTGCAGGGGCTGCATGCAGCCCTTTGGCACTTTTTGGGCAGCCCTCGGGGCCGCTGTGTTTCTCTATTGCCCTTTTTAGAAATTATTTCTAGCAGTCACATTTTATGTATCTTCACTCTAGGACTGTCTCCTGAAGAATGTCTCAGTCTGCAGCAATTCCTAGAGAATGTTCACAGTCTATAGACAGCATAACCAGTGTCTCTGACCATCTCTTTTACAATGTGCACAGCCTCTGACCATCTCTTGTACCATGTTGTCAGTTTCCGACCATCTATTTTGCTATGTCCGCAGTCTCTGACCAGCTCTTGTACCATGCCTGCAGTTTACGACCATCTCTTTTACCATGCCCGCAGTCTCTGACCATCTCTTGTACCATGCCTGCAGTCTCTGACCATCTCTTGTACAATGTCTACAGCCTCCGACCATCTCTTGTACCATGTCCGCAGTTTCTGACCATCTCTTGTACCATGTTCGAAGTCTCTGACCATCTCTTGTACCATGTCCACAGTTTCTGACCATCTTTTGTACCATGTTCGCACTCAATAAGGAAGCAAGGATAACAATTATAAAAGTCTGCTGCTTCAAAAACAGATTTCTCTCATAAGAGGTTCCCTTTGTGTTCAATAATCAGAATAAGGCCTCATTCACATTGGGCATACTATAGCATATGCCCATGCAAGGGCCGTGTTTACCTGCACATGGAAGCATAGGTGTTCTGTAAAGGAAGGCAGTCCTGTTTATGCAAATTGGGATGCAGTGGCTGCACAATGTCGCTGCTCCCAATCTGACATTTGTGTGGGTGCAGGTGCACACTGAGCACACTGTTTGCGTTCAAGGCCATGCATTCTCACTCAGATGGATGTCAAATTGGGAGCAGCCACTGCATCCTAATTGACATGAATGAGCCTGACTGCATGGGGATATACGGGACTCCGGCGCATCCCTGTTTGGGTAAACACTGCACTACAGGAAAAAAGCAGGCTGTCACAATCATTTCAAATCAGGCGCCTAACATTATCATTTATTATCTTCCAAAGAGTCTGTATGCTCAATATCAATGACTAACAATGGCCATATACCAATAGATTTTTGAACAAAGGTTCATTGAAAATTCTTGGTACATTGAATGACTTTGTGATTGTGTGCTCTTATAGTTAAAAGCAAACTTTTTTTTGTCACTAAACTCTGGAGCAGAAGAAGTAATTAGGCAGCACTAACCTACCTCATCGGATACTGCATTCCATGGCGGTCTGATTTAAAAACATGATCTAGGTTGCTAACGGAGTGTCAAAGAACAAGGAATGTTTTTAAAGTAAATATGGGGGCTGCCATTACTGACCTCCCTATGTAAAGTGTTATATGGCATAGTGACAAAGAGAGACTCTTGGTGTCACATGCTAACAGCCAGCTAGAAGATGGCATTGAGCAGTCACTCCTCTGAAGAAGCAGTCATTCCTCTGAAGAAGCAGTCATGCCTTTGAAGAAGCAGTCACTCCTCTGAAGAAGCAGTAACGCCTCTGAAGAAGCAGTCACGCCTCTGAAGAAGCAGTCACGCCTTTGAAGAAGCAGTCACTCCTCTGAAGAAGCAGTCACTCCTCTGAAGAAGCAGTCACGCCTCTGAAGAAGCAGTCACGTCTCTGAAGAAGCAGTCACGCCTTTGAAGAAGCAGTCACGCCTCTGAAGAAGCAGTCACACCTCTGAAGAAGCAGTCACTCCTCTGATGAAGCAGTCACGCCTCTGAAGAAGCAGTCACGCCTCTGAAGAAGCAGTCACTCCTCTGAAGAAGCAGTCACTCCTCTGAAGAAGCAGTCACTCCTCTGAAGAAGCAGTCACTCCTCTGAAGAAGCAGTCACGCCTCTGAAGAAGCAGTCATGCCTTTGAAGAAAATACATACTAAACTCTGGAGCAGAAGGAGTAATTATACAACACTCACCTACCTCACCGGATGCTACATTCCATGGTGGTCTGCTTTAAAAACCTGATCTAGGTTGCTGATGGGGTGGCAAAGTATAGGGAATATTTTAAAGTAAATATGGGGGCTGCCATTACTGGCCTCCTTATGTAAAGTGTTGTATGGCAGAGCCCCAGTGACAAAAAGGAAGACTCCTGGGGGTTTATTTACTAAAGCTGGACAGTCCAAAATCAGACTCCCTTCTGCATAGAAACCAATCCGCTTCTAACCTCAGCTTGTTCAATGAAGCTTTGGCAATGAAACCTGGAAGCTGATTGGTTTCTATGCAGAAGGGAGTCTGATTTTGGACTCTCCAGCTTTAGTAAATAAACACCCTGGTGTCACTGACCAAATGGAAAACAGGCACATGCTGCACATTAGAGAACTACACCGCTGCATGAAAAGAGAATAGGGCACAACAAACACCGGGAGCATAAATATTACTAGAGTTTATTTTTATCTCTGCCTGAAGTACCGTTTTAATACGAAGACGTTTATGAGTCCTAATAGAGCCGTGATAGTTCATTTAAAAAAAAAATCTATAATGTAAGTACTCTCACTTGGTACATGTTTGAAATGTAATAAAATATAGATTAAATCTTATATTACAAAGGTGTTAGAGGCTGAAGAAAGTGCTGACCATCACATTGTTTGCCCTGAGCCTGCTAAGATCTTAAAGTGCCCTGTTTTCAGATATAAATGAAAATGAGTTTTTGCAGCCGTCCAAGGAGCAGTGGGAAATAGCGGTCATCTCATCAGTATGCAAGTAGATGGTATGGGAAGCTAATTATTTAAATGCACAGATGTGCTTCTACTGGCTCAGAGCTGCACTCTACCTGATGAAATTGTCAGGCTGAGACCCCCTGGTCCCTCCGCATCAATAACTCTCAGCCTCAGTGTAACTGAAGAACACTTGCAGCCACAGAGAGAGCGAGAGAGAGAGGAGAGATCACCGCTCCGCTGCTGGTTCAGCAAAATGTGATGACAGAGTTTATAAGCTTAAACTTTCGGGTGAGACTGAGGTCTCGCTATCTCATAAAAAAATCTGTGAGCTGCAGAAAAAAAAGTGCTGAGTGTCATATCTTTATATACCTGTATTGTCTGTGAGTGACTATAAAATGAGCTGGCCCAATTTAAACGGTATTTCCAGGCATTACCCAACTTTAACCCAAACTTCTCTACCCCCCTCTAGAGCAGGTCTCAGCAAAATGTTTCTGATAGTTTGTTCTGTAGTGAGAAATGGCTTTTATTACTACCTGTGCATTATCACCAGGGTTGTAAAAGTCCTTCAGGGGCAGCATCCAGGAGCTTAGTTTCCTATTTATGTAGGCACCCCCCATCCTCCAGAACTACATAGCCCAACAGCCCTTTCTCTACCTATAGGGGTGTATTTATAAATCATTTACAGAGCTATTAGCCCTGAAAAACTGCATGTAAATTCATTCTATGGGAATGCCAACAAAATGTAAGGCTATTTTCTCTCCACGTCAGATGTTCTTTATTCATATATAGATAGCATGAATCAGGAAGATAATGCATTTTGACTACTAGATGGAGCTGATGATCATAGGAAATAAATACTTATTTACTTTCATCAACAGCTCCATCTGGTGGTTAAAATGCAGCTTTTTCCTGATTGATGCTGTTTTTAGGAATGAAGACAATTCGACCTGGAGAGAAAAAATTCTAGTAGCATTCATATTTGCCAGTATTCACATAGAACAAAATGTGCATGCAGTTTTACAGGATGGATAGCTCTCTGATTTTTTTTTTATAAGTACACTCTACAGCAGGGGTGTCAAACTGTCGGCCCTCCAGCTGTTGCGAAACTACAAGTCCCATCATGCCTCTGCCTTTGGGAGTCATGCTTGTAACTGTCAATCTTTCAATGCCTCATGGGATTTGTAGTTTGGCAACAGCTGGAGGGCCGCCAGTTTGACACCCGTACTCTACAAATGAGAAGGTAAAGTGCAGCGCTAAAAGGATAATAAATGAGGTATATATGCACAAGTTAAAAAAGATAGTTATTGGCAATAAAGCAATTGACATCGATCTCAATGTTATGCCCTCGTGGGTGTAAAGTGTCCAGCTCATACACCCATCTAGTCTCGGCCTGTGATACAGCCCTCATTTTATTCATGCCCCTCCAGTGGGTAGAGATGCAATCAAACAGCCCACCACCTGCATAATGTTTATACCCCATCAGATGGAGAGTTATATATTTACATGCACATATCCTATGTGCAGTCGGTGAGTGCGCATTTTTGCCATATTATTCCCTGTCACAGGCTTTGAAATTACCTGCTGGTGTGGGAGTTATTTTGGTGCCATATACCACATACAGTCAATTGGACGATTTTATATTGATCAAACTTTATATTGATCAAACTTTTTATGTGCATATATATACCTAATTTATTATCCTTTTAGCGCTGCACTTCACCTTCTCATTTGCATTTTAAGGTTCGTGATATTTCCTTTAGTGTACTAGCTGCTATCTGCTTATAGAGCACTCGCTGAATTACCATACACCCGTACTCTACAGTTTGTGAGAAGTCAAGGCTGCATCATTGTTTTGCTGGGAAAGAAATCAATAAATACCTGTGTAGAGTGACAGAGAGAGGTGTAAGACAGGCATATTTCTGCAGTGAAAACACTGTGTTGGCAGCTCAAACAGGAACTCAAGTGTAAACTAGATTTTTGGCAGATTGTCGAGTGTTTTAATGCTCTTGTTGCCTTTTTAAAAAGGGGTAAAACATGGCAAAATGTACTTGTAGAGATTTACTAAATATGTTTTTTTTTTATTTTGCCTAGATTTTCACCCTAAGAAAGCCATGGCTTTCCCTTGCCATGGTTAAGTCTGTGCAACCTTAAAACCTAGGGACCTGGTAAAGTAGAAGCTGTCTGCTGTATAAATAAATGTGAGGATGCCTGTACTGTGTGCACAGGAGAACACACACGCACTCAATGGCTGCAAAAAAGTCCTCTTGTCTTTTCTGTAACTTACAAAGGCTTTTGTATTGTTAAGAGATAAGGTTAGATCATGTTTCAATTGACTGAGTTAGAATACAACTTCATGGCTAGTAAGCATGCTCAGTGCTGACTATGTGCCTGGATACTAAATGTTATCTCTATGTTCTCATGAGAATGTGCTCAAAGCAAGGCAACTTTAAAAGGGAGCTTTATGTGTATATAAAATACAAAATAGAGTCTCTAAAGCATAACTGTCACGTACCTGATGGGAGACTGAATTGACGAGGTCGGCCTCACTTGTGTCACTAGCCCTGACCCCGCTGAGGTTGGAACAGAGGGAGTCTAGGGACCAGGGGGACAAGAGCGCCAGTGGTTTGCTTGCGGCTCTTGCAGTTGATGACCTTGGTAAGCAGGATATCCTCTGATTTGGGTACTGTAGAAATAGACCAAGCAGGTTCAGTGGATTGCCGGATGCACAGAAGAGCAAGGTATGTAGCCAGGACACAGGACTGGAGCGGAGTCGTAGGATAGCCAGGGTCATAACAGTCAGGCAGCGCGGTACAGGATCAGAAGGAAAAGCCAAAGTC
Source organism: Staurois parvus (assembly GCF_062004578.1). NCBI lineage: Eukaryota > Metazoa > Chordata > Amphibia > Anura > Ranidae > Staurois > Staurois parvus. The sequence goes on from NW_028318236.1 coordinate 4,881,196, forward strand.
AGGATCAGAGCCGAAGTCAGGAACCAGGAGCAGGAGAGTAATCAGAGTCGGGTCAGGAACAAGCCGGGTCAGCAACAAAAGAAACGAACAGGAGCAAGCAGGACACAAGGGGAGCTGAAGACCAGTCAGCACTGAATCTGAGCAGAGGCGCTCCTAAATGGCCCGTCTGGCACCAATCTTTGCCGTGTGTGTGCACGTGCATGTGCGCGATTGCGCATTCCTGCGAGCCTGCGCACAACCAGCAATTCGTCTGCATGATCTCCTTTCTGCATGTGCGTTCCCGATCGCGATTCTTCTTGCTGGAAATCCCTTACAATAACTCTAAACAAGGCCTACTTGCTCAGGACCAAACGTTGTCCCACCTTATCCCTGGGCATGGCAGGAAGGTGACCTAAAGACAAATTCAGGTACATACACTGCATCTAAAAATCCATTTACTGTTTTCTTACGTGGTGTATTTACATCTGCCTGAGCTTAAAAGAGAAGTTCAGGAACAGACACAAAAAAAAATCATGCTCACATAGATGGCTGCAGCACCAATCACATCTTTACTGTCTCCTGCCAGCTCTACGCTGAGAACTGAGCAATCAAACACTGTTGATCGTTCCGTTCTCCCCCTTCGCTCTGAGCAGAGAGCCGTGACTGTCAATCTTCGGCTCTCTGCTCTGCCCCTGCTGTGCTAACTGGACTGTGGAGGGGGTGGCTGGGGCTTGCTCAGGCTCTCAGCGGTATGGTAAGAGGCGGAGCCAGCTGCCAGTCCAGGCATCTGGGCGGATCTGGACTATAAATGATTTAGCCCGCTCTCAGCTGAAAATGGGCCACAGGAGGACAAATCAAACTGCCCTCCTGTAATCCATAGGAGAAGTATAGCAAAAATAGCTTTGGCTATAGTTCTTCTTTAAAAACAAGGAATCTCATAATTTTGTAGATCACTAAAGACTGAGTAGAGATAAGTGAGACTGAGAATTTTAATTTCACTGAAATTTCAGAGAAAATTGAGAGGTTTTAACAAATTTAGAACACGAAATATAGGTGTTTTTCAAGGATGCAATAGACTTGAAATGGATCCTATGGCTTATAGAATCTATTTCCAACTATACTGGACCTTGTCTGGTGTCATAAAACTGCTCCTCATTAACCTCATTATTTTGTATTATTTTACAGAAAGAAAAATAATCAGAAAGTAGAAAAAAGTTAATGAAAACATTTAAAAGAGACAAATAATGATCAAATACACATAAAAACAAAAGAAACAAAAAAGGCACAAATACAAAGAACAGTAAATGGAAATAATTAAACTACCCTACACATACCCAACACAAAATACCCTCTATACTGTATATGGAAAAAGTTTGCTCTTTCCATAAAAATTTCAACAATGTATATTAATGGGCAAAATCTCTGCCTTTGCGGGTAATTTGTGGTGAAATCAATTTAGCTGAAGTCACTCTGTGGTTAGTTATTCTGTATTCCCTCCAATTTTTTTCCCTTATATAAAAGCAGAGTGTAAAATAATTTCAAATAAAAAATGTGTGTGCTCTGCAAGAAACTATAGGAATTAATATTTGCCATAACAACTGTTATTTTTACAACAATAGGATTCAAAAGTTACAGTCATATGGCAGAAAATAATGACTGTTGTGGTTATACATTTTTACATAATAGTGTAATGAGCTTAGGATCCACTTATCTTGTGCTCTACGCTGTATGCCCAAAGATGTATTATGTGTGCTGCAAACTCTGTCATGGAATATGATAGAGCTACTATAGGATAATAAAAAAAAAACAATAAATGGGAAGAAAAAAGACCTTTGTGTGTGTGTGTGTATATATATATATATATATATATATATATATACACACACACACTTGTACTAAATTCAGTACATATTTTACAATTCAATTTTCTTTTAAGTAGGGCATGCGGGGATTCTAATGCCTACAGTACCCAAAGACAATATCTTGAAAATTAGTTTAGATATATTGTTTCAGGAGCAACACATCCCTCAAGATTTGAAGGACTATTTAAAACGGGTCAAATATGTCAGTTAAATAACATTTTGCTGTCTTTCTGGCATATCGGCTTCTCTACTCTTTTTTGAGCATCTGAAATCATTGGCCTCTTTTACTGTTCTCGTCAAAACATGCTTTTTTAGCTTTTATCAGAGCGGGACAAAGTTAGACCTTCTGTCAGTTTTTTTCTGCTGTCTCCATTAGTTGAATTTTCTTTCACTTTTTAAACCTGTGAGACCTGGACAAATGAGTAGAATGCGTGTCATTGGGATAGACTGAAACAGATGGCAATAAAAACCTGACAGAGGTTCTAAACCTTTCCCACTCCTAAAAAAAAAATAAAACAATTGGCATATACAAAAATCTAGCAACAAGATTTTAAAGCAGAACCTGCACCTTAAAAGACAAGGTCTACTTATTCAAGGTGTCACCTACCCCCCCCCCCTTCCTAAAATGCTGGAAAAAATGGAAAAAGAAAAAAATGTGTGTGGGAAGGGGGTGGTTATAGGTAATATACTTATTCCCTGGCTTTTTCCTTTGGTGCCTAGCCAATGGTGATGTCCTCCTCCTTCTTGCCATATCTTCGGGAATGTTGAATAGCCCAAGGCACGCAGGATCATCTTCTCGCAAGGTTTGGGCTACTCAGTATTGCTAGGGATTTTGTTGGTAGGAGAATGAAGACACCCCACACATGATGGAAGTCGAGGAAAGGCAAGTATAATACTAACACACAGGTTATTTTTTGCCTTTTCATGCAGTGTTAACAGAAGGAAGATGGAGGCCATATTGAATAAATGGATCTTGTCTGAAGTGCAAGGTCCACTTTAAAGCCAGGCTCTCCCCCAAACTTTTTTTTTTTTTTGGTACAATTTGTAAAAAAATACTCAAATGAAGATGTTTTGTCTTCTCTTGAGACAGTAGGCTGGTTACAAGCCAACGATACCTTTAGGCATTTTTAAGCAAGAAGGCACCCTTGTCAGACCTGGTTATTTTAGGCCAAATTAAGGATTATCCGCAGGCTGAAAGTTGGATGTTTCACTCTGCTGACAGTTGACTTAGTACCACTTCTGAACTCTGTAATTACACGCAGTACATGGTTTCAGGAAATACACTTTTACCTTTCTTTCTGAGATGCAAAAAAGGACCAAAAAAAGGTAAAACCACTATTTTATGGGTAAAGAAAAACATGGCAAATGATTTTGATACACAATGCTTTAGCAGACTAGACGTACCCAGGTAGGACTTGCATCTACTTAGGTAACTCACCCATTCTTATGTGTTTTTTCATTACGTTTATTTTGCATTGCATAGATTTGTAATGGGTTTACTTTAGTAATTTGAAAATGGTGTTGCAGTTTAAAGCTCATAGTGGCCACAACTGTCAGATCCCTATAGAAGGGGTTCACGCTCCTGTAAACCTGAAAACCACTACAATGCAGTGTTCAATTTACAAACAAATAATTACCTTTCTTCTGCAAGCTGTTAGTATTGTATAAAACTCTCGGAGGACCTAAGATAGAAAAAAAGTGTATTTAAATTTCTGTACATCTGCATTGCTTACATTTACAGCTTTCTGCATCTGCTTTTACTTCAACGCATCATCTCCTGGCTCATTGCGACCAAGTTTGCTTTATTCCCCTACCCCCAGCAGAATATATTTAATATTCCTTTGTTTCCCTGCTACAAGAAAAAAAAAGTAGGTGTGGTCTAAAAGGGGAGGAGATGTGCAAAGAGATGCTTTCTTCAAAACAAGCAATGACTACTTCACTCTCCTGCTGCCTGTATTGCCAAACTCCTTTGAGAAAGAGCTTGCTGAAATATCTTCATGCCTTGTTCCCCCTTCTGTGCTCTGTGGTTGCTTCTGCTGTTCCCTGTATTTTACATTGTTTACAGGTGTGGTGGAGGAAACTACATAGGGCAGCAGGGGGTGCTAGCATTTGACACTCCCAGGAGTGTCAAATGCAGAAAATGTTTTAGCAAGCTTCTTTCTTCAATGGATAGTAAGACAGGTATTGTAAACATCATTTGCCTGGTTGGTGGTGGGGTAACTGTGTGGCAATGATTTAAAGGGACCAAGCTAGTAAACATCCTCTAAGAATGTTCTTGTTTATGTAGTGAATCCCATAATATAAGTATGGACAGTAAGGCACTTTTACAGTTCCATTGCAAGGTAGTGCAATTAGACAAAACTTACATGAAGTGGTATACTCGGGAATAGGTCCCCTTAGGCTTCCCAGATAGGGTGACGTAGGGCTCCAGGATGCTCCAATTCAGATGCAGGCTGGAAAACTGGGTCCTTCCCCAAACTCTATTAATATACAGGAGTTCTGTGGACCAACTCTATCCTTTCCCCGCTCCTCAGGAACCTTTCCCTGCATTAAGCCTCTCTGCATAGCCAGCATGCAGCAGTCCATAACTATACTGTCCATACTGCAGAGCATGCAAAAATGACCCTGGGGCTATTATATAGATTCTTTTGGTCCAAAATGGCTGCCCACAGCTTAAGAATACTCTGTATCCCATCAGACACAGGCTCCCCCAAGATAGTCACCGGGAGCCCAGTGTAGAGGACAGCCTAGTCCTGTGCAAAGTTCCCCTAGTGCAGGGGTGACAAATTCAATGTTATCATGGGCCATATCAGCAATATGGTTGCCCTCAAAGAGTTGTATCTGTAGGACTATATAAATGTATCAAGGGATTTTTTCTCAGACAATAGGTGCAGGAACTCAATCATGCCCCCTCCACCCAACCTAACCATATTGAATGGTGGGTGTGGCTAAATTGCAGTGGGAAGATCTTAAAGTGGCAGTTAATACGAAGAGTCTGTTATGCGCAGATTTCAAGAATGCAAAAATGTTCAGAGTGCAGGGTTTAGGGGTGTGAAATGTACAGAGTGCAGAGTTCAGGAGTGTGTTATGTACAGAGTGTAGGGTATAGGGGTACACTATGCACAGTGTGCAGGGTTTAGCTCTCATTTTAAATGCTGTTCACATCTCACTTTCACCCCTCCTAAGCTCTAGCCTCTGCACCACGCTCCCCCATCCCCCACCTCTGTACACACCTCCCTCCCACAGCCTCAACTGGCCCCTTTTTAAATAGTCTCACATTTTCAAAAAAATCTAGTCAGGCTTAGTACCTCCCTGCAGCATAGGCGGCTCTACCTCTTTCACTTGGAGCGAGATCATTGGTTGGTATTTGTGCACCCAAGATTTAAATGTATATCACAGTACAGCCTACCACGTAATGACCCATCACACCTATGACCACACTGCATCTCCCTTGTCTCTGCCTTGAGTGCAGGGCAGGCAGGGATCTGTGAGACCCACCAAGAGGAAAGCTGTCCTTGTAAATAGAGAAGGGCTGACCTGAGCATGTTTGTTTTCATGAAGGAAGTACTTACTGAGGTTTATTCCAGGTGAATAATGGTCTAAAAAGTACTTCTATATTCCCACCCTGCAGGTTGTAGATGGGTAATGGCTGTTACGGGTTTACAATGGAACAGGATATTCCAGGTGAATAAATGTGTAAAAATTATTGGTGTGTACCCACCAAACTTATCGAAGATGGCTGGTAATGGGTACAGGTTTACAGTGGAACTTGTTATTGTCTCGTACTGTCAAGGACCTGGCTTTAAAAGTTGTATCAGAATTCTTGTATGTTTTTGAAGAATATGTGTCTAAATCACGTTATTGTTATTATCTTCTAATTCAATAAAAACTGTGACCATATTACGAATGAAAATAACTTGTGTCATATTGTATTATTTATGAGATTTTATGTGTTTGGTTTTGAATGTTCAATATCACTCCGCTGCCTCAGCCCTACCCGGGTAAGGCTTTTGCATTTAAATATGATGGTGGTGAGCAGGAAGCGGAGGGTGAGAGTCGAAGATGGTGGAAAGGAGTTCTGCCACATTCCAGGTGAAAAAAGCCCTGGATATGAGGGTCACATAAAATGCCCCGGCTGGCCGAATTCGGCCTGCGGGCATTATGTTTGACATTTACAGTGGATATAAAAAGTCTACACACCCCTGTTAAAATGTCAGGTTTCTGCGATGTAAAAAAAAAAAAATAGACAAAGATAAATAATTTCAGAACTTTTTCCACCTCTAATGTGACCTATAAACTGTGCAACTCAATTGAAAAACAAACTGAAATCTTTTTTTTTTTTTGTGGGGGAACATAAAAAACTAAAATAATGTGGTTGCATAAGTGTGCACACCCCCTTATAACTGGGGATGTAGTTGTGTTCAGAATTAAGCAATCACATTCAAAATCATGTTAAATAGGAGTCAGTACACACCTGTCATCATGATTAACCCCAAATAAAGTTCAGCTGTTCTAGTAGGTCACTCCTGACATTTTCTTAGTCGCATCCTACAGCAAAAGCCATGGTCCACAGAGAGCTTCCAAAGCATCAGAGAGATCTCATTGTTAAAAGGTATCAGTCAGGAGAAGGGTACAAAAGAATTTCCAAGGCATTAGATATACAATGGAACACAGTGAAGACAGTCATCCAGTGGAGAAAATAAGGGGCAACTGTGACATTACCAGGAACTGGACGTCCCTCCAAAACTGTTGAAAAGACGAGAAGAAAACTGGTCTGGGAGGCTGCCAAGAGGCCTACAGCAACATTAAAGGAGCTGCAGGAATATCTGGCAAGTACTGGCTGTGTGGGGTAGAGTGGCAAGACGGAAGCCTTTTCTTACGAAGAAAAACATCCAAGCCCGGCTACATTTTGCAAAAACACATCTGAAGTCTCCCAAAAGCATGTAGGGAAATGTGTTCTGGTCTGATGAAACCAAGGTTGAACTTTTTGGCCATAATTCCAAATATGTTTGGCACAAAAACAACACTGCACATCACCAAAAGAACACCATACCCACAGTGAAGCATGGTGGTGGCAGCATCATGCTCTGTGGCTGTTTTTCTTCAGCTGGAATTGGGGCCTTAGTCAAGGTAGAGGGAATTATGAACAGTTCCAAATACCAGTCAATATTGGCACAAAACCTTCAGGCTTCTGCTAGAAAGCTAAACATGAAGACGAACTTCATTTTTCAGCACAGCGATCCAAATCATACATCCAAACCAACAAAGGAATGGTTTCACCAGAAGAAGATTAAAGTTTAGGAATGGCCCAGCCAGAGCCCAGACCTGAATCTGATCAAAAAACTGTGGTGTGATCTGAAGAGGGCTGTGCACAGGAGATGTCCTCGCAATCTGACAGATTTGGAGTGTTTTTGCAAGGAAGAGTGGACAAATATTGCCAAGTCAAGATGTGCCATGCTGATAGACTCATACCCATAAAGACTGAGTGCTGGAATCAAATCAAAAGGTGCTTCAACAAAGTATTAGTTTAAGGGTGTGCACACTTATGCAACCATATTATTATTATTATTATTATTTTTTTTTTTTTACTTCCCTCCACCTAAAAGATTTCAGTTTGTTGTTCAATTGAGATGTGCAGTTTAAAAGTCACAATAAAGGTGGAAAAAAGTTCTGAAATGATTTATCTTTGTCTCATTTTTTACATCACAGAAACCTGAAATTTTAACAGGGGTGTGTAGACTTTTTATATTCACTGAATGACCTAGTGGAGCACCTTTTTTACTGTTTCTGCTGTCACTCGCCAAAACCATATTAATACTCATCTGATGCAGCAGCAGCAGCTTAGTACACAACACCCTCCGACATGGTTAGCAGGAAGCACTGCTTTCACATTTTTTAAAATTACAAAAATCACAGGTCCTCCTAATACAGAGAAACTAATGGTTGTGTGGAAACATATGTTCATTTCTTGTCTTGAAGCCAGCACCTGAGTCATACACAATGTGTTTATCTCTGGAGTTTTCTTTAGGTTACACTTTATATTTTTACTTCCCTTCTCATATGGCAGTAAACACAATGGTGTGTCATTTAGTGAACAGACAATCGATCATCATAACACGAACCTCACATCGCTCGTTTTCTGTGCATAAACCACACACTTTGTTCCAAAACTGCAGTTGCAATGCTGACAAGCAGCTGGGAATGATGTGTGCTGAAAGCCTCACTATAAACTCTATTGTTTCACACAATTGGAATATTTATAAGGCGTAAAAATCTGCCTGAGGGCAGTCTCCCTCATATTCTGTGTTAAAATGTGAGCACTGGGAGATTCTCAGCAAATACAACAATGTGATTTACATAGAGAAGCAAATCCTAGACTTTTTGTACCAACTCACAGACATCCCGGACATCACTTATGGAATAGGCGCTCAATGAAAATGAAATATTGTTTACACTTGCAGTTGGGTTGAGGCATATTTTTTCAGCTCCACCTTAAAGTGGACGAAAACCCTAACAGGTAGGCACACACATTTTTATACAGGTTAGGTAGGAGAAGGGGGAGGACCATTTAGTTATAGTTTGGCTTTTCTTCCACTTTAAGCTGGAGTGTACACATGCTACGGTAAAAACCATCCCAGCTGTCATGCTTGGTGGGAATTAGTGGAACTCATCTTTTTCACCTGAATGAGGCTATGCTGCAACTGCGTGCAATGCACCTGGTTGTGGCATGGTGGTGTGGGTTTGTTGGGGCTAAAACAGCCAGTGAAAAGGTGACATAATTCCACGTCACTCTGTGGTGATGGCATCTCGGAAGGTTGGTAGAAACAAATGGAGACACTCGATATGCATCAAACGTCAAGGAGCAGCTGCCATTTCATCATATGGTTCGGCTTCACATTGTGAAATTTTGGAAGCGTTTTGAACAAATGGAAGAGCGGTAATGTATGTGCAGCCCCCACTGGGAAGCAGTGAAGACCCTTAAAGACATAAGACCATCTTACACTCCATGCACACTAGGTCCACTCGGACCAGAAGAAATACGGAACAAATAGGTCATGTAGTGTCATACAATATTGGCCACATCTTCCCAGTCAATGTTGTCCACATTTACTCCATATCAATAATATGTATTGCTGGACACTTGCCGCCCAATGACGCTGCTCAGTATTCATTTATACAACAATTCAACATCATATACTGTAGGATTAATAGATGCCTCTAGTCTCTGCCACGCTTCGTACAAGGACTTATGTGCTGAATGGAATTTCTTTGATCCCACATAAGATTCAATTACTCATCGTATGAACTTCCTCATATACACTGCCACACTGGTCCAATAGGACCCGGCCCCCAAGTTTAGCATGGCTCTTTAGGCCAGGATATTTTTGATGTATTTTAGTGCACTTGAGTCCCTTTGGAATACCAGGTCCTCAGAATTCCTAGACTCACACATGGGGGATACCTTAAATGTGATTATCTATCTCATGAGCAACGGTTTGCTGTGGTATGTAACCCATGTGTGCCTCTACATGCATCCGGACATTTATTTTTTTGTTTGTCATGTCCTTTTTGTCTATTCATGATTTTTATTTGTTGAAATCACAGTTATAGCTGTTTGGAATCCATGTTTGTGTTTTAATCAAAACATAGTAATAAAACTGATTGTTTTTTATTTTGTACTCAGGATTATTCTTGTGATACCTTAGCCCAGTGAATATTTGTCACCAATGGTAACCACTTTGCCAACTCTTGGGGCAGTTTGTTTTTTGTTCACACATTTTCTGGTTAAGGTGACAATGCTTAATTTAAGCTGAAGTGTGCAGTTATATACATATTAACCCTTTTCTAACTCAAATCTTGTCTTTTTGAATAATGCCACTGCAGATTGCTCTTCAGTCTGTTAATTTAAACTAGCCCTTATACATACAATATATATCATTTTTAGCAAAAAAGTCATAAAATAACAAAATGAGTTAAGTTTTAGAATGTAGTATTCCAGACCTCATTATCTTGGACAGCAGACCTTAAAAATAATAAGTGAATTGGAACAGTGTCCGGGAACTACAGCAATTGTACTAAGGTCAGAATGCCCTCAATTTACCTTACCATTTTATTGTCCATTGAAACCTTGATGGCCAAGCCAAATTTAGCAGTTACAGTATGCATTGTTAACCTTACAAGAACCCTAATTTCCTTCCCAAAAATAATTTTACACATTTTTTAGGGGCATATAAAGCTTTTCATTGGCAAATACAGTTTTAGTTTGTTTAATGTATAACTTATTTTGTAAAATGAAGTATTCCAAATATTACACTAAATCATTTACTCTTTATCCTCTCTATTCGTTAAATTACTTACTTTTTCTCCTGATTAGAGGGACCTCCTATATATTGTATAGGTTTTACAACATATTAGCACTGGATAGTCAATAAAGAAGTGCATATATTTTAAATTTTTAGATATCAGGCATTTTCCAGTACAATGGCCAATGAGCCAGGGACAAGGTTAATGAACTGCAGGGCCATTGTAAACAGGTTGAATAAAAAAAGACTCTGTTTTGGCTTAAAAAATAACAAATAATTCTAGGCTAAAACATTAAATAGGTGATGCCCTGCAACCTTTTACAGCCCATCAATTCAGAATTTAAAATAATGTCCCTAAATTTATTCCTCTACCTGTGGCATGCATGGTTATGTGTAATGCAGGTCTTATGTACATACATGTACCATAATTGTGTGAGAGTTTACAATATTACTTTATACATTTTTTGTTTCTTTTTATATTTACTACTATCACAAGGGGGCTGACAAGCCCCCTATGTGATAGTAGTGACATGTCCTTTGTGCAGCAATCAGTGGTCTATTAAACTCCTGATGTCTCCCATGCCACTAGTACAAACAGATCAAGAAGAGGGAACCCTGTTCTGCTTGTACAACCACCTTCTGTCTTAAGAATTTAAAGTGGGGTTTCACTCAGAAGTGGAAGCTCCACTTATTTGCCCCCCCCCACTGCCATATTTGGCACCTTTTGGGGGGAGGGGGAGCAGATACCTGTTTTTGACAGGTACTTGCTCCCACTTCTGGCTCAGTTCGCCATGGCAAAGTGAGCTAGAAGTTCGGCCCCCTCCTTCCTCCTGCAGTCTCCTGGGAACTTTCACAGGTCCCAGAAGACCAATCAGGAGGCACAGCATGACTTGCGCATGCACAGTGGGCACCAGGCTGTGAAGCCACAAGCTGTCACAGCCTAGTGCCCAAAATTGAGATGCCTGTGCCATGGAGGAGAGAAGGAGAGAAGAGACGATGTGGGTGAGTACATCTCTGGACCCTGGGACATGTAAGTGTGTATATTTTAAAAGTCAGCAGCTACGAAAACTGTAGCTGCTGAGTTTTAATAAATACAAAAACGGCTTGACCTCTGATTTAAGATCTCTGAACCGGGAAGTGCACAGAACTGAACACGTCCAGTTTTATTTCCCAGTCTGAGGAGGTTGAGAAAGGGTGTTGTTGATTTCCTCTACTCTCAACCATTCTGGATTCACAGCGATCCTAGGCTCACTGAGGAGCTAGGTGGGTCCAGGACATGGGAATAGAGAATCTGCACAGGGAGCTTGCTGGGAAGATGCTTGGGTGTGAAGAAGACATTTACTTTTATAAAAAATGTTTTTTTTTTAAAAAATGAAGTTTTATTTCTCAGATAAATGAGCTAGCATTGGAGTGTAGTTTGCTTTATACAAAGAGTCCAGATGGTTGGTCGGTGCACAACTAGGTATTTCAAACAATGGGATGACCATTGGAAAGAAAAGGACTGTCGTAAAAGGCAACATTCTTCCACCAACAATGTATTATTTAAGGCCTTTTACTTTTACTGGTTAACGTTCAGGCCAGAGATCTGGGAAATAGAGTCCAGAGGAGAAAATAAATTTGAGGTCGAGATAAGGTTCGCATATCAAAAAGTAGAATGTCATATGCAAACATGCAGAGTTTATGGGTGGTGCCCACTACCTCTATCCCTCTGACATTCAGATAATGGCGGATGAGACGCGCCAGGGGCTCAACAGCCAGCACAAAAAGGTGCGGGGACAGGGAACAACTGTTTACTCCCTCTCGCTATGGGGAAAACTGAGGAGCTATATCTGGTGTATAAAAGGTGAGCCCTGGTGTTTTCATACCTTACAAATATCCATTGTAAAAAGTTTGGACCAAAGCCCCAGCGAGTAAAGATGTATCGTAAATATGGCCAGGATACAGGATCGAATGCCTTATGTATATCTATAGATAAGGGAATGGTTGGGATGCAACGTGAGTGGATTTTATGCAATAGAGATGCCACTCTGTGTTATCTAAGGCTTGGCGTTTGGGGATGAAGCCCACTTGATCCTTATGGATTAGAGATCTCACTCAGATGTGAGGATAGGACCTTTGCTAATAATTTAAAGTCGTGGTTAAGCAAGGAACTTGGGCGATAGTTAACACAGGACATATAATCAGTAAAAGGTTTGGAAAGCATAATAACCAGTGGTTAGTGTTTCGGGTTGAAAGGAGTGTTCATCAAGTAGGGCATTAAACACCCTAGTTAAAAAGGAGGGGCAGGTATTCCACAAATTTCTTGTAGTAAACCGGTGGTAGACCTTTAGGACCGGGACGCTTATTGCTTCCCATAGATTTATTGGCTCTAGTCACGTCCGCTGTTGATATGGGGCAGTCCAAGCATGTCTGTGTGAAAGTGTCACTGTAGGCAAATGAACGTCTTGCAAGACTGTTGCCACTTGTTGGTCGTAAACCTGTAACTTTAACACACTGGTTTATCATTATTTATACTGCACTTGGACTTGGCCCAAAGCTGCATGGTAAAACAGGCTAAAAACACAGAGTTTTTAGAACCCAACTCTGAGCACAATAAATCTACCAAAGTTCATTCAGTTATCTCAGACTAAACCCCCCCAATCATGATGGCTTTCCTCTACGCTAGAAATATCTGCTTGTTTACATGCTGGGATTACTGGAGCTCCCTCTGTAGTTCCAGCCTGCTAAGATGTAAGTGCTGTAGGCCCAGCGGCGGACTGACAACTCATGGGGCCCACGGGCAATAGGGGATCATGGGGCCCCTGTGTCCTTGCCCAAACTCAAAAAAGCCTATGAAAAAGGTACCAGGGGCATCTCATGGGGCCCCCTACTGACTCCAGGCCCTCGGACAGTGCCCGAGTTTCCAAATGGTCAGTCCGCCCCTGTGTAGGCCCCAAACCTACTGTCAGGAGACTAGTGCAGCTAATGCAAATTTTTCTATACTTAATGCTAATTTTTCTGCAGCTCATGCTCATTGCCATGCAGCTAATGCTTTTGCATGTGTACCAGCACACAGACAAGCCCAGGCTAGTATCCAGCGTGCACTGATATGTAGGCACATTTCTATGCACCATCACTCATCAGCACGCATGTCTTCCTGCATTGGCGTCAAGCTGCCTATTTAAAGGAGACTCTGCTGCGTACTAATCACTGGATGTTCTTCAGCTTCCTGTGATCCATGTTCCTGTGTTCCTGTTTGTACTGACTGACCTTCCGCTGCTGACCCACCTTGCTCCTGACCTTGCTCTGTGGATTCTGGATTCTGACCTTGGCTTGCCTTAGACTATTCTCTGCCTGATCTCCTGGTGCTGACCTCAGCTTACTATTGGACCTCGCTCTGCTTGCTAACCTGGTACTGACCCCAGCCTTCCTCCTGACCACGCTGCTGACTCACTGTGTATGACCCTGGCTCACCTTGACTACATCCATGACCATGGTAGTCACCTGTTATCAAGTTATCTGCACCCATGCTTCTTTGAGCCTTGGAGCCCTGTCACATTGAATAGATGCAAGGGAATCCCTCTCTTCAACCTTCAACCAGGGTACGCAACAGCTGCCTGATGATTTGTTAAACTTGCTTTTTTATTTTGGTTATACTAGGGAAATGAGCCATTGATGAGGGGAAGAACTGGTCCTTCTGGACTGGGCCATGACCCCACTCTCCAGCAGCTTGAGTGGCTGGGCCATGATGATATCACTCCCCTACAGATGCACAGGAGTCACAATTGCTGGATGACGTTTTCTGCCTTCAGGGCACACTGAATGTGCAGGGACTTCATGAGCTGGAGCTGAAGTAAATATATCCTAAACGGTGCATGTTTAGGAGATATTCACCATACCTACAGGTAAGATTTATTATAAGCTTACCTGTAGGTGCAAGTTTTAAGTTAGAGTTTACTTCAACTTTAGAGGGTCTTACCAAAGTTACTGTCCAAACAGCACTACTGAGCAGAGACCTCCTATGGTGGCTTAGGGGATCTACAAAGGTACTATGAGCTGTATTTCCCTACAACTGCCAGAGGTGCAACTATGTTTATTATTACTTTTTAGGATTGTAATGTTTAATCATATGCAAACAGCATCATTTTTATTTTGCAAGATATATAAAACTATGGCTTTTAGGTGCACAGTCGTAAGTTAAAATGCATTAAAAGTGTCCCGAGAAACACATAATCCAGGTCTGCTCTGCTGGAAGACTGGGTTGGTCTGGATTGGAAGACTGGTTTGGTCTGGATTGTATTCCAAATCTGCTTTTAATTACCACACCTAGGTTGATAACAATGCACTGATATGCCTTACCTACAGGTATTTACATAACTACCAGCATAACCTGCTTAACAACCACAAGGAAGGCTGAAATCTTGGCTAGATGCAAACAGTCCACTGTACTGCTAAAGGCTCCCAGAATTTTCACAGATAAAATTAAGACACTATTGTGACAAAAATTTCTGCAATGAATAATTGCCACCCTAAGCATTTTAAATTTAGTAAAATTATTATCGGAAATCAGTCACACTATTCTTGTTATCTAGATGCATGAATTATAGGGGAAGTATTTTTTAGTAGTGGTACTTAGTGTATCCAATACAGATAAAGTTTTCTATTTAAAGCCATGCCCTAGGACAGTGGTGGTAAACGTTCTTGATATGGGGGGCCTTAATTGCGGCCCTCGAGAGCACCAAAAAGCCACGTATCAAATTGAAAGAATATTCAGTGACAGAGACAACAGGCACAAAACAGAATATGGTAAAAAAAAACTATGGACAGGATACAAGAGATTGTCAAAGACTGTTGACATAATACAAGAGATGGTTAGATGCTGGGCACATACTACAAGAGGCTAGAGACTGCGGCCATGGTAAAGAAGATGGTCAGAGATTGCAGCCATGATACAGGAAATGGTCAGAGAATGCAGACATGATACAGGAGATGGCCGGAGACCTCATACATGATACAGGAGATGGTGAGAGACTGCAGACATACTACAGGAGATGGTGAGAGACTGCAGACACGATCAGGAGATGGTCAGAGACTGCAGACGTCATACAAGAGAGAGTTAGTCATAGATTGTGGACATGCTATAGGTGTTGTTGGAGACTAGGGACATGCATCAGCAGACAGTCATAGCCTGGAAATATATTACATAAGACTGCTAGAAACCTCAGGGCAATAGGGAAAACAGGGGTCCCAAGGGCAGCACAAAAAGTGCCAAAGGGCCACAGGTTAGGCACTAGGGCCCTAAGCCGTTATGTTACATTGAACAAGGTAAAGCCAGCTTGCCAGGGCTTGAAATTGACAGGGGCTGGGTTATCTATAATATTTTTGTGATTCCATCTAGCTTCAGAAGGCCCAGAGAGAAAATGCTAAACTGGGAAACAAATGCAAATAGAGGGCTTCAGTTCAACGCATAAAAACTAAATATGAAAAAAAAAACCCAATCATGTACATAGTTCTCGAAAATCATGGCATTAGAATTGACCAATCTGATCAAGGAAAAAAATGCGCTCAAAAAATGCCCAGTGAAGTTCTCCCAGCCTTTTCCCCTTCCCCTTCCGCTGATTGCACAAAGAGGCCCTCCGTGTGCTCTTCCCTCCTGTAAGCATTTTCACAGTGTTTGACACTACAGTAAAATGCAATAGAGCCTCAAATAGCTTGGAGTGCTGACTTTCACTGTCCCACTGTAAGGGGCAATTCACACCACGATGCTTTTCATTGCAATGCTGCTGTGTTGTTGTGCGTTGATCTGAATTGTTTTGCAGTGCATTAAACAGCCTGTTGGCAGGTGCAGTCTGTGCTCCCCACTGTAAGTGGCACTCCACTGATGGCAATGCAAAAGGGGAAAGAAATTGTGAGGAATTAGTTACATTATGGCTTCTATGGTCACCAGGAGACCAATTGGGCGCTGGTACCCCTTGTGACCTCTGCAGCCATCTTAGGTGAGGGCAGAGCTTATTTAAGCCCCTGGCCCCACTATTTGGCACACACTCTGCGAGTGGTCAGTGTTGGGACAGGTTCCTCGTTTGTCAGAGATAACACATAGCGACAGGGAGAGGTTCCAGAGGAGTAGGGAAAATGCAGGGACCAAGCTTTTTCCACTTTGGAAGCCTTCCAGTTGGGTTGGACCAGCCAGGCCGAATTCCAGAGCCTCATTGCAGAAGCCATCAGCATAATTTTAACCAGTTCCCTTCTGGCTTATAGGAGAATGACAGCTGAGCGGAACTCTCGTATATCTGGGTGACCATATGACGTCCTCCTGGATCGTCACCTTTCACACGCCCGTGGGGCCACGCTGCGGCAAGATCTGTTGCCCACTGTGTCCATAGGACACAGCCAATGACCGATCTGTGTACCGGCCCGTTGGCGATACCATGACCAATCACAGCAGGTTGCATGACAATTGTAAACAATGGATGGCTTCCATTCATGCCATCCATTGTATACAATTGTGTTATTAGCTGTGATAGGTCACAGTAATCACATGAACAGTGGGCCAATCACAGCCTGTGTCATGTGATTAGCTGTGGCCAATCACAGCTAATCACAACACCTGGCCACAGGTGTATAAAATCAAGCACCTAGGCATGCAGACTGCTTCTGCAAACATTTGTGAAAGAATGGGTCGCTCTCAGGAACTCAGTGACTTCAAGTGTGGTACTGTGATAGGTTGCGACCTGTGCAATAAGTCCATCCGTGACATTTCCTTGCTACTAAATATTCCAGTCAACTGTTTTTATGGTATTATAACAAAGTGAAAGCAACTGGGAACAACAGCAACTCAAGTCGCCAACTGTTTGCAGAATCAATAGCTAAAGACCTCAAAACTTTATGTGGCCTTCAGATTAGCACAACAGTGCATAGAGAGCTTCATGGAATGGGTTTCCATGGCTGAGCAGCTGCATCCAAGCCTTACATCATCAAGTGCAATACAAAGCATCGGATGCAGTGGTGTAAATCACACCACCACTGGAATCTAGAGCAATGTAGATGTATTCTCTGGAGTAACCAATCATGCTTCTCTGTCTGGCAATCCGATGGATATGTCTGGGTTGTCAGGAGAACAGTACTTGCCTGACTGTATTGTGCCAAGTGTAAAATTTGGTGGAGGGGGGAGTATGGTGTGGGGTTGTTTTTCAGGGGTTGGGGTTAGGCTTGGCCCCATAATTCCAGTGAAGGGAACTCTTAATATGTCAGATTACCAAGACATTTTGGACAATTTTATGCTCCCAACTTTGTGGGAACAGTTTGGGGATGGCCCCTTCCTGTTCCAACATGACTGCGCACCAGTGCACAAAGCAAAGTCCACAAAGACATGGATGAGCAAATTTGGGGTGGAGGAACTTAACTGGCCTGCACAGAGTCCTGACTTCAACCCAATAGAACACCTTTGGGATGAATTAAAGCGGAGACTGCGAGCCAGGCCTTCTCATCAGTTCCTGAGCTCACAAATGCGCGTCTGTAAGAATGGTCAAATATTCCCATAGACATTCCCATAGACACACTCCTAAACCTTGTGGACAGCCTTCCCAGAGGAATTGAAGCTGTTATAGCTGCAAAGGGTGGGACAACTCTATATTGAACCCTACGGACTAAGACTGGCATGCCATTAAAGTTCATGTACATGTAAAGGCAGGCATCCCAATACTTTTGTGTATATATATATATATATATATATATATATATATATATATATATATATATACACACACACACATACACACTATTCAAAAAATATTAAAGGAACACCTTTTAATCAGAGTATATGTTTAAGTCAATTAAACTCCTGAGACATTGATCTGGTCCATTAAGTAGCAGAGGGGGTAGTTAATCAGTTTCTGCTGCTTTGGCGTTATTGAAATTAGCAACAGGTGCACTAGATGGACAACAATAAGATGACCCCCAAAACAGGAATGGTTTTACAGGGGGAGGCCACCGACATATTTTTCCCTACTCCTCTTTTCTGACTGTTTTTCACTAGTTTTGCATTTGGCTAGGGTCAATGTCACTACTGGTAGCATGAGGCAATACCTGGACCCTACAGAGGTTGCGCAGGCAGTCCAACTCCTCCTGGATGGCACATGAATACATGCCTTTGCCAGAAGGTTTGCTGTGTCTCCCAGCACAGCCCCAACATTGTCAGGCATGCATACAAGCACGTGGGGGCCATACAAACTACAGAGTATCATTTTGAGTTGCTGCAATGAAATTTCAGCAACATGGACTAGCCTGCTGCATAATTTTTTCACTTTGATTTTCGGGGTGTCTTTGAATTTAGTCCCCTGTAGGTTGATAATTTTAATTTCCATCAAACAATGGGGCATCCTTACGTTCCTAACACATTACCCAGTCCATATCAGTATAGATATCCAGCATGACATTTTTCCCCATTGAGATCTGATGCATTTTAAAATGTTCCTTTAATTTTTTCTTGAGCAGTGTGTGCATATATATATATATAAATTTTTAATTTTTTACGGGATGCTCACCAGTGTCCCTGATCACCACCACACCAGTTATATGATAACGCTGTACTGCATGGTGACAGTATGTGAAAAAAAGAACATTTTTTTCTACTTCTACTGTTTTATATTCCAACAAATTCTGACAAAATATTACAACTTCAAAAAACTAGTCATGCATCTTACTAAATACCGCAGACTGTCTACTTTCTAAAAAGGGGTAATTTGGGGATATATGTACTGTTCAGACATCAGGATTGATCAATTTTTCAGATATATACCATATTTTCTGGACTCTAACTTTCCTACAGACTAAATAATATACACTAATTTGGGTTAATTTCACCAAAGAAATGTAGCAGAATACATTTTGGCTTTAATTTATGAAGAAAGATGATTTATTTGCAAACTTTTATAAAAGATACGAAGAGACGATCAAAAGAAAGTTCTATTTGTGTGAAAAAAAATTATAAAAATGTAGTTTGGGTACAGTGTTGCATGACCGTGCAATTGTCATTCAAACAGAGAGCGTCAAAAGCTGAAAATTGGCCAGGGCAGGAAGGGGTAAAAAATGCCTGGTATTGACGTGGTTAAGCTACAGAACTGCTGCTACTGATTCCGTAAGTGGCTCTGGACGATTTTGCTCACCCGCTGAGCCTAGTTTTACACTGCTGGAACATTTTACAATATACAGTTTATATTACTTGGCCTCTGTGTGATCTCTGCCTCCAACACACCACACTGCACCCTTCTCACAAGACTGTTCAAAATGAATGTGCTGAAATGCAACATAATGCACACAAAAATGGAGCAGACTTCTTTTCTCTGCAGCGCACAGGACACTGTTGCCATTCACATGTGTTTTTAACCACTTGCCCTTCAGAGGATTTACCCCCCTTCCTGACCAGGCCATTTTTTGCGATACGGCGCTGCGTTACTTTAACTGATAATTGCGCGGTCATGCAACACTGTACATAAATGATATTGATGTCCTTTTTTGTTCCCACAAATAGAGGTTTCTTTCAGTGCTATTTGATCACCTCTGTGTTTTTTTTATTTTTTTGCACTAAAATTTTGAAAAAAAAACAATATTGTTTTTATTTTTGCTATAAAACATATCCAAAAAGTAAAACAAAAACAAATGTCTTCATAAATTTAGGCAAAAATGTATTCTGCTACATGTATTCGCTAAAAAAAATCCCAATGCACTTAAATTAATTGGTTTACGTGAAAGTTATAGAGTCTACAAGGGGGGTACAACTGGGGGAATCAATGGTGAAGAAGGATCCGGGAGTTCTGGTAGATCACAAATTTAATAATGGGATGCAATGCCAAGCTGCGGTTTCTAAAGCGAGCAAAATCCTCTCTTCTATGAAAAGAGGTATAGACTCCAGAGAGAGATATATTACCCCGGTACAAATCATTAGTAACGCCTCATCTGGAATATGCAGTTCAGTTTTGGGCACCAATTCACAAAAAGAACATTGGGAAACTGGAGAAAGTACAGAGAAGGGCAACCAAACTAATAAGAGGCATGAGAAGAGGAGATTAAGGGGGGGTATGATCAACATGTATAAATACATCAGTGGTTCATATATCTGCCACCCCCCTCTGCCAATCCCTTCACTGGCTCCCGATTGCCCAACGCATTAAATTCAAACTACTAACTCTGACATACAAAGCCATTCACAACGCTGCCCCAAACTACCTATCCGACCTGATACCCAAATACCACCCTACCCGTGCCCTTCGCTCCTCACAGGACCTCCTACTCTTCAGCTCCCTGGTCTCCTCCTCCCACGCCCAACTGCAGGACTTCTTCAGGACTTCCCCCATCCTCTGGAACTCCCTACCTCAATCCATCAGACTATCACCTACCCTCCTCACCTTCAGGCGCACCCTGAAAACCCACCTCTTCAGGGAAGCCTACCCCACCCTCACCTAACAACCGATCTCCTCCACTCCTCCTACCACTCCATCCCCCACAGCCACTTCCTCTGGATCAACTGTGGGTATAGGATTATAACTTTTTTTTCTTTTAACGGTTGAACTGGATGGACTTTTGTCTTCTTTCAGCCAGACTATGTAAATAGATTTTTTTTTCTTTTTTATAATAGTAATGGCAGCAATCAGCGACTTATAGCGGGACTGCGGCAGGCATTCTGACACTGGGGGGGGGACTGACTAACTGCCACTAGCATACCCAGTGACACTAATACAGTGATCTGTGCTAATAAAATGCACTACTTACACTGTACTAATGACACTGGGCAGAAAGGGGTTAACATCTGGAGCGATCAAAGGGTTAACTGTGTGCTGTTTTACATTATATGCTGTGTGATTTTACTAGGGAGCCATGCTGCTTTGTACTTCTCTGCTGTGAAGAGAAATACAAAGCAACATGTCCTTTCTGACAGGAGAGAGACCTGTGTTGTTTACACACAGGTCTCTCCCCTGTTAGCTTTTCCCGACAATCACCGCATGCCAGCAGGGAATCTCCAGCCGGGACGCGGTGATTGGCATCCCTAGCCGCCAATGGCGGCACAGGTAGGTCAGTTCATGCATGCACCCCCTATCTGGAAATGTAACTCACGTATATATATGTGATTTTGTGTTCTGGACAGAGACATGCACAAGCTATAGAGGGATATGCTTTGTTCATATTTTATGTCTTTACAACCACTTTAAATGAGACTAAACTCATTGCAGACAAAAATGCAGAGAGCTGGAATTACACACTGCAGAGCTCAGTGAGGAGAGGTCTAAGAGATGATTGGAGGGAAGAGACACACCCCCTTCACACAGGAACAGAGCTGAGGCTGGCAATCAGCAGGCGCTCCCTCCCCGTCACCTTTTTTTCTCTTGGTGTCAGAAAAACTTGTCACAGGTTACTTCTGCAGATAGCAGATCAACAAAGCAGCAGACAAAAATGACACTTAGTGTTCTGGACAGAGACATGTACAAGCTATAGAGGGATATGCTTTGTTCATATTCTATGTCTTTACAACCACTTTAAATGAAACTAAACTCTGGTTGAAAAGACAATATATTCAAGTATGTATTCTTAACAGAAAAAAGGTCCCCACTATTGCTCTCAGTCTTCCCTAAATCTTCAAATTCCTTTTTTTCTGCTGCTGTGATCTGACTTTCTTTCCAAGGGTGACTACGTTTTTCTCTTTGTGGTCTCACTGTATGTAGGAATGTAGTCATCCTCTCTTTCTCACTCCTGAGATGGATTTGGGACTATGGGATTTGTAGTGTGCAGTGGATTGTCCTAAAAAAGCTTAAAGATTGAGAAGCTGTGCCTCTTGCATTGCATGTTAACTGCTTCCGCGCCGCCCTATAGCAGAAATAATGTTATATATACATGACCTTGCAGTTCCGGGTAGGGGGTGCGCAAGCCGCCATTTGCGGCCTTGGCTGTCATTCACAGGGTCCCGGCTGGTGATTACTCGCTGGCACCCTGTGATCACCGAGCAGGGGCAGACTGACAACTCATGGGGCCCCCGGGCAATAGGGGATCATGGGGCCCCTGTGTCCTTGCCCAAACTCAAAAAGCCTATGAAAAAGGTACCAGAGGCATCTCATGGGGCCCCCTACTGACCCCGGGGCCTTTGGGCAGTGCCCGACTTTCCAAATGGTCAGTCTGTCCCTGTCACCAAGTATCTTCAACGAGGGAGAGACCTGTGTATAAACAACAAAAGATCTCTCCCCTGCCAGCTCCTGCATAGCATAGCCATACAAAGCAGTGTGCTTACAGTGGAAAGAACTTACACAGCATACTGTGAAACAGCACACAGTTAACCCTTTGATCGCCCCTCATTTTAACCCCTTCCTGCCCAGTGCCATTAGTACAGTGCCATTGCTATTTATTAGCATGATCACTGTATTGGTGTCACTGGGGATGTCAGTGACACTAAGTCAATTCCCCCCAGTGTTAGAATGCCTACCGCAGTCCTGCAATCAAAGACATGTAGCAGCATGCATTTTGGCCTAAATTTATGACGAAATTTGATTTTTAAATTTTTTTTACTCTGCATGTTTAATAGCAAAAAGTCAAAAATATTGTTTTTTTGTCAAAATTGTTGGTCTTTTTTTGTTTATAGTGCAAAAAAATAAAAAATGCACAGACAATCACATACCACCAAAAGGAAGCTCTGTGGTAAAAAAGGACGTAAATTTCATTTGGGTGCATCGTTGCATGACCGCTCAGTTGTCAGTTAAAGTAACGCAGCGCCGTATTGCAAAAAATGACCTGGTCAGGAAGGGGGGTAAATCCTCTGGAGGTCAAGTGGTTAATGAGAGGAAGCCAAGCATGTCCTAAGACTTTCTGTTGGTACAGGCTAACACTGAACATCTTCTTCTAATAAACATCTAAAAGGTAAGAAAAAAATATATTTTGTGTAGGTATACTGTGTGAATGGGAACACATAACAAACAATACAGTATAATGGGGTTTTCTCAAATTGGACAGCAAAAGTGGTAATATACTTTAGGCCATTACTTCTGTCCAAAATGATTTTCTTCATTTGTCTTTCATGAGAAAACCTGGGGTTTTGGTGTGGTGTCTCCTCATAAGAATAGAAGAGTGTTGTAACCATTGTTCTTGATGGCACACACTAGTTTATTTGGAGGATATTTCTTATACTAAGAAACCAGAAATAGCCACAAAATGGGATTATTTTCAATCTTCATTCCCTGAACAATTTTTCAGTTACTGAAAACAATTTCTTAAGGGACCTCTAAAACAAGACTATAGATGTTTGTCCTGATATTGGAGTTAATTGTGCGATTTTTTTGCACCATGCTACCCTCTGGTGGTCAATTTCCCAATTGCTGTTTTAGATTTTTGTAAAACCCTAAAATAAATTTTATATAATGCAGTTGGTCCTTAGATGAGGTGGGTGTACTTTAACTTTTGCAAAATAATTACTGTCTCATCAAACCAAAGTGTCAGATGAATGAAGGTGGGTTGTATCACCCATTAGTTTGTTTCTATTCTTGAGGGGTTACTGTAGAAAGATCTCTCTTAAAGTGGTTGTAAAGTTGTACATATGCCCAGTAAAATGACTGGCCTCAGGTGGTCCACAGAGATGAACACAAATCCTCCTATGTAAGTTGTTTATCTGCATCCTTCTCTCCTCTACATCTGTTCAGAATGTATAAAGCTTGCCTGAGAATTCAGAAAAAAGGATGCAGAGAGCTGGAATTACACACTGCAGAGCTCAGTGAGGAGAGGTCTAAGAGATGATTGGAGGGAAGAGACACACCCCCTTCACACAGGAACAGAGCTGAGGCTGGCAATCAGCAGGCGCTCCCTCCCCGTCACCTTTTTTTCTCTTGGTGTCAGGAAAACTTGTCACAGGTTACTTCTGCAGATAGCAGATCAACAAAGCAGCAGACAAAAATGACACTTAGTGTTCTGGACAGAGACATGTACAAGCTATAGAGGGATATGCTTTGTTCATATTCTATGTCTTTACAACCACTTTAAATGAAACTAAACTCTGGTTTAAAAGACAATATATTCAAGTATGTATTCTTAACAGAAAAAAGGTCCCCACTATTGATCTCAGTCTTCTCTAAATCTTCAAATTCCTTTTTATTCTGCTGCTGTGATCTGACTTCCTATCCAAGGGTGATTATGTTTTTCTCTTTGTGGTCCCACTGTATGTAGGAATGTAGTCATCCTCTTGTTCTCACTCCTAAGATGGATTTGGGACTATGGACTATGGGATTTGTAGTGTTCAGTGCACTGCTCATTCCAAGCAAATGGAAGTGAGGGGGGAAAGGAAAGGTTTGGAAGCTCAGGGAGGATGTTACAAGGAGGCAGAAAAATACAGTAAGAAATTATTTCATGAAATTAGATTACAAGGCCATCAAGTAGTGGATGTGTATGGATTATATTTGGAGAATAAGGGCATTGTTTAGTGTCATTTTAATGCCAAAATGCACATACCTTGACAGATATTCAGACATCTCTTACAAGTGCACTTACCGTGCTCTGCACCGTTTGGTGAGCAGTAGAGGCTGACGCTACCTGCATAGCACTGAGGCCGACAGAGGGAGCAGTAGTGGCTGAAATTCCCAGCATCCCACTTGGAAGAAAAATATTTGAAATATATTTTAAAAATATTCTTCCCAAATATATTGACATATATTTGAAATACTACAATTTTGGCTGAATTCAATATATTCCAAAATATATTTCAATATATACTGCATGTTGAAATGCGTTTTTTATAGTTTATAAAATATATAAAAAATATTTTTAAGAATATATATTTTTTAAATATATTCTTCAGATTTTTTTAACATATAAAAAAGTAATTTCAATATATATTTTTATATATATTTGTAAATGAATTTAAAAAATGTAGATTAAATGTATTTTTAAAGACATACAGTATATTTGAAAATGTATTTTTTCAAATATTTTTCATATATTTTGTAATAAAAACGCATTTCAACATACAGTGTATATACGGCCAAATTTGTAGTATTTCAAATATATGTCAACATATTTGGGAACATAATTTTTAAAATATATTTTCTTCCATGTGGGATAGCACAGAGGCTGACAGAGGGAGCAGTAGTGGGGGAGACTACCAGCATAGCACTGAAGCTGACAGAGGGAGCAGTAGTGGGGGTGACTACCAGCATAGCTCTGAGGCTGACAGAGAGAGCAGTTGTGGGGGAGACTACCAGCATAGCACTGAGGCTGAGAGAGGGAGCAGTAGTGGATGAGACTACCAGCATAGCACTGAGGCTGACAGAGGGAGCAGTAGTGGATGAGACTACCAGCATAGCACTGAGGCTGACAGAGGGAGCAGTAGTGGATGAGACTACCAGCATAGCACTGAGGCTGACAGAGGGAACAGTAGTGGCTGAGGCTACCAGCATAGCACTGAGTCTAACAGAGGGAGCAGCAGTGGATGAGGCTACCAGCATAGCACTGAGGCTGACAGAGGGAACAGTAGCGGCTGAGGCTACCAGCATAGCACTGAGGCTGACAGAGGGAACAGCAGCGGATGAGGCTACCAGCATAGCACTGAGGCTGACAGAGGGAACAGTAGCGGCTGAGGCTACCAGCATAGCACTGAGGCTGACAGAGGGAACAGTAGCGGATGAGACTGCCAGCATAGCTCTGAGGCTGACAGAGGGAACAGTAGCGGATGAGACTACCAGCATAGCACTGAGGCTGACAGAGGGAGCAGTAGCGGATGAGACTACCAGCATAGCACTGAGGCTGACAGAGGGAACAGTAGCGGCTGAGGCTACCAGCATAGCACTGAGTCTGACACAGGGAGCAGTAGTGGATGAGACTACCAGCATAGCTCTGAGGCTGACAGAGGGAGCAGTAGTGGATGAGACTACCAGCATAGCTCTGAGGCTGACAGAGGGAGCAGTAGTGGATGAGACTACCAGCATAGCACTGAGGCTGACAGAGGAACAGTAGTGGCTGAGGCTACTAGCAGTGAGGTTGAAAGAGGGAGCAGTAGTTGCTGTAGCTCCCATAAAAGCACAGAGGCTGACAGGGGGAGCAGCAGTGGCTGTGTTGTGAGGTCAGGAAGATGTTTGACACCTACAAGGCAGAATTGACCACAGTATGTGTTCTTTATTTTCCCTTCTTTTGGGCCAAATTTGCTCCTGAGTTTGAGAAGCTGAGTGACCTAGTTAACTATGTAACTATAATCAACTGGTTTGTTACAACACATTGCTTCATTTCCTAATCTGCAGGTAGGACTGCATTTGGCATATCCACTTAAAGGGTGTTATTCCATTACTGAATTTGCTTGGCAGGCTCTAGCAGCACATGTACAGTACAATAAGCACAGCAAGTGAATACATCAGTACCTTACTAAATCTAAAATGTGAGCACCATTAGACTAGGGTCATCATAATTAGGCACAACAAGGTCAAAATGTACAGTTGGTCAAATATAAACATGTATTTGATAATAACAGGTGACAAGATATATGGTAATCCTTTTTCATATAATATCAGTGGAAAGCATAGTCAACAAAGGCCTCCTTTGTGAGAATTATTTTTTGGCCATCTTTTGAAACACTGCCTAAGAATAGTCTTTATACCCAAAACACGCTCATTAATCAGACAGCAAACACCCCATTCACCTTCAGAGTTATACGGTGTCAAAAGGAAATGGAATAGTCATTCTGTACTCTTCACTCTCTATGAAATGAAAAAGATACTGTAGTCTTTGCCCTACACTTCTTGAATATTACAAATGAGAAGCACATTTGCCTTAAGAGCTTTAAGACATAGTAGGAGGAGCTGGACGTTTGTGTGATTAATAAAGATGGTGACCTGATAATAGTCTGTCTGCATTGCGGAGACACATGCTGCTCCAAGGCTGTATGTTCCTTGAAACACTGTAAAGCATCTGCACCAACACTTGCACAGTTTTTGCCAAATGCACCACCATCCACTTCATATACATAGATGACAATGATAGACAGACTGATTCGGTACAACTCTGAGATTCGCTATAGGCCAGGAAAGTTAAATCAATTAGCAGATTATTTGTCCTGTGTTGTCCTCAGTCCAGAAGAGGGACAGGGAGACCTAGAAGAAGAGCAGCCACTTGAGATAGCCACTTTACCAGTCTTCATGGCTACAGCACAGGACCTGGTGACTGCATATCAGAATGATCCTGTGATTTAAGAAAAACTAACCTATTTCTACTGTGTGTGGCCAACTGACTTACCAGAACATCTTAAGCCATACTATCTAGTAAGTAACAAGTTTGTTCTAAAAATGGTTCATGAAGGACAATTAGGTGTGGTACAGAACAACTTTGCAGAGCAGTAGTGTGTTGGTCTAGTATAGACAGCCAAATAGTAACTTTAGTTTACAATTGTAAACTATGCTTGCCCAGTGGAAACATTTAGAAGAAAGCAGCTACTCCATTACTTGTCATACATTTCCCAAAAAGCCCATGGAATACAACCCAATTGGATGTATGTGGAGAATACACAGTAGCACTAAAACATCAAATATACTGTTTGACAGCTTATGCTTTTTACCTGAAATTGCCACATATGGCAACAGCAGAAGTCATGACCACCAAAGCTGTCATCACCACCTTGGAGGGATGGTTCTCAAGGTGGGTATGTTGGCAGTTGTAGTGCCCTTTATTTCTTGCCCCTTCTCTGGTGATGTAGTGGGTGGAGTCTGTGCCCTTTTAATGCAGCTGTGGGTGGGGTCTGGCAGTTTGAGTATGGAGACTGGTCAGCCCTGACCAATGCCATGTAGGTCTATGGTCTATAAGATTTGGACTTTTTTGCACTTTGTTTGATCCACTCAGGATCTTTTGGAGCACATCATATCTTTAGTCCCATTAGGACTTGGTTGTTCACGTTAATGACCCTGGAGGATCCTATTATACACACGGGGGTGTGAGTGTTATTCTCATTAGGTGTGTGTTATATTAATTTTTTTGTCAGTTGTAGATGGTTATTCACAATATTAGTGCACTTCCTGATGCAGGCATTGCCTGAAAGGGATGTTGTTTCTCACGTTGAATGTTTATCCACTCTTTATGGTATATGTTTAGTAACACATGTTGGTGGGTATATATTTACAGTATGTATGATGTTATGCTCTATTATTATGTGAATTAGTATTAGCGCTACATCTGTTTTATTTATTTTTCTTTTATTCAAGATGGCGGAGTATCTCCAAAAATGTAGGTATGTGTCTACTCCATCTGGAGAAGAAGCGGGACAGGACCTGGGCCAACTTGGTGCGAACCGCTGTTTAATCCAGGTCCGTTATAGGCATTACCACTGGAATTTATTATCCACAATAGTTTGCAATTTATTTCAAAGGAGTTTTAGACTTTCCTTAAATCAAATGGAATATTTTTCTATTTTTTTTACAGATACTTATATAGCACTGTCAATTTACGAAGGGCTTTAAGTTCCTAACTCACATTCATACATACTGGGGTCAATTTAGACAAGATCGAATTAACTTACCAGCATGTCTTTGGAGTATAGGAGGAAACCCATACAAGTAGAGCATGAAAACTCCATGCAGGTAGTGCCATGGTTGGAATCCCAACCGACGACCTTAGTGCTGCTAGGTGGAAGAGCTCCCTACTTAGCCATCGTACCATCACAATACCATCCACAAGCCAATAGAGGTGTGAAACATTATAACAGTTGAAAATAGCCCAAGGACACATTTGCATGATGGACTCCTCTTCAGCAAAGCTCTAATTGTGTCTTCAACACTACGGGTCGGTTCCTTATAGCGCCACTGGGGAATCACTTGCAAAACTGATGATAGTTCATTATCTACAAAATTCACTCACAAGGTTGAAGCCACCAAATAAAGTAGCAGAACTCCTAAACCTGTGAGCTAGAGTGGAGAGGTGCCAGGTCAAAGCAGAACCTTACAGTTGACAAACAAAATGCCAAGACAACTACCCTCATTCCTGCCCAGTGGGTGAGATTAAGGAAGCCACCAACCAAGTCAAAGGTTAACCCCAGTCTATCTTATTCTGCACAAATCCACAGCCCAGACATCTGGGAAATTCAGTGAGCCAATCACTTAGGAAATTACATTTTTTGAGACATTCTGTACATCACGGTGTCCAGAAGGCCTCCAGATTGCCGTACTGCATTGCATTTTAGAGGAGAACTACAATGCCGCAGATTGAAAAAGAAAATTTAATTTTATTAATATTAAATTACAATATGGCTTGTGTAGCAATTGTACAGTATATGCTAACATTTCTTTGTTTGTTTTATTTTTTACACAAACATGTACTGTAGTTACCCTTTAAGCATTCATATTTAATGTCTAGCAGTGAAAGAGTTACTCTTACCACTAATTCCCTGGTGTCTGGAGTAATTGTCGGGTTGCGTCAGGAAGCTGTTCCGAGGCAGAGCGGCCGGATTAAAGGATCTCATATTCTTCTCACTTTTCAAAATCCTGTCCAGCTGCATTACTAGTGAGAAAAATAAATATGAAGTAATGTTATCAGTGTGAAATTCTGATTGTTTTCTTCTCCGGATAGCATTACAATGTGATTTGGGAGGGAAGAGATTAAAGTAATAGCTCATCTTTGGTGTAGCCAGAAATAAAAGTGTAGACCACTGTAGAATGGAATGGTCATCTGCCTTCTGCTACAGGTTTTCCAATCTGGGTCTTTCTTACCGTGAAGAAAGGTGAAATGATTTTCTTAGTGGTTCAGTTTAGCTGTAACATTGGATAAGTTTCTCTCTTCCTTCTTAACCTCAGGTTACCTCTTGCACATAGGGACACGAGGGAATGGCTACAGTGATTCAGGGCCTACATTAACCCATCTAGCCTCATATCAAAGTCTATGAAATAAGAGATGCCTACAGTACTGTGCAACAGTAACTGAAACTGAAAAAATGCTGTAAAGTGAGGATACTTTCTAAAATAATCCATGTTGCTAAGAAGCTCCCAGCCATTGTTGCTGACCAGCACCATCACAGAAGCGAGAACTATCTCTGATTCAAAATCACATGCATGTGTGGTCTCTCTTCACCGTCACATTAGCTCAGCACGCTAAGCAGTAGCTCTGATAGAGAATCATGCACGTGCAGGGGTTTGAAGAAGAAATCAGGACACATTTTCTTATTTTTGCATGCTGTGGGGCTGTGCCCGCATTGCATAAGTTAAATGCTCGTTTTTGTCTAGGGGCTCAGAAAGTAAAGATATACTTACCTAATCCGCTGATCCTCCGAGCGGAAGACTGGTCCTCACCGCTCCTGCCCCCCACATGTTAGCGGTCTTGTGAATGGGCTGAGCCCATAGACCAGCTCCGAACGTGAGGATGGCAGGAACAGTCCACCGCTGGACGTGGGGGAGCGCGGTTTTATGGAGGATCGGAGGAATGGGTAAGTATAGCTTTACCCTGAGCCCAAAACGAGCAGTTAATCCATGCAGTGCGGACACAGCCCCACTGCATGGGAAAATACATTTTTAACTGGAGTTCTGCTTTAAATTAAAAAGAGAGCTCCTGTCATGGTGGGGGTGAGCAGTAACATCTGGGAACATCTTCTCTGTCTTGGGGAGTTTTTAGGCCAGGCTTCAGGAGGGTAAGTAAATGGCCTAAACCTATAGCAAAAAGGCATTATTCAACTTTAGTCAAAGCTGTACAATGTGTTTTTATATACAGGCATCCCTTACTTATGTAGGTAAGTAACCCTTAAATGTACTTTACTGGCTGGACTGGAGTTCATGAAAAGCACTCAATTTTGAGCAACCTGCACACATGGTGCAAGCAGGGGCAGACTGACCATTTGGAAACTAGGGCATTGCCGAGGACCCGGGGTCAGTAGGGGGCCCCATAAGATGCCCCTGGTACCTTTTTCATAAGCTTTTTTGAGTTTGGGCAAGGACACAGGGGCCCCATGATCCCCTATTGCCTGGGGGCCCCATGAGTTGTCAGTCTGGCCCTGGGTGGAAGTATGCAAAGAACAGAAAGCGGAACTTGATCTTCCAGAGAGCTACTGATCCATGCTGAAACATGACCTCTTGTGATGAACTGGATATGCAATGGGCTAGAACACCCATTCTCAATCGTTTTACTCCTGAGGAACCCTTGAAACAATTTTCAGGTCTTAAGGAAACCCTGCTATGATCAATTTAGTGGGGGTCAGTGGAAACAATGTTTATTATATAGGTCAGCAGTTGTCAGAAAGCTGACCTTAGAGGTAGGTAAAAAGATCATTTGGCACCTTCAAATGGGAGGTCATTCAGCCACAGCCAAAGGAACTCCTAGCAATCTCCGAAGGAACCCTGGTTGAGAATAGCTGGGCTAGAGGTACCTATCAAAAAGACAATGCAATGTGTGTGAGAGATTAAAGTGCAAACTGTTGCTGGGGCTGTTAGGCTTCTTTTACACCATACCACAAATAAATAAATGCACTGGAAATGCATGTGCAATAACACACATTTGCTTGCATTTTTTATAAGTTGCCTTGCATTTATATGAGTTAATGTGTGTGTTTGGTGTGAACAAAGCACATAGAAAACAATTGCTTTCTATGTGCCCTTGCAGTGACCTGTGTTTATCCAGTGCAGTAAAACACCAATCACTGCACATAGTTTGAACGAGCTCTTAAACATTCAAAATAACGAAGTCCTTGCTATCATCCTTAGCAAAACTTGGCAGATCCAGAGATGCCCTCCAGCGATCTGCTGTTCAGCTGTCTGTGCCGCCATCTTGGCCCTCTTCAACTGGCTGCCTCTTCTGGATTCAGGCAGCCTGGCCACTAATGAAATGGCAGACCCCCCCCACCCTGTGAATTGGGGGAAGGGGGGTGGGATGGAGCTTATTATTACAGAAAAGACATGCTACAGTATGTCTCTTCTGCAATAGCAAACACGTAACTGCCTGCTTGCAGTATTCTATTGAATGTACACTGAGCTGCGCATGCACAGCTTAGTGTGCATTCACAGAACACTGTGCTCGAATGATTGATTCCAGTGGGCATGCATGGGATGATGTCCTTCATCTATAGGCCAGTCAAGAGGCTTAAAACCCGGCATTCCGAAAAGGCTGGGGAGAAGACAGTGGCTGGTTATGGATGTAACCACTGCATTGCTGGAAGATGGAGGTATTTCTGGGGGCTTTAGTCAAGATCACCAGATACTCTTTTAAAGAAAGCCGCAAATTTAAAAAGACTGAGAAAAACTTTTGAAAATACATTAAAGCTTACAGGAGATTGATGATACTCTAACCCATGGAAGGGTTTGAATTTGGTCTGTGACCCCATTGGGAAGATTTCCCCTCAAGTGATTGGAAATATCACCAGTGGAGACACAAACTGCAACAAAATAATGTTCTTTTTTTTCACTAAAACAAAGAACGATTAGAATCTGTGCCGGGTTATTATTACAGTTGGATATCCTTGCCCAATGTTGACCCCTTATCTCATTTCTTGTTCTGTCACAGGTTGTCAGACAGACAGAAAGTGAGTAAATTCTCCCCATTGGGGTCATGGACAGTTTGTATTTTAATTTTTCAGTTCCATCCGAAACAAAAAAAAAATTGGTTTTGGCAGAAGTTGGGTTTTAGTGCATTATAGTAAAATCATGGCATTCTCTCAGTTTTCTGATTGCATTAATGTTGACAGCTAAACAACCTGCATGTCAAAGATGTTTCCAATCAAAGATCAACTTTTTTATAATAGGATACATAGCAAAAGATGAATTTTCCTAACAATTTCTATTCTTATTTAAGATTCTCTCTCTCTGCTCAAGGGAGCATCTGGGAGGCTATGTTGTAAACAAGTAGATGTGCAAAATGTTTTGTGACATGCAGTGTAATCACACAGATCATGTGCTTCTATCTTACATAAATTCAGATTAAACTGAAATGAGTAGCTGCTTACAGGGGTGTAGTTACTAAGTTATTAAGGCCTCGTTCACATGGGGCGATTTTATCCCAGCCCCATGCAGGGCCATGTTTTGTTGGCATGAGGATGCACAGGTGTTGTCAGGAGTCCCATTCATGTCTATTGGGACAAAATGGCTGCAAGGACACAGCTGCTGTTTCCCAATATACCACTAGCCCCTCCCTCCTAGATTGTAAGCTCCAAGATCAGGGCCCTCCTATCCCTCTTGTATTGAACTGTATTGTTCTGTATTGTCTCCCGTTATATTGTAAGGCACTGAGCAAACTGTTGGCGCTATATAAGTCCTGTATAATAATAATATGATTATCTATGTGGGTACAGGTGCACGGCCAGGCCACGGTTCATGGACACGCGCCCACACCCACACAGATGTACTGTATACCCCCCAACTTTTGAAATGCACTCCTGAATCCTGCACAGAGTGCATTTCATACAGAGTGCAGGATTCAGGAGTGTGTTACATACAGAGTACAGGATTCAGGAATGCATTATGCATAAAATGCAGGATTCAGGAATGCGTTACGTAAAGAGTGCAGGATTCAGGAGTGCGTTACATACAGAGTGCAGGATTCAGGAGTGCGTTACGTACAGGGTGCAGGATTCAGGAGTGCGTTACGTACAGGGTGCAGGATTCAGGAGTGCGTTACATGCAGAGTGCAGGATTCAGGAGTGCGTTACGTAAAGAGTGCAGATTCAGGAGTGCGTTACATACAGAGTGCAGCATTCAGGAGTGCGTTACGTACGGGGTGCAGGATTCAGGAGTGCGTTACATGCAGAGTGCAGGATTCAGGAGTGCGTTACATGCAGAGTGCAGGATTCAGGAGTGCGTTACGTACAGAGTGCAGATTCAGGAGTGCGTTACATACAGAGTGCAGGATTCAGGAGTGCGTTACGTACAGAGTGCAGGATTCAGGAGTGCGTTATGTACAGAGTGCAGGATTCAGGAGTGCGTTACATACAGAGTGCAGCATTCAGGAGTGCGTTACGTACAGAGTGCAGGATTCAGGAGTGCGTTACATGCAGAGTGCAGGATTCAGGAGTGCGTTACGTAAAGAGTGCAGATTCAGGAGTGCGTTACATACAGAGTGCAGGATTCAGGAGTGCGTTACGTACAGGGTGCAGGATTCAGGAGTGCGTTACATGCAGAGTGCAGGATTCAGGAGTGCGTTACGTACAGGGTGCAGGATTCAGGAGTGCGTTACATACAGAGTGCAGCATTCAGGAGTGCGTTACGTACGGGGTGCAGGATTCAGGAGTGCGTTACATGCAGAGTGCAGGATTCAGGAGTGCGTTACGTAAAGAGTGCAGATTCAGGAGTGCGTTACGTACAGGGTGCAGGATTCAGGAGTGCGTTACATGCAGAGTGCAGGATTCAGGAGTGCGTTACGTACAGAGTGCAGGATTCAGGAGTGCGTTACGTACAGAGTGCAGGATTCAGGAGTGCGTTACGTACAGAGTGCAGGATTCAGGAGTGCGTTACATACAGAGTGCAGGATTCAGGAGTGCGTTACGTACAGGGTGCAGGATTCAGGAGTGCGTTACATGCAGAGTGCAGGATTCAGGAGTGCGTTACGTACAGAGTGCAGGATTCAGGAGTGCGTTACGTACGGGGTGCAGGATTCAGGAGTGCGTTACATGCAGAGTGCAGGATTCAGGAGTGCGTTACGTAAAGAGTGCAGATTCAGGAGTGCGTTACGTACAGAGTGCAGGATTCAGGAGTGCGTTACGTACAGGGTGCAGGATTCAGGAGTGCGTTACATGCAGAGTGCAGGATTCAGGAGTGCGTTACGTACAGAGTGCAGGATTCAGGAGTGCGTTACGTACAGAGTGCAGGATTCAGGAGTGCGTTACGTACAGAGTGCAGGATTCAGGAGTGCGTTACATACAGAGTGCAGGATTCAGGAGTGCGTTACGTACAGGGTGCAGGATTCAGGAGTGCGTTACATGCAGAGTGCAGGATTCAAGAGTGCGTTACGTACAGAGTGCAGATTCAGGAGTGCGTTACGTACAGAGTGCAGGATTCAGGAGTGCGTTACGTACAGAGTGCAGATTCAGGAGTGCGTTACATACAGAGTGCAGGATTCAGGAGTGCGTTACGTACAGAGTGCAGATTCAGGAGTGCGTTACATACAGAGTGCAGGATTCAGGAGTGCGTTATGTACAGAGTGCAGGATTCAGGAATGCAGTATGTACTGTACACATATAAACACTGCCTTTGATTGCCGTAGATGTTTAACCCCTTCCCAGCTAGTATCATTAGTACAGTGACAGTGTATATTTTTAGCACTGATCCATTCCAGTATATGAATTGCAATATATATCCCAGTAGATGCTATCATTTTTGTGCAAAGCAATCAGTATACATTTATTTGGATTTTTTTTACCAATAATATGTAGCAAAATACATATTGGTCTAAATTTATGAAGATATTTAATTTTTTTAAAATTTTTATTGGATATGTTTTATAGCAGAAAGTAAAAAATATTGTTTTTTTTTTTAATTGTTGGTCTTTTTTGTTTATAGTACAAAAAAATAAAAAAAACCCAGTGCTAATGAAATACCACCAA
Organism: Staurois parvus; assembly: GCF_062004578.1. Taxonomy (NCBI): domain Eukaryota; kingdom Metazoa; phylum Chordata; class Amphibia; order Anura; family Ranidae; genus Staurois; species Staurois parvus. The sequence goes on from NW_028318236.1 coordinate 4,916,826, forward strand.
AAGAAAGCTCTAATTGTGGGGAAAAAATTGACATATATTTCATTTATGTACAGAGTTGCATGGCCGCACAATTGTCAGCAACCCCTCAGCTGTTCCAGCGGTCCGGGAACATCAAATGACTGCTCTTCTCCCTCTTCTCCTTTAGGATCTTCCAGGACAGACCAGATGAACTCTGATTGGTCAGTGCTGTCAATGTGATGACGCTGACCAGTCAGAATCCATCGGGTCTGTGCCAGACGCTCTGCAGGAGAACAGGGAAATGAGTGGTGTTAGTTCACCTTTACATTTGTTTCTGTAAAGGTGAACTAACACATTAAATTTACTCCTTTCTCTGGCAGGCTTCTTATATGCTGTGCTACTGGGCCACCAATGCCTTAACAAGCCTTAACCCTTGCAGTGTGGGGGGCCCAATGCAAGGGTGATTTTTTTTTTTCATTTTCTAACAATCCTGGAGTTCAGCTCCAAATCTTTAAAAAATTCTAACTTCCACCTAGCAGCATTAGGGTGCAAGTGCTTAAACCCCAACCATGGCATTACCTGTCTGGAGTTTGCATCTTCTCCTTTGCCTGTGTGGTTTTCTTCCAGTACTCCGGTTTCCTCCCATACTCTAAAAACATGCTGGTAGGTTAATTGCCTCCTGTCTAACTGAGCCCTATTATGTATATGTATGCATGTGCGTTAGGGACCTTAGATTGTACGCTCCTTGAAGGCAGGGACTGATGTGAATGCACAATATATATGTAAAGTGCTACATAAATCGATGGCACAATATAAGCACCTGTAATAAATAAAAAAAATAAATAAATAACAGCTCCTTGCAAAATGCAAAAAGTAGTATAATCACCTATCCAGTGGCCTGTATCTCCTACCTTGTAAAAACAAGAAACCAATAACTATTCAGCAAATTGAGTACAATTGTATCATCGAGGAAGGATGGATTTAAAATGATATGTCATGGCAATTGGTATAAAATCAGCTCAGGCCATTCTACGTTGGCTGCAACTCTTCAGTATTCGAGTCCTCAGTAAACTCCAATGTACAAATAATAAACAAAAGAGAGGCTGCCACCACTGATCTCACCCCCCAATCCCTTTAAATACACCTTCTGTTCTTCCTTCCATCTCCATTTGGCTGTACAAAGGGGTGGGTAGAGCCCGAAACATGTAGCCATGCCCATCAACGTCAGTGTGTAATGTCATCTGCTGAGTCCAGCCAAGCCAAGCCCAGAAGTGCCCAGCAGCATCTCCTACAGCTTGTGTTCCAGCTTGGTTCTCTGACTGATGCTTACTACCCAGCAGCCTTCTGGCTCAGTTCTGCATACACCTGCAAATGTCTCTCTGCCAAACTCTGCCACTCCCGGCCGCTTCCTGGATGAACTCTTCATGGAGGTTTATTGATGACATGTTGATCAATTACCAAATGCAGTGCCGACTCACTGTACCACGACATTGCATGTGGTTGAGGCATGACCCCATTAAGTTGAATAGGCCACATTAAGTGGATTTTTGTTTTTTCTTGTTGTGGCATAAGTATAGCCCTGAGTGGCTGCATTTCTATGTTTAGGTGGGTGGTTGTGATGAAGTGGGAGTTGTAAAACTGCAGCTCAGTCTCCTGTTTTTACCACCTCTAATGGGGACAGAGACAGCAAAAAAAAAATTATATTTAGTAGTTTTAGAATGGGTTTGATTAACATTTGTCACATTTTAACTGCTCTTTGTCTTCTTGTCCTGGTGACTGGTGTACAGAAAGTGAGAGTAAATCTCCCCAATAAGGACACAGCAATAAAAAAATTTAAGTTCTCTTACTGACTTTATTGAAACTATTTTGGCTATTGTGTGACTTTATAATTGGCAAAATCATTGTCCGTTCCATGTATAAAAATATTTCTTCATTTTTCTTTTACCGCTCACTGTATTAGGAATATGCAAAGTTAAATTATCATTTCATAATGATAAAGTCTGCCAAGCCCAGATTAGGGGGGATATTTATGACATCTCAGAGAACATTCAGATTTTAGAGATGAAACGATGAGAGGAAAGTTGTTATGGTAGCTCTATGCATTCTACAGATCATTATCTTCTCCCATATCACATTCTTTCTTGTGCCACGTCTAATGTATTGCTGGTAATGAATAGGATCCCCATGCAGAGAGTCTACACAATCCACCGATTGCTGGAGGGGACTTAGGAAAGGATTTACTTTTTCTTAATATAACTCCCATTCACATTTATTATCTCTCTTTTACCACGAGATTGGTAATAAGAGTAAGATAAATGGAATGAAAGGCTCTTCGGGAAAGATTTAAACTCTTTCTGCTTCCTCACAGGATAAAGAGTTTGCAGTTCAGTGATTTAAAGTTCTCAGCTCATTAATTTTTACAAGAAAGTTGCAGTCTGGTGGTCTGGATATTAGAGAAGAAACTGCCATAGATGATCATAGACCTGAGTAGGTATTCCTAGCAGCATCTCCAATTACAACCATTTTTTTTTCAGCAAAGCTGTTTTTTAGCATTAGGTTCTGCTGTGGAAGATAATAAACCAAGAGCCGCTAATCACTCAACAGCCCTTTTATCTCAAAGTGGAAAAAGTTTAACTTTGGAGAGGATCTGGTGACAGGTTCTTATGACGTGGTGTATTCTTGTACACCATACTGGAATTGGCTATATAATTAAAGAGGTGATGCATGACTCCTGACTGGTCATGGTATACAACATGGATGAAATACTGTATGTTGCCGATACACCAACAAACTTGATTGAAAGTGCAAATCTCTTTATTTGTTTATGATCGCATAGAAAAGCAACATTTTGGAAGCATGCATGGACCCTTACTCAGGCATGTGATAACACAAACAACAAACAGGGCGGATATATAAAGGAATAATCCAACAACAGAAAAGATACCCCCCCAGTTCCCCAAACCCCTCCAAAATGGTATAACTACAAACATGTTGGTAGGTGCAGTTAGATTGCCTGCCATGAGATGGCTCTGTCCCCATTATAGCAAGGTAAAGGGTGTTGGGTGTTACTATTTAGAATGAACCCTCCTTTAGTGATGTCAAGGGTTTGGTTAGTGCCCATATAAATGGCAGTGTGGAAGCAGTCTAATAGATGAGGCATGGGTGCCAGACACCCCAGTGTGCATTTTATTTATGGACATTCCTTTATTCTCAATTGTTAAGGTCCCAGGCCAGAGATGTCGAGAGTGGGCCTATGGCCAGGAGTATGACACAATATGGTGGAGGGTTCCATCAACAACAGGGGGGTGGTTGCCCTACCCAAGAAGAAACAGGGCTGAAACTTACATATCTCCCTAATTGTAGGCCCTCTTACAACATATCAAATTCTTATGTGCAGTATGAATATATAATTCACAGTTAATATGTCAATCCAAAAAAGCTTACATATGTGCCACTCATGTTTGAGGCATGCATAATTCAAGTAGGCATTTTCGGGTCACCAAATAGACACCAAATACAGTAGGTGCTTTTGTGTCACGGGAACCCCAAATGCATTCTGTAATTCTCATGTAGCAAGGATATAGCACAGTGCTTTTTTTTTGGAAGGGGGGGCATAGTAGTACTGCGTTCCTCTACTTCTAGCACTGGCTCTGTGTTCATCGACTATTGTTATTTGTAAATGCAGAAGACAGTACTCACTTCCTCTGCCGGCTTCTGTGTTTACGACAGCATGCCTCTCAAGCACATAACACTCCCTGCACACTGGAAACACAAAGAAGAAGGTCAGTTGTACTCTCTCTGTATTTCAAAGGCAGTGGGGGAGAGCTCTCTACTAGAGGATAATGAGGAGAGTGCTCTATACTGAGGAAGATATCGCAGGGAGAGCTCTGTACTGAGGGGAGTATTGCAGTAGGTGAGCTCTGTACTATTCTGTTCAGCTCTCACCAACAGTTCCAACACACATTGACAATAAGACTTCTAGGGATGAGTTCTCAGGAGAGCACAAGGTGAAGGGGAAGGGGCCATGCTCGCCCCCTGCTTCCTTTTCTGGCCTGCCAGGATGCATGCTCAGATAAAAGTCTAGTATGGATTTTGGGGGATTCCTTTTTTGTATGGCATCCCACTTGATATCCATACCAGACCATCATCAAGGATAAGGATCTATATGTATTTTAGGGGAACCCCATGTCTTTTGTTGTGCGGGGTCCCCCATTAACATGTATATTGAACACTTGTCTAGGATAAAGATGAAGGGAATCTCTAGCAATTTAAAGTGCATTTTTTTTCTTTGTAAATTACATGGCCATTACTGATTTAAGCTCCCATTAATTTCCGGTCCTCAGTAGTTGACTAAAAGTATCCTGAATCAAACCCAGGTACATCTGTCTCATCACTAAAAACTGCTATAGGCCCACTCCTTTATAGAAAGGGGGCTGGGCTATCCATTCCTTCAAGTATTGGCTCATGCTACTCAGCTGAGTAGGGTTAAATACTATGCTTCCCTTATTTAAAATGGCACATCTACAATGTTATGGGCCAAAAGTTCAAGATTCACAAACTCCCCATGGTAGTAGCAAACCTGAACCTCATTCCTATTAGGAATAATGGTGGAACATGCCTGCACAATATGTGTGGTCACAGCCTTTTGTAGGCTCCTCCAGGGGCACATGTCAATAATGACAACACAGGAACATAAATTGAGAGCCCAATGTCATCCCATAAAAAAAGTGCTTGCAAGGATTTATGATGGCAGGATCACCAGGTATTATTTTAAAGAAAGATGCAGATTTAAAAATATTAAAAACTTTTGAAATTGCATAAACTTGTTAAAGGCTATCTAAACCAAACAACATAATTCTATATATTACAGTGTACAGGAGCGGACTGACCATTTGGAAACTTGGGCACTGCCCGAGGGGCCAGAGTCAGTAGGGGGCCTCATGAGATGCCCCTGGTACCTTTTACATAGGCTTTTTTGAGTTTGGGCAAGGACACAGGGGCCCCATGATCCCCTATTGCCCAGGGGGCCCCATGAGTTGTCAGTCTGCCCCTGACAGTTTTTTTTCAGGTCAAGTACATTATCTGCAAGTACAGAAAAGTGCAATTGATCTAGAAGTGTAGTGTAATGAAAAACCTATCCTATATCCATTACTGTTGCATAGGATTGCATTATGTACAGTATGTAATAATATCTTGGTGTCGACATCTAGTAACAGTGTAACTACAGCTTGTTATTTCTATGTTTGTTAATGGTATAATCCAAATTTCCTGTATGTTGGAGCTAATTAGTTTAGTCTTTGGACAAGCCATAGATTAATTGATTTTCTTTCCTTCCACCATGGGAATTATTGTCTCTAAACTTCAAATAGCCACTGAACATCCCAATGTACTGTAGTTTAATTATTGTCTCTTTAATCTTCAAATAGCCACTGAACATCCCAATGTACTGTAGTTTAAGTGGCAAAATTTGTTGGCTTAAACTTTCTTGTCTTATTAAAGAGTTAAGCTGTCTATGGAGGATGCTTATTCATCAGGTGACCGTACTGGCCGGATGTACCAAGGTTTAAAGGAGATACAGTATGTCAATGTGTAGAGCTGTGCTTGAAGCAGAGAATGCAATGTCCTTGTCACTTCCTGTGAATTGAAGAACTAAGATCTCAAACAATGTTATGTCTTTTCCAAGCAGTTTTCTAGAAAAAACAAATTCCTCCCACCTGCCATGTAAAGGAGATGAAAAGAAGAAGACGTGACTATAGTGGAAATCAGGAGAGCAGCTTTGGGTGCAAACACTCCTCCTCCAAAGAAACAGTAGAACGAGTGAGACAAAAAAAGGGCATTATTTGCAGGAAAATAAAGACATAAAAAGCGTTTAATAAAAATAAAGACAAAAAAAGTCTAAAAAAATGCAGCCACTACATCTAAAGACTAAAACTTTGTAATACTTCCTCTGTAATACTGTATATATATTTTAGTTTTACCGGCTAAGATAGGCTTGCTGATTGCTCGGTTCTGAGCATTCTGTGAGCAGAGATCCAGGGACTGTCAGTCACTGGCTCTCTGCTCTGCCCCTCCAACACTTACTGGAGTGCTGGGCTGTGGGGGTGGGGGTGAGAGTGGCTGACTCAGGCTCTCAGTGGCTCACTGTCAAGCTGAGCCAGGTTCTGGTCCAGGCATCTGGGTGGATCCTGACCATATAGTTGGCATTTTTTCAGAGCCTGCATCATTTCTGTGAAAATGGATCACAGCAGTGCAGAACGAACTGTACTACTGTGATCCATAGGAGAAGTACAGCCAGAAACACTGTGGCTATACTTCTTTAATAAAGAATTCTTAAATACCCCAAGGATGCTCAACTCAGTCAATTGTTCGCACTCCATACACATAACATTCTACCTCAATCGGCCCAAATTGAATTCCAGGCTTGTACACCACTTCCAATAGATTTACTGAAGTTGATCCATCATATATTCACCCAGACATAGACCACCTATTCTGGGTTTCAAATAATCTTTCCAATTCATCCACAGTCCCCTGGTTGCACTAATCCAAAATACTAATTTCATCCCAGATCTCCATCCTAATGATTTTGAATGGTGGACAACGAAGGACTTTTTAAGAATCATGACAAATCAAGAGAGATATTAACTCCCACAGAAAGAACACTTTCCCAGATTTTTTGTTTTCTAAGCACACTTGCTAACATTTGTATATGTATGTGTAGCACTACCCCCATAGGAGTTGCTGAAGTTTGGGTCTCCCTATAGTCCTGCACAGCCAGGCAACACGCATTTTCACATCAACTTGCATCCAGGAGGCAGTAACCAGTCCTTGAGCTTGTTTTTTTTTAAGTTTTATTAGGGCAGTTTAACTTGGAAAGGGTAAGGGCTGTATGGGATGCCCAATGGAACTGAGAAACTGAGGACAACTTCCTGAAACTATATTCAAGTTTTTACAGCAAAACAGTCTCTTTTGGAGAGCTAGCCAGCATCTCCAGTTGTACCACCCCAGACCCCAGATAATTCTTCCACTCATCCAACTATCTGAGATAAATTCCTGAGCAGAAACTGCCACGTTAATGTAAGACAGTCCTAGGTAGATGCTAATCTGGTTTCCCACCAGAGTGCTCCTTCCCCTATCTGGTCCAGGGGGTGCAAGTCTACTCACTTAGTCCTTCTCCTGTGTTGCCGGTGGGTCAGTGGTTGCTACCAGGTCTTCTATCTGGGTCTTTCCTTCCCTGCCTCACAGGTGGTCCTCTCTCAGGGGGCCAATGAAGTCCCAAGCTTTCATCCTTTCAAGGTCCTCCTATCTAGAGGTGAGCCTCTCTCCCATATGGGCCCCCTCTCAGGCTCCTGCTTCCCAGCTTCACATCCTCCTCTTCCACCCGAACTCTCCTCCCACTCTCCTGCTGCTGAGCAGGCTCAGTTACTCTTAAAGGCTGTCCTGACTCTTGCTAAGCCTCCTGTTGGGGATTGGCCACGATCCTCTAAGAGTCCGGACCAACCGCTCCTCACATCCACCCACTGCTTCTAGATCTTTCTCCAAAGTACTAGAGCAGGGGGAAAGTCCAGAGAGCTGGGCTGCAGAGCCTCTCAGCTCTGACACAAATTTGACCCACTTGGCTATCACACCAAGGCTTCTACTCAGCCTCTTACAATTTAAACTAGAGCTCCCCCTAGCTACCTAGGAGAGTAAATTTCAATATTAACCTCCCTAACGGTATTCCCGAGTATAGCTCGGGGTAAAATGTCAGTACCAAAAGCAGTAACCCCGAGCTACACTCGGGCTTACCATGCGGCGCTGCATAGGGAGTCCCTGCAGCACTTACCTTGTCCTGCGCTCCCGCGATGTGTCCCCTGCAGCGTCCCCGGCCATCTCCTCCGGCTGATGCCAGCATCCGGCTCCTGTGTTCCAGTCCCTGTGACGTCAGGATGTACGGGCGGCGGCGGCGGGAAATTTGAAAATTTTAAAAAAATTTAATTTTTTTCAAAACGATTTTACATAGTAAAACATTGCTGTTTCAACCCATTTCACATACATTTTGTCCCTAGTGCTTTGTCCTGTCCCCTGTCTGCATTTTGTCTGTTCTTTCTGCCTGGAAACTTAGAAAAGTCCATGGCGTCCAAAAAGTGTCCCTTTAGGTCAAAATCGGTTTTAGACCGGCTAGAGAACAGCGATAGTAAATCAGAACCACTTGCAGAATTGAGTGATAATGATTCGTGGGGAAATTCGTCATCAGACACTGAAAACGATTTTGCAACTTTGCTCAGCGATGTGCGAACTTGGCGCTATATTTCAAATTTCAGTGTTTTTGGTTTGATTATATTTTTGAATTAAATGTATTATTATATTATTATGTTTTATGATTATTTATTAAATTATAATTTATGATTTTGTGTTTCAGATTTTATCATACCCGGGATGTTTACTAGACTTGTTCGGACAGATTTCAGTGAGTTATTCCTAAATTACAGGCCTACAATAAAAAAACTACATATTTCCATGCAAAATAATGGTACCGCTTTCAGCACCAAAAATCTGAAATAATCATACCGCTAGGGAGGTTAAATCTGGATGTATCTTTTTTTTTAAGCAGACCTTAACCCAGTGGTTCTTAACCTGGGTTCGATCGAACCCCAGGGGTTCGGTGAGTCAGTCTCGCGGGTTCGGCGGAGGTGAAGACCCACACCCGACTCATATGATTCGTGCAGTAAATATTCATTATTATGTTTTTGTTTTTGTGTGAAAATCATGTTTTAATGGTTTTGTTCTTTGTTCTTAACGGTTTTGTTCATTTTGTGCACCTATGTATAAATATATACCTAAATATATACCTATGTTTTGAATTTTAAAAATCATATTTTATTTTTCCAATTAAGAAGGGTTCGATGAATGCGCATATGAAACTGGTGGGGTTCAGTACCTCCAACAAGGTTAAGAACCACTGCCTTAACCTCTTACAATAGCAAATTACTCAACATGGTTAATTGGGAACTAAACCTTGGGGAAACAATAGATCTGGAAGAACAATACAAAATGGGCCAAGAGAACATCATCAGTAGAGATGAGCGAATCGAAGTAGGCGAAGTGGAATTCGCTTCGAATATTAGAAAAATTTAGATTCGCGCCGAATCCGAAAATAAGCAGACTTCGGATGCGCGAATCGAAATTTTTCCTAAAATGGCGGCGACATGTGCGGCGACGGAGCGGGGATGTCTGGGAAGGCGCGCAGACAAGGCGCGCTGACCCATAATGCATTCATTCATGACATGTGATCGCATTAGCCAATCAGCAGCCAGCCAGCCAGCACTGTGTAATGGTCGAGCTATAAATGGCGGCCATTTTAGAATTCTCCATTTGCCTCCAGTCATTCAACAGAGGCAGACCTGGCTGTATTCAGGGAGAGAGTTAGGGACACAGAAACGTTACTTAGGGACATAGAAACGTTAGTTAGGGCCACAGAAACGTTACTTAGGGACATAGAAACTTTACTTAGGGACACAGAAACGTTACTTAGGGCCACAGAAACGTTACTTAGGGACACAGAAACGTTACTTAGGGCCACAGAAACTTTACTTAGGGACACAGAAACGTTACTTAGGGCCACAGAATCGTTACTTAGGGCCACAGAAACGTTACTTAGGGCCACAGAATTGTTACTTAGGGACAGACACAGAATTGTTACTGAGGGCCACAGAACTGTTACTTAGGGCCACAGAAACGTTACTTAGGGCCACAGAATTGTTACTTAGGGACAGACACAGAATTGTTACTGAGGGCCACAGAACTGTTACTTAGGGCCACAGAAACGTTACTTAGGGCCACAGAATTGTTACTTAGGGACAGACACAGAATTGTTACTGAGGGACACAGAATTGTTACTGAGGGCCACAGAACTGTTACTTAGGGCCACAGAAACGTTACTTAGGGACACAGAATTGTTACTTAGGGACAGACACAGAATTGTTACTGAGGGACACAGAATTGTTACTGAGGGCCACAGAACTGTTACTTAGGGCCACAGAAACGTTACTTAGGGACACAGAATTGTTACTCAGGGACAGACACAGAATTGTTACTTAGGGACAGACACAGAATTGTTACTGAGGGACACAGAATCGTTACTTAGGGCCACAGAAACGTTACTTAGGGCCACAGAAACGTTACTTAGGGCCACAGAATTGTTACTTAGGGACAGACACAGAATTGTTACTGAGGGACACAGAATTGTTACTGAGGGCCACAGAACTGTTACTTAGGGCCACAGAAACGTTACTTAGGGCCACAGAATTGTTACTTAGGGACAGACACAGAATTGTTACTGAGGGACACAGAATTGTTACTGAGGGCCACAGAACTGTTACTTAGGGACACAGAAACGTTACTTAGGGACACAGAATTGTTACTCAGGGACAGACACAGAATTGTTACTTAGGGACAGACACAGAATTGTTACTGAGGGACACAGAATCGTTACTTAGGGCCACAGAAACGTTACTTAGGGCCACAGAAATGTTACTTAGGGCCACAGAATTGTTACTTAGGGACAGACACAGAATTGTTACTGAGGGACACAGAATTGTTACTGAGGGCAACAGAACTGTTACTTAGGGCCACAGAAACGTTACTTAGGGCCACAGAATTGTTACTTAGGGACAGACACAGAATTGTTACTGAGGGACACAGAATTGTTACTGAGGGCCACAGAACTGTTACTTAGGGCCACAGAAACGTTACTTAGGGACACAGAATTGTTACTCAGGGACAGACACAGAATTGTTACTTAGGGACAGACACAGAAACGTTACTTAGGGCCACAGAAACGTTACTTAGGGCCACAGAATTGTTACTTAGGGACAGACACAGAATTGTTACTGAGGGACACAGAATTGTTACTGAGGGCCACAGAACTGTTACTTAGGGCCACAGAATTGTTACTTAGGGACAGACACAGAATTGTTACTGAGGGACACAGAATTGTTACTGAGGGCCACAGAACTGTTACTTAGGGCCACAGAAACGTTACTTAGGGACACAGAATTGTTACTTAGGGACAGACACAGAATTGTTACTGAGGGCCACAGAACTGTTACTTAGGGCCACAGAAACGTTACTTAGGGACATAGAAACTTTACTTAGGGACACAGAAACGTTACTTAGGGCCACAGAAACGTTACTTAGGGACACAGAAACGTTACTTAGGGCCACAGAAACTTTACTTAGGGACACAGAAACGTTACTTAGGGCCACAGAATCGTTACTTAGGGCCACAGAAACGTTACTTAGGGCCACAGAATTGTTACTTAGGGACAGACACAGAATTGTTACTGAGGGACACAGAATTGTTACTGAGGGCCACAGAACTGTTACTTAGGGCCACAGAAACGTTACTTAGGGCCACAGAATTGTTACTTAGGGACAGACACAGAATTGTTACTGAGGGCCACAGAACTGTTACTTAGGGCCACAGAAACGTTACTTAGGGCCACAGAATTGTTACTTAGGGACAGACACAGAATTGTTACTGAGGGACACAGAATTGTTACTGAGGGCCACAGAACTGTTACTTAGGGCCACAGAAACGTTACTTAGGGACACAGAATTGTTACTTAGGGACAGACACAGAATTGTTACTGAGGGACACAGAATTGTTACTGAGGGCCACAGAACTGTTACTTAGGGCCACAGAAACGTTACTTAGGGACACAGAATTGTTACTCAGGGACAGACACAGAATTGTTACTTAGGGACAGACACAGAATTGTTACTGAGGGACACAGAATCGTTACTTAGGGCCACAGAAACGTTACTTAGGGCCACAGAAACGTTACTTAGGGCCACAGAATTGTTACTTAGGGACAGACACAGAATTGTTACTGAGGGACACAGAATTGTTACTGAGGGCCACAGAACTGTTACTTAGGGCCACAGAAACGTTACTTAGGGCCACAGAATTGTTAATTAGGGACAGACACAGAATTGTTACTGAGGGACACAGAATTGTTACTGAGGGCCACAGAACTGTTACTTAGGGACACAGAAACGTTACTTAGGGACACAGAATTGTTACTCAGGGACAGACACAGAATTGTTACTTAGGGACAGACACAGAATTGTTACTGAGGGACACAGAATCGTTACTTAGGGCCACAGAAACGTTACTTAGGGCCACAGAAATGTTACTTAGGGCCACAGAATTGTTACTTAGGGACAGACACAGAATTGTTACTGAGGGACACAGAATTGTTACTGAGGGCCACAGAACTGTTACTTAGGGCCACAGAAACGTTACTTAGGGCCACAGAATTGTTACTTAGGGACAGACACAGAATTGTTACTGAGGGACACAGAATTGTTACTGAGGGCCACAGAACTGTTACTTAGGGCCACAGAAACGTTACTTAGGGACACAGAATTGTTACTCAGGGACAGACACAGAATTGTTACTTAGGGACAGACACAGAAACGTTACTTAGGGCCACAGAAACGTTACTTAGGGCCACAGAATTGTTACTTAGGGACAGACACAGAATTGTTACTGAGGGGCACAGAATTGTTACTGAGGGCCACAGAACTGTTACTAAGGGCCACAGAATTGTTACTTAGGGACAGACACAGAATTGTTACTGAGGGACACAGAATTGTTACTGAGGGCCACAGAACTGTTACTTAGGGCCACAGAAACGTTACTTAGGGACACAGAATTGTTACTTAGGGACAGACACAGAATTGTTACTGAGGGCCACAGAACTGTTACTTAGGGCCACAGAAACGTTACTTAGGGCCACAGAATTGTTACTTAGGGACAGACACAGAATTGTTACTGAGGGACACAGAATTGTTACTGAGGGCCACAGAACTGTTACTTAGGGCCACAGAAACGTTACTTAGGGACACAGAATTGTTACTCAGGGACAGACACAGAATTGTTACTGAGGGCCACAGAACTGTTACTTAGGGCCACAGAAACGTTACTTAGGGACACAGAATTGTTACTTAAGGACAGACACAGAATTGTTACTGAGGGACACAGAATCGTTACTTAGGGCCACAGAAACGTTACTTAGGGCCACAGAAACGTTACTTAGGGCCACAGAATTGTTACTTAGGGACAGACACAGAATTGTTACTGAGGGACACAGATTTGTTACTGAGGGCCACAGAACCGTTACTTAGGGCCACAGAAACGTTACTTAGGGACACAGAATTGTTACTCAGGGACAGACACAGAATTGTTACTGAGGGACACAGAATTGTTACTGAGGGCCACAGAACTGTTACTTAGGGCCACAGAAACGTTACTTAGGGCCACAGAAACGTTACTTAGGGCTACAGAAACGTTACTTAGGGCCACAGAATCGTTACTTAGGGCCACAGAAACTTTACTTAGGGCCACAGAAACGTTACTTAGTGCCACAGAATTGTTACTTAGGGACAGACACAGAATTGTTACTGAGGGACACAGATTTGTTACTGAGGGCTACAGAACCGTTACTTAGGGCCACAGAAACGTTACTTAGGGACACAGAATTGTTACTCAGGGACAGACACAGAATTGTTACTTAGGGACACAGAATTGTTACTCAGGGACAGACACAGAATTGTTACTGAGGGATACAGAATTGTTACTGAGGGCCACAGAAACGTTACTTAGGGCCACAGAAACGTTACTTAGGGCCACAGAAACGTTACTTAGGGCTACAGAAACGTTACTTAGGGCCACAGAATCGTTACTTAGGGCCACAGAAACTTTACTTAGGGCCACAGAAACGTTACTTAGTGCCACAGAATTGTTACTTAGGGACAGACACAGAATTGTTACTGAGGGACACAGATTTGTTACTGAGGGCCACAGAACCGTTACTTAGGGCCACAGAAACGTTACTTAGGGACACAGAATTGTTACTCAGGGACAGACACAGAATTGTTACTGAGGGGCACAGAATTGTTACTGAGGGACACAGAATTGTTACTCAGGGACACAGAATTGTTACTGAGGGACACAGAATTGTTACTCAGGGACAGACACAGAATTGTTACTCATGGACAGACACAGAATTGTTACTGAGGGACACAGAATTGTTACTGAGGGACACAGAATTGTTACTGAGGGACACAGAATTGTTACTCAGGGACAGACACAGAATTGTTACTGAGGGACACAGAATTGTTACTGAGGGACACAGAATTGTTACTCAGGGACACAGAATTGTTACTGAGGGACACAGAATTGTTACTGAGGGACACAGAATTGTTACTCAGGGACAGACACAGAATTGTTACTCAGGGACAGACACAGAATTGTTACTGAGGGACACAGAATTGTTACTGAGGGACACAGAATTTTTACTGAGGGACACAGAATTGTTACTCAGGGACACAGAATTGTTACTCAGGGACACAGAATTGTTACTGAGGGACACAGAATTGTTACTGAGGGACACAGAATTTTTACTGAGGGGCACAGAATTGTTACTGAGGGACACAGAATTGTTACTGAGGGACACAGAATTGTTACTCAGGGACACAGAATTGTTACTCAGGGACAGACACAGAATTGTTACTGAGGGACACAGAATTGTTACTGAGGGACACAGAATTGTTACTCAGGGACACAGAATTGTTACTGAGGGACACAGAATTGTTACTGAGGGACACAGAATTGTTACTCAGGGACAGACACAGAATTGTTACTCAGGGACAGACACAGAATTGTTACTGAGGGACACAGAATTGTTACTGAGGGACACAGAATTGTTACTTAGCGACAGACACAGAATTGTTACTCAGGGACAGACACAGAATTGTTACTGAGGGACACAGAATTGTTACTGAGGGACACAGAATTGTTACTCAGGGACACATAATTGTTACTCAGGGACAGACACAGAATTGTTACTCATGGACAGACACAGAATTGTTACTGATGGACACAGAATTGTTACTGAGGGACACAGAATATTTACTGAGGGACACAGAATTGTTACTCAGGGACAGACACAGAATTGTTACTCAGGGACAGACACAGAATTGTTACTGAGGGACACAGAATTGTTACTCAGGGACACAGAATTCTTACTCAGGGACACAGAATTGTTACTGAGGGACACAGAATTGTTACTGAGGGACACAGAATTTTTACTGAGGGGCACAGAATTGTTACTGAGGGACAAAGAATTGTTACTCAGGGACACAGAATTGTTACTCAGGGACAGACACAGAATTGTTACTGAGGGACACAGAATTGTTACTGAGGGCCACAGAACTGTTACTTAGGGCCACAGAAACGTTACTTAGGGCCACAGAAACGTTACTTAGGGCTACAGAAACGTTACTTAGGGCCACAGAATCATTACTTAGGGCCACAGAAACGTTACTTAGGGCTACAGAAACGTTACTTAGGGACACAGAATTGTTACTCAGGGACAGACACAGAATTGTTACTGAGGGCCACAGAACTGTTACTTAGGGCCACAGAAACGTTACTTAGGGACACAGAATTGTTACTTAAGGACAGACACAGAATTGTTACTGAGGGACACAGAATCGTTACTTAGGGCCACAGAAACGTTACTTAGGGCCACAGAAACGTTACTTAGGGCCACAGAATTGTTACTTAGGGACAGACACAGAATTGTTACTGAGGGACACAGATTTGTTACTGAGGGCCACAGAACCGTTACTTAGGGCCACAGAAACGTTACTTAGGGACACAGAATTGTTACTCAGGGACAGACACAGAATTGTTACTGAGGGACACAGAATTGTTACTGAGGGCCACAGAACTGTTACTTAGGGCCACAGAAACGTTACTTAGGGCCACAGAAACGTTACTTAGGGCTACAGAAACGTTACTTAGGGCCACAGAATCGTTACTTAGGGCCACAGAAACTTTACTTAGGGCCACAGAAACGTTACTTAGTGCCACAGAATTGTTACTTAGGGACAGACACAGAATTGTTACTGAGGGACACAGATTTGTTACTGAGGGCCACAGAACCGTTACTTAGGGCCACAGAAACGTTACTTAGGGACACAGAATTGTTACTCAGGGACAGACACAGAATTGTTACTTAGGGACACAGAATTGTTACTCAGGGACAGACACAGAATTGTTACTGAGGGATACAGAATTGTTACTGAGGGCCACAGAAACGTTACTTAGGGCCACAGAAACGTTACTTAGGGCCACAGAAACGTTACTTAGGGCTACAGAAACGTTACTTAGGGCCACAGAATCGTTACTTAGGGCCACAGAAACTTTACTTAGGGCCACAGAAACGTTACTTAGTGCCACAGAATTGTTACTTAGGGACAGACACAGAATTGTTACTGAGGGACACAGATTTGTTACTGAGGGCCACAGAACCGTTACTTAGGGCCACAGAAACGTTACTTAGGGACACAGAATTGTTACTCAGGGACAGACACAGAATTGTTACTGAGGGACACAGAATTGTTACTGAGGGACACAGAATTGTTACTCAGGGACACAGAATTGTTACTGAGGGACACAGAATTGTTACTCAGGGACAGACACAGAATTGTTACTCATGGACAGACACAGAATTGTTACTGAGGGACACAGAATTGTTACTGAGGGACACAGAATTGTTACTCAGGGACACAGAATTGTTACTCAGGGACAGACACAGAATTGTTACTGAGGGACACAGAATTGTTACTGAGGGACACAGAATTGTTACTCAGGGACACAGAATTGTTACTGAGGGACACAGAATTGTTACTCAGGGACAGACACAGAATTGTTACTCAGGGACAGACACAGAATTGTTACTGAGGGACACAGAATTGTTACTGAGGGACACAGAATTGTTACTTAGCGACAGACACAGAATTGTTACTCAGGGACAGACACAGAATTGTTACTGAGGGACACAGAATTGTTACTGAGGGACACAGAATTGTTACTCAGGGACACATAATTGTTACTCAGGGACAGACACAGAATTGTTACTCATGGACAGACACAGAATTGTTACTGAGGGACACAGAATTGTTACTGAGGGACACAGAATTGTTACTGAGGGACACAGAATTGTTACTCAGGGACAGACACAGAATTGTTACTGAGGGACACAGAATTGTTACTCAGGGACACAGAATTGTTACTCAGGGACACAGAATTGTTACTGAGGGACACAGAATTGTTACTGAGGGACACAGAATTTTTACTGAGGGGCACAGAATTGTTACTGAGGGACACAGAATTGTTACTGAGGGACACAGAACTGTTACTTAGGGCCACAGAAACGTTACTTAGGGCCACAGAAACGTTACTTAGGGCTACAGAAACGTTACTTAGGGCCACAGAATCGTTACTTAGGGCCACAGAAACGTTACTTAGGGCTACAGAAACGTTACTTAGGGACACAGAATTGTTACTCAGGGACAGACACAGAATTGTTACTCAGGGACAGACACAGAATTGTTACTGAGGGACACAGAATTGTTACTCAGCGACAGACACAGAATTGTTACTCAGGGACAGACACAGAATTGTTACTGACGGACACAGAATTGTTACTGAGGGACACAGAATTGTTACTCAGGGACACAGAATTGTTACTCAGGGACACAGAATTGTTACTGAGGGACACAGAATTGTTACTGAGGGACACAGAATTTTTACTGAGGGACACAGAATTGTTACTGAGGGACACAGAATTGTTACTCAGGGACACAGAATTGTTACTCAGGGACAGACACAGAATTGTTACTCAGGGACAGACACAGAATTGTTACTGAGGGACACAGAATTGTTACTGAGGGACACAGAATTGTTACTCAGGGACAGACACAGAATTGTTACTCAGGGACACAGAATCGTTTAATTAAAGAGTATGTCAGACAACATGCATAGGAGTGGCAGAGGAGGCAATGTTTTAGGAGCGAGCAGACATGGCAGCAGAGGAAGGGGTCGAGGCAGCACTAGTCGCAGCCAGAGGCCAGTGCTCCCGGCGTCATCCAGCGGTCGTGTCTCCACCGACAACCCTGCCGTCATCGATTGGTTGGCTCGGTCATCTTCCTCTTCCCAAGTCACCTCTGACACCTACAGCCAACGGTCGGTGGGTACGTCAGACACAACCGTTAGTTGGCATGGCCCAGGAGCAAGCCCACTGAAATCACGTGTCCTCGACCTGCCCCTGTCCTTTGGTGTTCCCTCACCAAGCGAAGTATCGTATGCTGTGGGCTCAGCCCCACTGTACAGTGAGGAAGAGCTAACAGAGGGCGGTCAGGAACGGGGGGAGACATCCGCCTCTTCAGCAGCCAGGCGAAGAAGTAGTGGCGAGGAGAGTGGCTCGGTAGCCGGTCTAGAGACAGGTCTGTCTCCTGACCCACACGCAGCCAAGGGGGCTAGTAGTGAGGCGGAGACCCTAATTGATGAGGATGAGGCTGATCACACTTGGCAGCCTCGTCGTCATCAGGCTATTGCTTCCGCATCATCAGGAGAAGAGGGTGGCAGCTTGGCAGCGAGCAAAACAGTCGGTGGGTTGCCCAGGAGGCAGCAGGGTCGCAGCAGTGTCAGTGGAGGCAAACGGCCACGGAGTAGAGCACCAGCTCCACTGCAGCCTACCACCACGGCCAGTAGTGGTGCCGGTGTGCACGGAGGAAGCAGCAGTCAGCCAGTGAGGAGTATCGGGGGCAAAGTTTCCTACTCGGCGGTGTGGCAATTTTTTGTCAAGCCGTCCGAGGAAGTAAACGTAGCCGTATGTCGACTATGTGGCCAGAAAGTCAAGCGTGGCCAGGGGGCCCATGTTGGGACTACAGAGTTGCGGCAGCATATGCAGCGTCGCCATTTGGTGGCCTGGGAAAACCGTGATAAAGATACGGCGGTTCTGCCCGCCCCAGCCCCCGCTCCATCACCCGCTCCATTACTTGCTCCGTCACCCGACGTCAATCGCCCTCTATCAGCCAGTCAAGGCTCCAACACCTCTGCTGAGGGGAGTTGTCGCTCGTTGGCATCTTCCGCTCGTTCTGATGCTCCTTCTCCTGCTACTCCTCTTCACGGATTCCGTCAGCAGTCTTTCTTGGAATCCGTTTCCAAGAGACAACAGTTTGCGAGCACGCACCCGACGGTGCAAAAGCTGAACGTCCTCCTGTCCAAGTTGCTGGTGCTGCAGTCCCTCCCTTTCCAAGTGGTGGACTCAGCAGCTTTCCGAGAAATGATGGCTTGTGCCGTGCCGCGGTGGAGAGTGCCAAGCCGTCATTTCTTCGCCAAAAAGGCAGTGCCAGCCCTGCATTCACATGTAGAAGAGATGGTGGGCCAGTCTTTGAGCATGTCGGTCTCTGCCAAAGTGCACGGCAGCGCCGACGTATGGAGCTGTAACTACGGTCAGGGACAGTACATGTCATTTACGGCCCACTGGGTGAACATGGTGCCGTCACAGCCGCACCAGCAACTTGGACAGGTCACGCTGCTTTTGCCTCCACGTTTGCACGTCCTTGGTCCGGCAAAGATGTCCGCCTCTACCACCTCTTCTTCCGCCGTGTCCTCAGCCGCCACCCCCGTGCCAAGTCCCATTACCCGACCGGCATATCACATGTGCAGGGCGCAACGGTGTCACGCTGTGCTGCACCTGGTATGCCTTGGCGAACGTAGTCACACAGGGGAGGAACTTCTCAGTGTAATGAACAGAGAAATCGACAGATGGCTGTCTCCGCGCAAACTTAAAATCGGAACCATGTTGACCGACAACGGAAAGAACATGGTGTCTGCTCTGGGTCAAGGAAGGTTGTGCCATGCGCCATGCATGGCTCACGTGTTTAATCTGGTTGTCAAGCGGTTCCTAAAATCCACCATCCCACTGCAAGACATCCTTAAAATGTCACGTAAACTTTGCATGCATTTCAGCCATTCCTACACCGCAAAGCACACCCTCCTTGAGCTGCAGCGGCAGAACGGAATTCCACAGCATCGCCTGGTCTGCGACGTTGCAACACGGTGGAATTCAACCCTACACATGTTAGACCGCCTTTACGAACAGCGAAAGGCCATCACCGATTTCCTGATGTTACAAGCGGATAAAGGTACTCCCCTGTGTAACTTCGATGTCAGCCATTGGCAGCTCATGCGTGACACCTGCCGCTTGCTCAGGCCCTTTGAGGAGGCCCCGCTATTCGTGAGTCGGCAGGACTATGGGATGAACGACGTCATTCCTCTGTTGCACGTCCTGGAACAAATGCTGTTAACAATGGCTGGTCAGGGTGCGGTAGACGTGGCGCACAGATCTCAACGCCACATGACCCCTGTGGGGGCAGGACAGGAAGAAGAGGAGGAGGTAGAGGAGGACATTTGTGCTCAGGAATTATTGAGTGAAATGGGTGGTTTTTCCACTCAGCGGACAGGAGTGGAGGAGCAGGAGCATCTGGTAGAGGAGGAGGAAGAGGAGGAGACAGAGGACCCAGACGCACCGTGGCAGTATGCTGTGGAGATGGAGGCAGGGAGTCCCTCGCATTCCATGGCACAAATGGCCCATAGCATGCTCGCTTGCTTGCGTAGCGACAGCCGAATAATAACCATCAGACAGAGGGATGACTTTTGGCTGTCCACCTTGTTGGACCCTCGATACCGTTCAAAAATGGTGGCCTTTTTCACACCTGCTGAGAGGGAGGCCAAAATAACGTACTATAAAAACCACCTATGTAGTCAGTTGGTCTCTGCCTTTCTGCGCCAACGTCCATCCTCAGACACTGTGGGCCCTGTGCGCTCGCGTTCCGCTGCCATGGCAGCAGGGGAGGGGTGGGGTGGTAGGAGCAGTGGCAGCTCCACCAGCAGCGGCTGCCTCAGTCTGCAGTCGATGATGAGTAGCTTTCTTCACCAGCGCAGTGAGGAAACTACTAACCAGCCGCAGCAGCAGCTGCAGCATCAGGTGGACCTGGAGCAGGACCTCAAACAACAGGCTTGGGCCTACTTGGACAGCACCCTGCCAACCGAGGTAGACAATCCCCTTGACTACTGGGCAACGAAACTTGACCTTTGGCCCCAACTAGCTGAATTTGCCCTTGAAAGGCTGTCATGCCCGGCCAGTAGCGTGGCATCGGAGCGCGTGTTTAGTGCGGCAGGAGGTATTGTAACTCCGCGGAGGACACGACTGTCCACCCAAAGTGTGGAGAGACTCACGTTTGTGAAAATGAATCAGGCGTGGATTAGTCTGGATTTCAAACCACCAGTTCCTGACACAACTGACTAAATCCGCCATGAATCATGCCCCAAACATGTGCCACTTTCAGGTCTCCTAACACTGCTGGTGTGTTCCATTTTTTGTCATAGGGTGCTGGCAGATTACGGGCCTCCCATTGCTGCTGCCAGGCCCCTAATCTGCCATGGGCCCCTATACCGCCTCCTCATGCTGCTGCCAAGTCCAGAGTCTCTCATGGGTCCCTGTACGGCCTCCCATTGCTGCTGTCTCCATTGCCACACTCTGCCATGTGCCACTTTCAGGTCTCCTCACACTGCTGGTGTGTTCCATTTTGTCATAGGGTGCTGGCAGATTACGGGCCTCCCATAGCTGCTGCCAGGCCCCTAATCTGCCATGGGCCCCTATACCGCCTCCTCATGCTGCTGCCAGGTCCAGAGTCTCTCATGGGTCCCTGTACGGCCTCCCATTGCTGCTGTCTCCATTGCCACACTCTGCCATGTGCCACTTTCAGGTCTCCTCACACTGCTGGTGTGTTCCATTTTTTGTCATAGGGTGCTGGCAGATTACGGGCCTCCCATAGCTGCTGCCAGGCCCCTAATCTGCCATGGGCCCCTATACCGCCTCCTCATGCTGCTGCCAGGTCCAGAGTCTCTCATGGGTCCCTGTACGGCCTCCCATTGCTGCTGTCTCCATCGCCACACTCTGCCATGTGCCACTTTCAGGTCTCCTCACACTGCTGGTGTGTTCCATTTTTTGTCATAGGGTGCTGGCAGATTACGGGCCTCCCATAGCTGCTGCCAGGCCCCTAATCTTCCATGGGCCCCTATACCGCCTCCTCATGCTGCTGCCAGGTCCAGAGTCTCTCATGGGTCCCTGTACGGCCTCCCATTGCTGCTGTCTCCATCGCCACACTCTGCCATGTGCCACTTTCAGGTCTCCTCACACTGCTGGTGTGTTCCATTTTTTGTCATAGGGTGCTGGCAGATTACGGGCCTCCCATAGCTGCTGCCAGGCCCCTAATCTGCCATGGGCCCCTTTACCGCCTCCTCATGCTGCTGCCAAGTCCAGAGTCTCTCATGGGTCCCTGTACGGCCTCCCATTGCTGCTGTCTCCATCGCCACACTCTGCCATGTGCCACTTTCAGGTCTCCTCACACTGCTGGTGTGTTCCATTTTTTGTCATAGGGTGCTGGCAGATTACGGGCCTCCCATAGCTGCTGCCAGGCCCCTAATCTGCCATGGGCCCCTATACCGCCTCCTCATGCTGCTGCCAGGTCCAGAGTCTCTCATGGGTCCCTGTACGGCCTCCCATTGCTGCTGTCTCCATCGCCACACTCTGCCATGTGCCACTTTCAGGTCTCCTCACACTGCTGGTGTGTTCCATTTTTTGTCATAGGGTGCTGGCAGATTACGGGCCTCCCATAGCTGCTGCCAGGCCCCTAATCTGCCATGGGCCCCTATACCGCCTCCTCATGCTGCTGCCAGGTCCAGAGTCTCTCATGGGTCCCTGTACGGCCTCCCATTGCTGCTGTCTCCATCGCCACACTCTGCCATGTGCCACTTTCAGGTCTCCTCACACTGCTGGTGTGTTCCATTTTTTGTCATAGGGTGCTGGCAGATTACGGGCCTCCCATAGCTGCTGCCAGGCCCCTAATCTGCCATGGGCCCCTATACCGCCTCCTCATGCTGCTGCCAAGTCCAGAGTCTCTCATGGGTCCCTGTACAGCCTCCCATTGCTGCTGTCTCCATTGCCACACTCTGCCATGTGCCACTTTCAGGTCTCCTCACACTGCTGGTGTGTTCCATTTTTTGTCATAGGGTGCTGGCAGATTACGGGCCTCCCATAGCTGCTGCCAGGCCCCTAATCTGCCATGGGCCCCTATACCGCCTCCTCATGCTGCTGCCAGGTCCAGAGTCTCTCATGGGTCCCTGTACGGCCTCCCATTGCTGCTGTCTCCATCGCCACACTCTGCCATGTGCCACTTTCAGGTCTCCTCACACTGCTGGTGTGTTCCATTTTTTGTCATAGGGTGCTGGCAGATTACGGGCCTCCCATAGCTGCTGCCAGGCCCCTAATCTGCCGTGGGCCCCTATACCGCCTCCTCATGCTGCTGCCAGGTCCAGAGTCTGTACGGCCTCCCATTGCTGCTGTCTCCATCGCCACACTCTGCCATGTGCCACTTTCAGGTCTCCTCACACTGCTGGTGTGTTCCATTTTTTGTCATAGGGTGCTGGCAGATTACGGGCCTCCCATAGCTGCTGCCAGGCCCCTAATCTTCCATGGGCCCCTATACCGCCTCCTCATGCTGCTGCCAGGTCCAGAGTCTCTCATGGGTCCCTGTACGGCCTCCCATTGCTGCTGTCTCCCTCGCCACACTCTGCCATGTGCCACTTTCAGGTCTCCTCACACTGCTGGTGTGTTCCATTTTTTGTCATAGGGTGCTGGCAGATTACGGGCCTCCCATAGCTGCTGCCAGGCCCCTAATCTGCCATGGGCCCCTATACCGCCTCCTCATGCTGCTGCCAAGTCCAGAGTCTCTCATGGGTCCCTGTACGGCCTCCCATTGCTGCTGTCTCCATCGCCACACTCTGCCATGTGCCACTTTCAGGTCTCCTCACACTGCTGGTGTGTTTCATTTTTTGTCATAGGGTGCTGGCAGATTACGGGCCTCCCATAGCTGCTGCCAGGCCCCTAATCTGCCATGGGCCCCTATACCGCCTCCTCATGCTGCTGCCAGGTCCAGAGTCTCTCATGGGTCCCTGTACGGCCTCCCATTGCTGCTGTCTCCATCGCCACACTCTGCCATGTGCCACTTTCAGGTCTCCTCACACTGCTGGTGTGTTCCATTTTTTGTCATAGGGTGCTGGCAGATTACGGGCCTCCCATAGCTGCTGCCAGGCCCCTAATCTGCCATGGGCCCCTATACTGCCTCCTCATGCTGCTGCCAAGTCCAGAGTCTCTCATGGGTCCCTGTACGACCTCCCATTGCTGCTGTCTCCATCGCCACACTCTGCCATGTGCCACTTTCAGGTCTCCTCACACACTGCTGGTGTGTTCCATTTTTTGTCATAGGGTGCTGGCAGATTACGGGCCTCCCATAGCTGCTGCCAGGCCCCTAATCTGCCATGGGCCCCTATACCGCCTCCTCATGCTGCTGCCAGGTCCAGAGTCTCTCATGGGTCCCTGTACGGCCTCCCATTGCTGCTGTCTCCATCGCCACACTCTGCCATGTGCCACTTTCAGGTCTCCTCACACTGCTGGTGTGTTCCATTTTTTGTCATAGGGTGCTGGCAGATTACGGGCCTCCTATAGCTGCTGCCAGGCCCCTAATCTGCCATGGGCCCCTGTACCGCCTCCTCATGCTGCTGCCAGGTCCAGAGTCTCTCATGGGTCCCTGTACGGCCTCCCATTGCTGCTGTCTCCATCGCCACACTCTGCCATGTGCCACTTTCAGGTCTCCTCACACACTGCTGGTGTGTTCCATTTTTTGTCATAGGGTGCTGGCAGATTACGGGCCTCCCATAGCTGCTGCCAGGCCCGTAATCTGCCATGGGCCCCCGTACCGACTCCTCATGCTGCTGCCAGGCCCGTAATCTGTCATGGGCCCCTGTTGTCGCTTGTTGGCATATTCCGCTCGTTCAGATGCTCCTTCTCCTGCTACTCCTCTTCACGGATTCCGTCAGCAGTCTTTCTTGGAATCCATTTCCAAGAGACAACAGTTTGCGAGCACGCACCCGACGGTGCAGAAGCTGAACGTCCTCCTGTCCAAGTTGCTGCTGCCAGGCTCGTAATCTGTCATGTGCCCCTGAACCGCCTCCTCATGCTGCTGCCAGGTCCAGAGTGTGTCATGGGCCCCCGTACCGACTCCTCATGCTGCTGCCAGGCCCGTAATCTGTCATGGGCCCCTGTACCGCCTCCTCATGCTGCTGCCAGGTCCAGAGTGTGTCATGGGTCCCTGTACGGCCTCCCATTGCTGCTGCCAGGCCCGTAATCTGCCATGGGCCCCCATACCAACTCCTCATGCTGCTGCCAGGCCCGTAATCTGTCATGGGCCCCTGTACCGCCTCCTCATGCTGCTGCCAGGTCCAGAGTGTGTCATGGGTCCCTGTACGGCCTCCCATTGCTGCTGTCTCCATCGCCACACTCTGCCATGTGCCACTTTCAGGTCTCCTCACACTGCTGGTGGTTTCCATTTTTGTCATAGGGTGCTGTATGGCCTCCCATTGCTGCTGCCTCCACCGCCACACTGTGGCTCCACACTCTGGTTTTGGCCCCGTGACTGCCCAAATGAGTGAAGTGTGCGGTGATTCTAAGATCGACGGCACTCATCTGCATGTCATACTGACTGTCAGTATTATTTCTCTTCCCCAGCAGACTCCAAGGGCATTTAAATTAAAGGTACAGTGTTCTGCACTAATATAAAGGCTCTCTGAAGCCTAGAAACACCCTTTTATAAGTTAATTTCGCAGCGAATATATTCGACTCGAATCAAAATTTTTTCACGAATTCGCCGAATCAGTCGAATCGAATTTTTGAATAATTCGCTCATCTCTAATCATCAGTACCCATCAATACTACAATTACTGAGGATAACTACAGAGTCATCCTCAATTGGTATATAATATCGACTTGAATTGCCAAATGTGTTCCACATGCAGCCCCCTCATGATCCAGAGACTGTGGTCAAACTGAAACAGTTCTTCACACCTGATGGAGATGTATAAAAGTCCAAAAATTTGGAACACTGTATTTACAAAGGCGGTTACTCGTACAGGGTGTTCATTCCTCACACAAGGGAGATACACCAAAGGCCCAAGGGACACTTTAAACCAAGCCACAGGACATGCATAGAAAGTGTCGGGGGAAGAAGGTTCAGCCCTGCACAGCACTTCATCTACTTTGATAAATACATGCTCAACTATCATGTTACAAAATCAGTAGTACCATGTTTTAATTGTATAAGTTATGTGTTTTCTGAAAACTTTCAGAAAACATTATTTGGGAGATTGTTTAGCACCTTATATAATATATACAAAGGAATGGCAAAATTGGTTCACCCACCAGAAATTAAAAATAGGATGTAGAGCTCAACATCTGACCTGGGGGTCAGCGACCAGTAAATCATGATCTACCAGTAGATCTCGGCCAGGTGACTGTTAGATCACGGTCTGGGCTTGTTGACCTGCCATCCCAGAGCATCAAACAGAGTGCAATGTAGAGGGACTACTTGTAACGTTGGAGCTGTAGTAGGGAGCAAGGGCTCCATAAGCCGATGTCTCCTCTGTAGTGCTGACTCCTGTCCCATGAGGAGTGATACCAACTGCACTCCACCATGCTAGCGGTCTCCAAAGTGGTGCCAGCAACAGGAAAGAAGAGATCTTGAGGTCAATGTGAAGCAATACACTGGGCATAATAGTATAATGCTGCTTTGACACTAATGTGTTGCAGTTTGCGTCATGGTAGTATGGCAATTAGGGGTTTAAATCTGTGCCGGTGATCTTTGACTTCTCTCATGTTGTTCAGGTAGATCTCCACCTTTTAATGGTTGCCTACCCCTGATCTAATCTAAAGGGTTACCTGTAGAGCTTCGTAAATAAGCTACTAAAGCCAGGATACCTTGATGACTAGCTTCATGAAGAGTGACTGATTAAAAACATATAAAAAGGTTGTAAAGAGCTATGTTTGCTGTAGAAGTTTCAGCAAAACAGTTCTGGGTCAGATGCCTTGTCTCCTGCTATGTGCTGTGGTTCTATTCTCCAGCTACCACATCATAATTTAAACATAATTTAAGGACCAGCAAAACAACCAAGTTGGGAGCCGAACTGTAAACAGGGACTAGGAATCTGACCCTCCTGGATGTTTTGATTGTAGGCAGGACCACTGCTAGACTAATTTGTGCCCTAGGCAAGAAGACTAGCTACTTTCAACCCCCCCCCCAAAAAGCCCCTCCAAATTACTCTTCCAAGCACAAATCCTTCACCACCCGAATCCCTCCTTGTACAAATCCCCCATCCTGGCACAAGCCCTCTCAATCCTCTCTCCTAGCATTTCCCCCCCCCCCCCAGTCCCCTCTCTTAACACAAATCTTCATCTCCTAGAAATAATCTCCCCTTCCACATCCCCTCTCCTAGCAAAAATTCCCCCCAATCCGTTCTCCTAGCACAAGTTCCCCTACAAATCCCCCCTCCTAGCACAACCCCTACCTCTGATCCCCCTTCTGAGCACAAATCACCAAATCCTCCATCCCAGCACAAACCCCCCATCCCCTTTCTTAGCACAAACACCCCCTTGCTCCCTCTTAGTAAAAAAAATCCCCTCCAATACACCTTCTAGCTCAAATTCTCTCCAATCCCCCCTACTAGCACAAACCCGCCCCAATCGCCTCTCCTAGGACACATTCCCCCCTATTAGCACCCCTCCCCCCACCTAGCACAAATCCCTCCCCCAATCCCCCCTCCTAACATAATCCCCCTCCCCCAACCCCCCAACACAAATCCCACCCAATTCCTTTTCCTAGCACAAATCCCCCCTCCAAATCTTCCTCCTAGCACAACCCCCCCACAATCTCCCTTCCTAGCTCAATTCTCCCCCTTCCCAATCCTTCCTTCTAGCACAACCTCCCTCCCCAATCCGCTCTCCTAGCACAAATCCTCCCAAATCCCACCTCCTAGTACAAATCCCCCCTCCTAACACAAATTCCCCCCAATGCCCTCTACTAACACAAATCCCCCCCAGGTACTCTCCTAACACAAATCCCCCAATATCCCTTCTCCTAGCACATATCCCCAGAATACCGCCTTCTAGAACCAATCCTCTTTCTTCAATCCCCCCACCTAGGACAAATTCCCTTAAATCTCTCTAGCTAAAAACCAGCAAAAGCCCTTCCCAGCATAAAATCCTTCCACCTTACCCAACACCACCCCCCTATTTAGCACAAATTCCCCCCAAACCTTCCTCCTACTCTTAGCACATATCCCCTCCCCCACTACCCATTATCCCCATTACCCTTCCCAGTCAAATAGCCCCACCCCCCCTCTGCAGAAAACAATTGCAGCACAAATGTTTGTCACCCCTCCCCACCTCCTTTCATTGTGTACAGTTACCCCAGCCCTCCCCCCTAAACTTACAGTTGGGAAACCAGGTAGAGGTGCAGGTTGTGCTGTGCTCTCACTCCTGTCAGTGGAGCGATCCTCCATACAGCAGATGACACAGGATCACTCTTGGATTGGGCTGTACAAAGTTTGATTACTCCGCTCCCTATCTCCTCCAATGATTGCTTATGTCTCAGCAGCCAGGAGCCAGGGAATGAATCAAACAGTGAACATGCCAATGTAAGCGCGATCCTGTGTTATCAGCCTTATGGAGGGTCTCTTCACTGTCAGGAGAGGAGAGCAAAGCCAGCACCTCCTGGCTCCTGGCTGGGGTGTAGTCCACCTTAGCACCCCCCTAGACCCAGCCATGGCAGAGAGTTGAGAAAAACAGCAGCTGTGGTTGCGCCCTAGGCGGCTGCCTAATTCGTCTAGTGGTAGCACTGGCCCTGGATGCAGGAAATCCTTTAACAGGCTTAGTACTTCCAAACTGCAAACATCCCCAGTGTAGAAGGAAGGACAGGTAAGTATAAGTTCTTCTCTTTGAAGGGAGACCTTTTGATACATATTTTTCTCAAGTGACCCACTAGACCCACTACTTTTAGGTGCTATGATAAGCTACATGGGGAGTGCGTTGTTTTAAATGAAGTGAACAGCTTTACCTAATTCAATAGACTAAATGAACAGTCTGCGCTACTTTGTAAATCAACCCCATAGTTTTCCATTGCGAGAGGGATTAGTAAAACACAACCATTCTGTAGCAGTACAAAGCAGGGAGCAGGGCCTGAATATGTAATAAACAAATATGGCTGCCCCCATGCACATATGTAATGGCATACTATACAGAAACAAAACCTTTTAAAGATTAACACACTTCGTCAATTTACCTAAAGCTGATCGATTTAATAATTTTATCTCTCAAAAAAACTGTACATTTCTCTTAAAGCAGAACTTCACTTACTACAGGAAATTCCACTGATTGTCCTCCTCCCCCCTCATCAGCATATATTGAATTTTGTTTCTGGGAGCGGATACCTAGTCTTGAAAAGTACCAGATCCCATTTCCGCTCCGATCACTTAGGCGATCCAAGCAGATATTCAGCTCTCCTCCCATCACATGTCACAGGTCCCAGGAGGCCCATTCACAGAGCACAGAGCTTCTCGTGCATGCATAGTGGGCAGCCAGCTGTGAAGGGAGCCACAGCTGGATTCCCACAGTCTATGTTTCAGCACCGGGGACCCAAAAACAACGCAAAGCTGGATCCCTGGACTGATAAGGATCTTTTTCAAATGCCAACAGCTACAGTATTTGTAGCTGCTGACTTTCAATTTTTTTTATTTAACTGAAGTTCCTTTTTAAGATGAAATTAACTCATTACATACTAAGGGTGGCCTGCTCTCATGATGACCTGTAATTCTAAAGAAGAAGCTCCGACCCTGGAGGCTCAACATGGCGCGCTCGCACATAGGACTCCTCGTGGCCCTGATAAATTTAAAGAGCCTGGCAGTAAACACAGAAAGAGCGGCCGTTCCACCTGTAAAGATGGTAATATTCTCAGTTTTACACATAAACTCTCTGATATGCAGACGGTTACTGATTTGGGAGCTGGGGAGGGCTGCTCGGAGTTATCAGGAGAAGTGGCCATTACTGTCCCCAGCCTTGACCTGGCTGCTATACAGGAGACGGCCACAGACATGGCAAGGGAGGATGCTGAGACCCTGGATGAGGGAGAACAACCCACTCTGAGTGATATCCTGAGGGCTGTGAATAAATGCACAGCCTCTGTGTAATTGGTGAAAGATCAATTAGGGGGACTCACAGAGAAGGTATCCTTTTTGCGCCAGGACCTCCAAAAGATTAGAGAACGCACAACTGCGGCTGAAAGTCGCATCAGTGATTTGGAAGATCAAATGCCCCCACTGGTGGCTGAAATCCGTGCTACAACTCGCCAATTACATGTCGTCACGGATAAAATGGATAACATTGAAAACAGATTGTGTTGTAACAATGTCCGCATAGTTGGTCTGCCAGAGCGAGTAGAAGGCAGAAAGCCAACTACCTTCTTTGAAACATGGCTGCTGGACATTTTTGATAAAGACTCCTTTTCTCCCCTCTACGCTGTGGAAAGAGCTCATTGTGTTCCTACTAGAGCTATTCCGGGAGACACCCCCAGACCTATCCTGGAACGCTTGCTACAATATAAGGACAGAGAAACCATTCTATGACTAGCCAGGGAGAGGGCACCCTTACAGTTTAATGGAGCCAGAGTATCCTTCTTTTCAGATTTTTCTGCGGAACTTCAATGTCAGAGGGCTAAATTTTTGGATGTCAAGAAGCGACTCCAAAGGCTTCAAGTTAAATAAGCTATGCTATACTCTGCTCGTTTGCGGATCATGTCGAGAGGCCAAGCCCACTTCATTGACATGGCTGGTGACACAGCGCAATGGTTGGATGTCAACGAAGCCTCCCTTAAGATGCTGCATCAATATGCTGCGGGCTGACCGTTTATTCCTGTTGAGTTAAAGGCCCCCCCTTCCTTGTTTTTCACTCCCATCCGGTACATGCCTGGTGGTGGTTGGGAGCAATAAATATATGTGCTGTTTTACCATCTTTCCCCTTTAAGTTTTCTCTTACAAGCCCATGATTGCTAATGTCCCCATTGTGTCATGGAATGTATGGAGGTTACATGATCCTTTGAAGCACTCCATGGTTAATGCATCCCTGTGTAAATACCACCCAGGTATATACAGGTTGCAGGAGACACACTTGACCAGGGACATGCTACAATGTATTGCGTATGCCTGGGTCGGTTGCTCTTACCACTGTACTTACACTTCCTACTCTCGGGGGGTAAATTTATTGGTCCACCGATCCTTGGACTTTCAGATATTTTCCTCTAATATGGATCATAAAGGCATATTTATATTTTTGCACTGCAGGCTATATACAGTCCACTGTGTTGGTATATGTACCACCTCCATTCTCTACTCTGGTTCTGCGACAGCTTGTAGAATTTTTGTTGGATAAGCTAGACCATCCTTTATTTGTTTTGGGCGATCTTAATAGCGTGGTCCACCCTCAGCTGGATAGATATCCGCCTGCGGCTGTGGGGCCTGTGGGTAGGGGCACCTTGCTGGTAGGATGGTTAGACATATGGAGGGCAAAAAATCCTCTCCGCAATGAATTCTCTTGTTTGTTCTCAAAACACACACTACTCTATCCAGAATTGATCTATGTTTGGGATCAGCCCAGTCCAACATTTTCATACATTATATCAGCTATGCTCCTAGGGGTATCTCAGATCACTCTCTTTTAGTGATAGAAGTAAACGTTAAATCAATCACCCTCCTTAGCAGTCCCCCTTGGAAAATGAGTGCATTTGGCTGCACTTGATTCCTTCCCATGATTTTCTCCTAACCCGCATCACCAGAATTTTTGGTGACCACGCATATTACCGTGACCCCTTGCTAACTTGGGATGCTTTTAAATGTTGGCTTCGGGGTGTCTTCTTGGAGGAGATTATGAATATTAAAAACTCAAGTAAACGCCAGGAAGAACAGCTGTCGCAGCTAGTAGAGAGAAAGGAGCGAGATTATCTTTCAAACCCCTCAGAGGCCTCTAGGGCAGCTTGGATCTCAGCACAGGAAGCTTACTTGCATGTGCTCCACTCGGTAGCAGAGGCATTTTACAAGAAGGGAGAAAAGGACCATTTTTGGCTAAGCTTGTCAGGGCTCAGTCTACCACTCCTGCCATCAATACCATTTATTCCCAATCTGGCATTCTTCTAAACACTCTTGATGGGGTAATAGCGGAACTGGTATCGTTCTACTCCACCCTGTATTAATCCAAAGTTTTGTGAACCCCTGATGAACTGCAGATCTATTTGAGTACAGTTGACTGTCGTATGCACAGAGAGCATTACTTGACTCACCTCTCACTGTAGAGGAGGTTCAGGAGGCAGTGGCCTCTTTCCCCACCTCAAAGGCCCCTGGGGCAGATGGGCTTCATGGAGGTATACTCACAATACGCGGACTCTATACTACCCCACTTGATTACAACCTTCAATGATGCGTTCTGTCTGGGGAGATTACCAGATTCCATGGCTCAAGCCATTATTGTTCTGTTACTAAAGCTGGGAAAAAGCCCCACTGATCCTAACTCATACAGGCCTATTTCTTTATTGCAGACAGATATCGAAATCCTAGCTAAAATATTGACCAGAAGACTAAATAAAGTAATTGCTAGTGTCATACATTCTGATCAGACTGCCTTCATGCCTTACAAGTCTACCGCCATCAACCTGCGCAAACTCTTCCTGAACATGCAAACTCCCTCAGACAACATGGGATCGAGGGTCTTATTGTCTTTAGATACCAATAAGGCATTTGACAGTGTTGAGTGGCGGTACCTTTGGAAGGTTTGAAATGCTTTGGCATTGGAGATACCTTTATTTCATGGGTGCAGTTGCTCTACTATGCCCCTAAAGCTGTAATTCGTATTGGGTAACCTGGTGTACAATTCTTTCTCCCTGGGTTGGGGCACTTGTCAGGGCTGCCCCCTATTACCCTTATTGTTCGCTCTGGCAATAGAGCCACTGGCTTCTCGTATTCGTGCCTCTATGTCCATTCGTGGTTTTCAATATGGAGAAATATGCAAGAAGCTACTACTGTATGCTAACGACATGCTCCTCATGTTAGAGGACTCTTCCTCCAGCCAGACGAATTTGGATGGTATTTGTGCATGACCGTTAACTGGTCTGTCAGCTCTATTGCCGCTTGATGATCAACTCACTCCTACTCTTCCCCCGGGGTGTCCGGTACCTATAGTTTCTAGTTTTCAATACTTGGGCATTGTGATCTCTAGAACAGTCACTGATTTTCTAGTACTCAATATTAATCTGCTGCTTAAATGTTTTTGAAGTACAGATATGGCGGAAACTGCAGATCTCTTTAATAGGTCCTGTCAGCTTGGTTAAAATGATATTTATGCCTCAATTACTCTGCTACACAACTCCCCAGTGCTAATTCCTCATAAGACTTTTTGTACTGTTAATTCCCTTTTCCTCTGTCTTTTATGGAAGCAAGGCCCACCTAGGATTAAGCTAGAACAACTCCAGCGCCCTAAGACAGCAGGGGGTATTGCATTTACACACCCATGGCTTTATTATATGTCTACTCAATTGGTGCGTGGTATGAACCCACCAGCTGGTAGTGCTCGGTTCCAGCATGACACTGCCTTAGCTGTGGCTCTTCGTTTCATTAGCGCATCATCTTTACCTAAAGAGCTGTAATCTCAATCCTTTGCTAAACTGAATAGGACTTTCTCCACCTATAGGCTGATGCATAAGATTTGGCACAAAACTAAACAACTTCAGGGGGGTTACAGGGTATGCCTGTTTTAGTACTCTCTGGCACAATCCCACGTACCCTGAGCTGGCTAAACTCCAATATGTATCCAAGTGGCAGGCATATGGCATTACCTATGTGAAGCAGGTTTTTGAAAATGGCAAGCTACTATCCTTTGCAAACTTACAATCTAAATGTAATCCCCCTGTGCAGATGCATTCCTACTATCTACAGTTAAGACATGAGGTGATGGCCCAATGCTTTTCTCATGACTTCTGTCTCTCCCCTACCCCTTTGCAACAGGTTCCCTCCACTAAAAGCTTTATCTTGAATTGCTACCAGCATCTTCAGGGACCCTATTTAGATAATTACTCTTGTAGGGCTCGAGAGCAGTGAATGTCAGATGTGGGGGAGTTGACTGGAGAACAATGGGATGAGGCTGTGGAGGCGGTTTGCTGTAGTTCTTTGAATGTGTTGCAGCGCCTCTCACAGATATACATACTGCTTAGAGTACATTACACCCCCTTTAGACTGCATAGGATGGGTTTACTGACTAACCCCCTTTGTCCTAGGTGTCGAAGGGATCTGGGGACCTGATTCATATGCTGTGGCACTGCCCCAAGCTTCACAGATATTGGCTCGGACTGCTGAGTACTATTAACCGGGCCTATAAACTTCAGTTATCGTTGGACCCTTTGTCTTGTATTTTGGATCAATTGATCACTGATGCGTTTGTTAAGGAGGCAGTATCGAGAGTCCTGTTCCAGGCTCCAAAGGCAATCTTGTTGCACTGGAAGAGCCCTTTGCCCCCACCTTTGCACAACTGGCTTAATAACATGCATACCACCATGCGTTATGAGAAAGTACCTACCAACATAGAGGATGCCCAGCTAAATTTCACAAAATATGGGATGGCTGGCTTTCGATTCCTGGCCTGACTCCAGTGGAGTTGGTGCTGCCTTGATTGTTAGGATATGGTTAGGGGATAGGGGTTGTCTTTCTAGGACAGTTCCAATTTCATATGGAATATGAATGCTCACATTACCGCTCTAGTCATGATGTTTTTATTGGTTTTTGGCATGTCTACTTCTTTAGAAAGGTAGGAGTATTGTTTTATGCTCTACCTCTTATTACTTTATTGTACTATACTTGTCTGATTTTCAGAATCTTTACCTTAATGCTGATTACCATCTTTATTGTATGCTGTTTTGTGACACAGATGTTTTGGAAATTGTACCTAAGTTTTTGTTCAATAAACTTCTCTCTGATTTAAAAAAAAGATCTAGCTTATGACCAACATAGATTATCATCAAATGTATATGTACTCATTATGAGTATCTATACTCAACAGAATGTTTGTCAAGGGCCTCTACAATAAATTCAAAGATAAAATTCAGTAGTTTTGCATACCCAGATATCACCTAACAAGACTAAAACAAAGGATCTTGTGTAGTTAACAAATGTTGGCTTGCAGAATTTGTACAGTCCATCAAAGATAAAGCTGCACTGCAAGAGATAAAAGTGGTTGATAAAGTTTAATACACAAGGCTTCTCATAAATCTCTGAAACTGCCTATATCGTTTTATATATCACGGAAATCGCAAAGCAAGATACACAACCACAACAAAAATCTTTAGTTTACAAGAAAATAACATTTCCTGTTCCTAGACAATTTTCTTCCCCTAGACAGGTTAGTTTTGAGCTATCAGAACATACTGTATTACAGGCCCTAGAATGGGGCAGCACACAATACTGAAGGAGAATCATCATGTATGCAAGGTTAACCTTCTTGAGGGCCAATTCAAATCAGGTGCAGTGGGACAGCGTTGTATGTCTTGTCTCCTAGACATACTTTTGTCCAGAGCAGTGCAGTGCAAGGCAATCCACTGCCTTGCAATATGTGGTGACAGATAGAATTAATTAAATGTCACTGTGTGACATTTCAATAAAGTTTGTTTTAAAAAAAGTGAACAATATGATGCACCACTGCTTTGCACCACACACTAGTGTGAATGAACCCTAAATAAATCCCTTCATCCTAAGGGAATAAGCAAAGCCATAAACCTCCATTCACATAGCACAGTGTAGAGATACACTGTACATATTCCTTTTTGCTCATGCAAATTATTTGTCTCTGTTCTTGAATTTCCTATGTAATGATGGCCTAACTAGCTTAACACAGTGTATGCAGCTCGGAAAAAATGGTGGTATAATATCAGGGTGTATCTATACTACACATCATTAGGTCTGGATATACAGTATTGTTGGTATTAATGGGAAAAAAGGAATGAAGCTCTGTCCATTATTCTAAATTATTCTTATTTTTTTTTAGATCTTGTGATGGGAGTGAGATATGCAGATGTCTATGCTTTGTTCTCTTCCCATAAGTGTAATGTACATATACAGTCATGGCCTAAAATATTGGCACCCCTGCATTTCTGTCAGATAACGCACCACTTTGCCCAGAAAATTGTTGCAATTACAAATGTTTAGGTATTCTCATGTTTCTTTTGTTTGTATTGGTATGACACAAAAAAGTGGAGAAACAAAAAGCCAAATCTGGCACATTCCACACAAAACCCCAAAATTGGAATGGACAAAATTATTGGCACCTTCCCAAAATTGTAAGCATTAATTGCATTCCAAGTTTGTGATGCTCCTGTAATTTGTAAACTCACCTATATCAATTTACAGATCTTAATGTTCCTGTGTCCAACTGTGTGCAACATTGTCAAGAAGTTTACAGCCCATGGCACTGTAGCTAATCTCCCTGGACATGGACGAAAGAGTAAAACTTGATCAAAGATTGCAACTAAGGATTGTTCGAATGGTGGATAAAGAACCTCGATCAACTTCTTGACAAATTCATGCTGACCTTCAGGCACAGCATACAACTGTGTCAGCTTGCATTGTAATCTGAATGAAAAGGGATGCTATGGTAGGACACTCAGGAAGACCCCTGTGGTGACACAGAAAAGAAAAAAAAAAACAGATTGGAGTTTGCCAAAACTTACCCGAGGAAGCCCAGATCTTTTTGGGAGAATGTGCTGTGGACAGGCAAAACAAAATTACAGCTTTTTGGTAAAGCCCACCATTCAGTTTTTAAAAAAATACAATAAAGGAGGTCTTTAAAGAAAAGAATACGGTCCCTACAGTCAAACATGGTGGAGGTTCACTGATGTTTTGGGGTTGCTTTGCTGCTTCAGGCACTGGATGTCTTGTCCGAGCGCATGGCATTATGAAATCTGAAGGCTACCAAAGAATTATGGAGTGCAATGTAGGGCCCAGTGTCAGAAAGTTGGGTCTCCGTCAGAGGTCATGGGTCTTATAGCAGGACAATAACCATAATCACATGTTAAAAAGCACTCAGAAATGGTTTTAGACAAAGCGCTGGAGAGTACTGAACTGGCCAGCAATGAGTCCAGATCTCAATCCCATAGCGCACCTGTAGAGAGATCTCAAAACAGCAGTTGGGAAAAGGAACCCTTCCAATCTCAGAGACCTGGAGCAGTTGGCGAAAGAAGAGTGGTCCATAATTCCTGTAGAGAGGTATAAGAAACTCATTGATGGTTCCAGGAAGCGATTGATTTCAGTTATTTTTTCCAAGGAGTGTGCAACCAAATATTAAATTGAGGGTGCCAATAATTTTGTCCAGTTCACTTTTGGGTTTTTACGTGGAATGTGTTAAATTTGGCATTTTGTTTCTCCACTTTTTTGTGTCATACCAATACAAACAAAATAAACATGAGAATGCCTAAACATTTGTAATTGCATTATCTGACAGAAATGCAGGGCTGCCAATATTTTTGGCAATGACTACATATAAGCACCGTAGGAGGGTCATCATGCCATCTGTATGCATTTATATGTCAGTCTGCTCCGCTGTTCTGTGCTGAGAGAGTGTTTGCTACATGCTGTCAGCACAGTGAGCGAGCTGTTACCGACAGCTTCTGGTCACCATTTACATTCAGGAGCTAGTGGCCAGGGCTTCCGATCATGTGACCTCTGCAACAGCCAATCACAGTGATCACATGATCAAGAGCTCTGCCACCACCTCCTGTCTTTCAGAGCACAGGCCAGCACCAGGGGTTTAGGAAGGCTCTGTTGTGCTCCAATATCTAACTTGTGATTGACATAATATAAGTTTATATACACCTAATTCAGCAATACTTGAGAGAAGTAGTATCTTGGTTAACCGTTTTCCTTTTCATCCCAGAGAAACCATTAAAAATGTTCAGGTCTCAGGGAACTTATGATAAAATGAATTCATCTGGGGTCAGTGGGAAGGATGCCTTTACATTGGTGGTCAGTATGAAGAATGCCTCCCCTCAGTTGTGGTTAAAATGCCACTCTTACAAACATCTAAAATGATCATTGGTGTCATGTCACTAGCTCTGCCAAGTGTCTTTGGATCATTCAGGCACCATCACATGGGAGGTCAATCAGTCACAGCTCAAGGAACCCCTTGCAACCTCTGGAAGAATTATAAGGTTCCTTGGAACCCTGGTTGAGAATAGTCATATAGCATCCTCTTAGATAGGTGCTAGGATTAGGCACATTTAGTTCTGGCTCACTGTATCCAGTGGAGCTGCTGTTTTGTTGTTAGGCAAATTTAGTTGTGCTCACTGTAATCAGTGGAGCTGTGCTGATTATTCTGGTCGGTTCAGTGTTCCAGCTGCTGCAAGTTTGACCACTCTTTCTGCTACCTGTAGAACTGTGGATCTCTCTAGAACATAAGTGTGGAGCAAGGAAAGTAGGCAGCTTGAATATTTATACAGCCCTGGTCATTCCCTGGGAAATTGGCCCAGATAGCTGCTGGGAGTCTGTATAAATACTCTGAGACACAGGGCAGTCCTGTATTTTCCTGTAGGAGAGGAACACAGCCTAAGGGGGGCTGCTTGCTCCACTAGGTTATCCTGCCACGTGCTTGCTGTTTGTGAGGCCTCAGGTGGTCGACCCGAGGGCCTGTTTGCTGAAGTTGCAGAGAGCTGATTGAGGGGCTGAAGATCTAGTCTGACATCACAGGAGAAAGGTGTCACATGGATGTTGAAAGGAAGCAACCAACTTTCCAAGGAGATTTGTGACATTTGGGCTGGTGCCCCACCTCTGGTGCTAGAGAGTCAGCTGTGTGTTTGTGCAAAAGGGACATCGTCTGGTGTCCTGAAGAGCTCAGTCTAATTTTCCATGAAGGGACTCTGCTCTACTTGCTCTAAAGAAGAAGTTGTGTGCTATTAAAGACTTCTACTACAAAGCCAGGTCCACAGTTTGCTTTAGCAAGGACCTTTGGTTCAGTCCTACAGAAGAAAGTTCAATGTCCTCATCATGTAAATAGTTCTTTCTGGAGAAACTCACTCAAGTTCCCCCAACCCTATCCAAGTTAACCCAAAAATAAAAAAAATAAAAAAAACAAAAACAAAACCCTGAACTTGTAATTGAGCGAAAGAGTGACTGTGATTGTGTGCCTGGCTGCAGGGCAATTACTGGGAAACAGAACCTGGGCAAATTTCCAGTGGCTCCTCCAGGGGAGGGGGGGGGGGTAACACTACACTGATATACCGTTTCTTGATGTCAATATCATTTGTGCATCTTACTTCTCCACTTTTGTTTTATACTTATCTTTTCCAAATGTCTTCTGGACAGTCACATGATGAGTAGATTCTATTTTGGAGTTTCTCAGGCGGCGGTGGTGGTGGTGGTGGGTGGTCCTCCATGATACAGAGTGTTGCCAATACAGTGACATCCATGCTGCTTTCTGCACAAATACACTGTGATTGTAGAGTGCCATGGTTTCACCCTGCACTCACAGTTGTGAAGTACTTCTCCCCTTGGCAGAGTCAAATGAAAGTCAAGCTTCCCCATAATGGATTGGAATTTAAGTTATAATTTTAAGGGTAAATGGCAACTGTACTCTGGCTTTAGGCTGAATGTTTTGTGTCATGGACAACTGTTTCAAGGGTTAATGATATAAAAAGGATAAAGCTTGAGAGGAGTACAATAGTAATGTTCTGATTATGGACTGTTTTTTCTAAGACATCCACACTCAGTCAATGCTTATCTTGTGATCTATTATACATACAGAGAAAAGCGATGGTTTATTTTCCAAGAATACTGGAACATCTTGATTAACAGGTACAGTGGGGATCGAAAGTTTGGGCACCCCAGCTAAAAAGTTGTATTAATGTGCATAAAGAAGCCAAGGAAAGATGGAAAAATCTACAAAAGGCATCAAATTACAGATTAGACATTCTTATAATATGTCAACAAAAGTTAGATTTTATTTCCATCATTTACAATTTCAAAATAACAGAAAACAAAAAAATGGCATCTGCAAAAGTTTGGGCACCCTGCAGAATTTATAGCATGCACTGTCCCCTTTGCCAAGCTGAGACCTGCCAGTGTCATGGATTGTTCTCAATCATCGTCTGGGAAGACCAGGTGATGTCAATCTCAAAGGTTTTAAATGCCCAGACTCATCTGACCTTGCCCCAACAATCAGCACCATGGGTTCTTCTAAGCAGTTGTCTAGAAAACTGAAACTGAAAATAGTTGACGCTCACAAAGCTGGAGAAGGCTATAAGAACATAGCAAAGTGTTTTCAGATGTCAATATCCTCTGTTCGGAATG
This sequence comes from Staurois parvus, assembly GCF_062004578.1. Taxonomy (NCBI): domain Eukaryota; kingdom Metazoa; phylum Chordata; class Amphibia; order Anura; family Ranidae; genus Staurois; species Staurois parvus. Next base: position 4,957,003 of record NW_028318236.1, read on the forward strand.
TAATTAAGAAATGGCAGTCATCAGGAACAGTGGAAGTTAAAGCAAGATCTGGAAGACCAAGAAAAATATCAGACAGAACAGCTCGCAGGATTGTGAGAAAAACAATTCAAAACCCACGTTTGACTGCACGATCCCTCCAGAAAGATCTGGCAGACACTGGAGTTGTGGTACACTATTCCACTATAAAGAGATACTTGTACAAATATGGTCTTCATGGAAGAGTCATCAGAAGAAAACCTCTTCTACGTCCTCACCACAAAAATCATCGTTTGAACTTTGCAAATGAACATATAGACAAGCCTGATGCATTTTGGAAACAAGTTCTGTGGACCGATGAGGTTAAAATTGAACTTTTTGGCCGGAATGAGCAAAGGTACGTTTGGAGAAGAAGGGGCACAGAATTTAATGAAAAGAACCTCTGTCCAACTGTTAAGCATGGGGTTGGATCAATCATGCTTTGGGGTTGTGTTGCAGCCAGTGGCACAGGGAACATCTCACGAGTAGAAGGAAAAATGGATTCAATAAAATTTCAGCAAATTTTGGATGGTAACTTGATGCCATCTGTGAAAAAGCTGAAGTTAAAGAGAGGATGGCTTCTACAAATGGATAATGATCCTAAACACACCTCGAAATCCATGGGGGATTACATCAAGAGGCATAAACTGAAGGTTTTGCCATGGCCTTCACAATCTCCTGACCGCAACATAATTGAAAATCTATGGATAGACCTTAAAAGAGCAGTGCGTGACAGACAGCCCAGAAATCTCAAAGAATTGGAAGACTTTTGTAAGGAAGAATGGGCAAAGATACCTCAAACAAGAATTGAAAGACTCTTGGCTGGCTACAAAAAGCGTTTACAAGCTGTGATACTTGCCAAAGGGGGCAGTACAAGATATTAACTCTGCAGGGTGCCCAAACTTTTGCAGATGCCATTTTTTTGTTTTCTGTTATTTTGAAAGTGTAAATGATGGAAATAAAATCTAACTTTTGTTGACATATTAGAAGAATGTCTAATCTGTAATTTGATGCCTTTTGGAGATTTTTCCATCTTTCCTTGGCTTCTTTATGCACATTAATACAAATTTTTAGCTGGGGTGCCCAAACTTTCGATCCCCACTGTAAGTGTATGAAACTAGGAGTATTGAATACCAGCCTTGAGAGTCCATTGTATACATGATTCTGTTTAGAATTACATTTGCAGCCCATTGTGTCCTCTGTTTGAGGTTTTCTGCAGTATTCTGTGTGTGTGTGTGTGTATATATATATATATATATATATATATATATATATAAAATGTATTTTTATTTATTTATTTTCTATTCATATTATATAGGAGTTGGACAAAAAAATGGAAACACTACATAATATGCAGGTGTGAAAGTGACAACATGTTGAAAGCATTGAAAGTGGAGGTGATGTAACACTCTGTCGTCATTCACTGTGTGCGCTGCTAGTAATACGAAGTAATGTCAGAGCTTACTGAGTTGTAAAGATGGCAAATTGCTGGTGCCCACTTAGCTGCTGCCTCTGTGACTGAAGTAGCCAGTTTATTTGCCGTGTAGCAAGGTACATTATCACAGGTTATGACGGCATATACAGTTTCCAGGAAAACATTGTCTGATAAGTATAAGTGGGGTTGACATAGGTAAATGACCAAAAGAGAAAAAAGGACATTGTGCAAGATCGGGACCTGGGATAAGAAAACAACTGCTGCAAAAGTGACTGCAGAACTCAATATCAGTCCTGTGAATCTTGAGCAATGTCCTTTTGTCGCTTTTGGTCAGTTGACCATGTCTACCATGCCTGTGCTTAGCAGACATTTTATCGGAAACTGTAGATGCCATCATAGTGGAAAATGTGTGTATCCCGCACCAGCTATAGGTGAAGTGTGTGATTCAGTATATTACTGTGTAATAAAATTGTGAAAATCACTAGTAGATTGAATGATAAAGTTGAATATAAACCTGAGAGTGGCTGTAAACATAAAAGTGTTCCCACACTAATAATAATACACCAAAATATTAAATATGAATATGCTGCGCCTCCCTGTGATCATATGATACGTGCACCAAAATTCATCTTCAAATAAACAATAACCACATTGTAAACAATACACCATAATTTCTCTTAACACAGATACCACATAGCATAAAATATCCACAGTCCATAAAATGTGCCAAGTGTATATCCTTCTTCATCAATTGTGCCACTTTGTTATCTTCTGTGATAAACGTGCACCACTTCCGAGGTAGTTGTGAATAATCACACCGTGTATCCACCACCGTTCAAATATTGCGCTCACCTCCACTTTCTGACCTGTCCTCTTACAGGTCAGAAATGCTTGTTTCCGTTTAATGAGGGTCCCTTCATCAACTCATCTCCTCCTCCTAAATACCACGTTTTTAACCACTTTTTTTGGTGTATTATATGCCACCATAACCTTTGATACTGTACCTCATGACACGACAAATAAATTGACAAATTCAGTCACAGAGGCACCAGCTAAGTAGGCACCAACAATTTGCTCTCTTTGAAGCTCAGTAAGTGCTGACGTGATTCCGTATTACTAGATGCGCTAGTAAAATGAAGCTTCCCACCTGTAGTGTTTCCATTATTTTGTAAAAAAAAAAAAAAATATCTATCTATCTATCTATCTATATATATATATATATATATAAATATATATATATATTAGTATATATGTATCATCAGGGCGAGTTGCCATGCATGTCCAAAATATAAGGAAGCTGAGTTGAATTGAATAATATATATGATTAATTAGTTACTATAATTACCTGTATGTATGATCGTAATATATTTTTATGCAGCACCCTCCTAGTCAGCTAGGGGGGGCTAGACCTCATTTGTCAGCTAGGAGGTTTGAGTGTCAGCCTGGGTGTGATAGCTGGCAGGGGTCATATTATGGTCAGAACTGAAAGGCTCTGCAGGCCAGCCCTCTGGAATTTCCCCTGCTCTAGAACTTTGGAGAAAGGTCTAGAAGCAGTGGGTGGATATGAGGAGTGGCTGGTCTGTGCTCATGATGGATCCTGGCCAATGCCCAACAGGAGGCTTGGCAAGGGGCCAGGACAACCTTTAAGAGTAACTGAGCATGCTCAGCTGGAGGAGAGTTGAAGGAGAGTTGGGATGGACGTAGGAGGTGGAGTAAGGCTGAAAAGAGGAGCCTGGAAAGGGGCCCAGATGGGAAGGGGCTCAACCTACATGCAGTGGAGCTTGGAAGGAGGAAAGCTTAGACATTCACTGGTCCACAGAGCAAGGACCACCTGTGCAGTAGGGAAGGAGCGGGCCAGCTAAAAGGCCTGGTAGCAGCCATCGACCCACTGGCAGCACAGGAGAAGGACTGAGTGAGTAGATCTGCACCCCCTGGGCCAGAAAGGGGAAGGAGGCACTCTAATGAGAAGCTGGATTAGCCCAACACCCAGGACTATGTCACTATTTATGTGGCAGATGTTAGATCCCCTGCTCAGGGATTCACCCAGAACAGCTGGATAAGGAGCATCTAGGGTCTGTGGTGGTACTACAGAAGATACTGACTAGCTCCCCATAAAGACTGTTTGCTGTAGCCACTTGTATATAATTCATGAAGTTGTCCTCAGTTTCTCAGTTCTGTTGGGCATCCCCTACACTACTTACCCTATCCAAGTTGAAGCCCCCCTAATAAAATAAAAAAAACAAGCTCAAGGACTGGTTCCTGACTCCTGAATGCAAGTCGGTGTGGAAATATGTGTTTCCTGGCTATAGGGGGACCAATAAAGTCAGCAACTCCTAAAGGGTAGTGCTACATTTATAACAGTAGATTATCTCATATTGTCTGAAGAATCAGATCTTATCTGTGAAACATGTAACAATAGATTCCAACAATTTACCAAAAACTGTTTCTAAGTTAGTGAGGATGAAGCCGTCTAGCCTGAGAGCAGTAGTTCTGCAAACTGATTGGTCTATGGTTACGGTGATTGTGATTGGGACCAATAACATGTACAGTAATGCAATAGTTATGTTTGAGATATTATATGTGATATATTATATATATATATTCAACGTGTACATAAAAGTAATATTTTATTATGAAATAGTTTGGTTTTCATTTACAATATATGACACATTGACACCTTAAACATTCCTTAGTTGTTACTTTTCTTGTTTATGCTCATATGTATTTTGAGATATGGCGTTGTGATAATTTATATGGGGAACGCTGCACAAACTATTCAACCTGGAAGAATAAGGATATCTTGTGGCAAAAAGGAATTATTGTGGTATTCACTGCTGGAACACACACACAAAGTATTCTAAAGCCAAACCGCTTTTCCATAAATACATTGCGGTAGGTGCAGGAAAATCATCCAGCAACACCATAAACCTGTTTTAGTTTTATTATAATCAAAACCAAAATAAAATGTTTTGGTTGGAAATGGATTTTAAAGAGGTACTGTACAACCCCTTTTTAGGAAGCGTGCGCAAATATGCAGCCGTGCTGTGTCTTCTTCCAAGGGGCCACTTATGTGCATACCTGTGTTTGTACTTGGAGCACACTGTATGCTCTGAGCACTAATAATTGTGACAAAAAAACTTGTGTAAAAATTTTATTAAATAAATCAAAATAAAGAGAAAATAGTTAGATCTGGGTTGGATCTAGGTCAGTATCAGAGTCAGAGTCAAGGTCAAAATTTATATATATATATATATATATATATATATATATATACAGTTGTGCTCAAAAGTCTGCATACCCTGGCAGGAATTGTGAAATTTTGGCAATGATATTGAAAATATGACTGATCATCCCCAAAAAATGCTCTTTTATTGAAGGATGGTGATCATATGAAGCCATTTATTATCAAATAGTTGTTTGGCTCCTTTTTAAATCATAATGGTAACAGAAATCACCCAAATGGCCATGATCAAAAGTTTACATCCCCTGGAATGTTTGGCCTTGGTACAGACGCACAAGGTGACACACACGGGTTAAAATGCCAATTAGAGGTTAATGTCCCACATCTGTGGCTTTTTAAATTGCAATTAGTGTCAGTGTATAAATAGTCAATAAGTTTGTTAGCTTATGTGGAAGCACTGACTAGGCTAGATACTGAGCCATGGGGATCAGAAAAGAACTGTCAAAAGTCCTACGTCACATGGTAATGGAACTTTATAAAGATGGAAAAGGACATACACCCCCCACCAGGCAATAGAGATTACATCCATTCATTTATGATGTTTGAAAGCTCATAAAGTAAATGCAAATGTCATTTATAACATCCAATATATTTGCGGTATATAGTGTAGTAATTTTTCACAGTTTTTTTTATTCTTGGAGGGAGAGTCTGAGGTCAGTGACATCACTGAAGACATCATAGAGCTTCCCTTTTAAACACAATACCCATGTGAATGAGGCCTTACTGAGCACTCTGTAGCAGCATTACAAGCCCAAGAGCTGACTGATTCAGCTGCCGATCTTGGTGATCTTAGATTAAATATTGGTTGTTCCACCAATAAACCCTGATGTAAACACTAAGATTAGACAATGTATTTTAATGGTGCCAAGATAAAGAACTGCTACACCTACACTGTTTTAAAGACCATTTCCACCAACTTCTCCCCCTTCCTGAGACCCCTCCTCATATATTTTTTACACTAGCGAAATATAGCTGAGAGTGTAAGAGGTTGTCCTGTACTGGCCAACAGTATTTGTTCTTGGTAGTGCCTAGTTCTCCTTCGACAGCAATGTAATCTGAAGATTAAAGACTCTTGTGGACGAGAAGGAAGCATAGTTTTGGCATGTGTTCCACTATCAGATTTACAGCTTATATATCCAAAATTCTTTACTAAAGATTTGGGCATTGACCTCTGTTCTTACCAGCTGGAACCTGAACTTCATCTTTTTGTAGCAACCTCTCTTCCTCAGTAATCTCCTGGATCCTTTTTGGGGTACCAACATAAAAGAAATGCTTCCCTGTAGACAAGAGTGAAGTTTCTGTTGAATGTAATGCACTCTTTTTAAAACATTATTCATGTTACTCAATCTTAATGTCTCAGTTCACTATCAGTACAATACATATGAAAATTCTCATTAGTACGTTCGACAACATGACAAATATCGTTCAAAAGTACTTAAAAAATGTTTGCTTTCCCAAACAAAAAAAATCACAGTAACTATTAGAAATTTGTCCATTCAGAAAAAAATTTCCAATCACTATGCTCAAAAACAAATGTGGATTTGACCCCAATAACCAGTAGAAAATCGAATTATCTTGAACTGAAAACCAAATTATACTATTGTGTAGCCAGCCTAAAGTGACAGTAAAGTCTAAAAAAAAAAAAAACTTGCCCTGCCCTGCAAGTTAAGGGCATAATGTGCTAGTATGCAGGGCTTCCATCTTTATACGGGCGTCCTTCCGGGTTTGCAGGCTCCAGGTATTTGAATGACTGAGCTGCAATGATGTCACTCTTGTGCATGTGCGTAGGAGACATAATCACTGCACAGTGCTCTGAAGGGAGAGCATGCTCAGTATGCCGTCTCTTTAGAGAGCAGTGTGCATGCGCTGGTGATGTCAATGACTGAAGAAATAGTAAATATCTCCTAAATGGTACACATTTAGGAGAGATTCCTTTTACCTACGGGTAAGCTTTATTATAAGCTTACCTATAGGTACAAGTCACCAAGCGGTGTTTAGTACCGCTTTAAGGGTGAAGTTGTCAAGGTAGACATCATAACTATGGGCAACACCAGGGCCTATGGATCTCAGGAACAGAATTGTTTGGCTAGGAAGGACTTTAATTAAGATTATCATTGTTTCCTTGGTTCCTTCCTTACTTGGCTCCATTCCTTGGAGATAAAGGTGATACTTTTATGAGGTGCCCATAAGGTCAGCACCATACTCGAACATTGCTTTTATCAACTTTACCCATCAGGTAACTTCACTGCTATCTTTTGGAGCACCCTCCAGTGGCACTAGAGAATTAGGTAAATTTAATGGTTTACTCAGTAGTTAGAGTAAGCATGTCTGAGTGGGGGTCAAGTCCAGAGCAAAGCAGGTTAGGCTGGATGACTCAGCAGGTTGGGCCTCTATCGCTTCCACCGGGTTCTGGAGGTTCATGGAAACATCTATAAGCTAGTGGGTGGAGGGTGGACACCTAGATCTGCACATTCATGGGAGTCTAACCAATCCCAGGCTGAATATTCTAATAGTGTTGCAGTGGTCTGGAGTTGGGTGGAAGATGGATTACTTAAGGTGCTGCTGTGCAGCCTGGGGGGGGGGGGGACCCCTATGTAATGAAGAATAAGAGAGGGAGACATGTTTTCCAGCCTTGCTGACAATCATAGTTCCCTCTATGGATTCAGCAGAGTAGTGAGCATAGCCACCCTAGGATAGAAAATGTGTCACTGGCAGGATCACTAGGTAAAAATAAAGGAAATAAAAGTAGTCGCCTCATCTAAAGACTGGTGCACTTCAATATATAACCATTTTGATTTAAGGTTTAGATCCACTAGTCTACTTTTAATTTATGGCCCTACCTTCACTTCTTCACCCTGCTTTGCTAATCTAGCTCCCCTCCCCACATGCACACTTACCCTATAAGCTTCCCACTGCCTCTGTTTGTTTATAGCCCACCAGCTGTAGCTTCTCACAGAATTCTTTGGGCCACATCCAGAGTGTCTCCTGCCTCCACTAACCTTTAAGGTTAATATTGCACACACTAAAACAGCAGTATGTTATTTCTGAAACCTAGTACAGGACGTGGCTGCAAAGATGCCAAAGGATAGCAGCAGCCCTGAGATGCAACAAAGTCTATATAGCAATTGGAATAGTGCTGCAACCCCAACAGCCCACAGTGTTCAATCAGGATGGGATAGAGAGCAGTGTGCCTGGATAACCTCAGTACTATAGCATAGTAACATCCAGTGTTAAAGTGTAAACCCAGCACCACAGCATCTCAAAAAATAGAAAAATGCTATGTTATTTTATCCATCACATAAAAGAGGAATCAATACCAGTACATATTGATGCTTTTCAACTTCCTACAGAGGCCTTAGTCACAATTATGTTTAAGGCCTCTGTAGGAGGCTGAAACGCATCAATATGTACTGGTTTTGATTCCTCTTTTATGTGATGGATGAAATAAAATAGCATTTTTATATTTCTTTAGATGCCGTGGTGCCGGATTTGCACTTTCACACTGAGATGCAACAAAATATGAAAAAACTGTTGAAAATACAATATTTTTGATCAACGGTAGCAAATTAGATGTCTTCCATTTAGGGATCACTTTAACTACTACTTAACTGCTATCTATGATACAGATTTATTGGTTATCATCTACATTAACCTTAATCCAACAAAACCTCACACTATAGTTTTGTCCTTGCATACGATAGTTTTGGAAGGACAATGGGTACAATATCTTCCTAATACCAAGCTAACCCTGTGTTGTGTATATTCAAATTTGGGGCTGGGATAAGGGCTGCAGCTTCATATCTGCTATAGTTGTCACACAGTGCTTCAACATGCCTACTCTCCACCTCATCTACCCACAACTGACATCAAAAACACACTGTGCTAGTACAACTAAACTACCTTCTAGCTGCTCGAAGGCAAGGGACTGGACACACATGTGCAGTGCTCACCCCATGGCAACAATGGACAGCCGTAGCAAAGGGGCAGAGAATGACTGCAGGGTGGTACACCCATTCTGCATCATACATTTTAGCAGCAGGTGAGGGGACATCCTGCATTGGGTACTGGATGTGTACTGTTCACATCATCTAGACCAGTGAACAGGCATGCCAAATGCTGACGCTGATAGCTCTGTGCTGAAATTTACTAAAATACAGGTGCTTGGGGCAGAAAATACCTTCATCAATCCCTGATTGTAAAAAGAATCTTTTGAATGATTACTCACTCAATGGTAAACCTTCCAACGTAGAAGTCAGCTCTGCTTCTTCATGTTCAATAATGATCTCTCCATCCGAGGTCGCATTCCACAATTGTACATCCCCACCATGAATTCTGCTCCTTGGTTGTCTCCTCATATTTACTTAAGGGGAGCAAAAATTAAAATATCTACTAGTTAGAAATTACTCATTACAATAAGATAAAATAAGTTAAATAGATCAAATATAAATAATTGGGTATTTGTGATGGAAGTGAAAATGTCCCAAAAAAAAAATGTTTTAAATAAATATATATAGACACACACACACATATATATTTTGTAAGTTTGTCTACTTATGAAGAAATGAAGGGTCTATAATTTTTATCATAGGTATATTTTAAATGATAGAGACAGAATATCAACCAAAATATCGAGGTGCCGTGAAGAGGCTCTCCAGCTTACACATGTGTTTGCAAATGCGTGCTAAATAAATCCCTGTCTTTAACGCATAATGTTAGGCTAATTTGGTTTGTTTGCAAGATGATTGGTAAGTTAAACTGGGAATTTTTCTCTTTTATTGCTTGACATGCATTGCCCTTCCATGTACTCCTTGCTGTGAAGGGCAGTTATAAACTGGGGCACTGGCCATTTTTTGTACTCTTGACTTGTTGGTGAGGGGGCGCACTGGACACCTTGGCTGTTATTGTGCTACATGCTGGGTATCCAGTGCGCTCCTGCACCTTTAAGGAGGGTTGGGCTCCCTCAGGTTCACCTGCCCTCAGTCTATCCATTAAATACATGTGCCTCTACTATGGGGGCTCTCAAAATTTGTAGAGTTAGGAACTACAGAATATCGGGTTGCCGTGAAGAGGCTTTGCAGCTTAAGCATGTGTTTTCAAATGTGTGCTAACTAAACCCCTGTTTTTAATGCATACTGTTAGACAGGTTAATTTGGTTTGTTTGCAAGCTGGTTGGTAAGATGAGCTGGGAATTTTTCTCTTTTATTGTTTGACATGCGTCACCCTTCCATGTGTTCTTTGCTGTGAAGGCCAGTTATAGACTGGGGCCGTGGCCATTTTTTGTACGCTTGATTTTATACACCTATGGTCATGGACATGATTGGATCACCTGAATCAAATGGATTTGAAGGGGTGTCCCAGTACTTTTGCCAATATATTGTGTGTGTGTATATATATATAGTATTAGGACACCTGCCTTTACATGAACTTTAATGGCACCCCAGTCTTAGTCTTAAGGGTTCAATATTGAGTTGACCCACCCATTGCAGCTATAACAACTTCAACTCTTCTAGGAAGGCTGTCCACAAGGTTTAGGTGTGTCTATGGGAATGTTTGACCATTCTTCCAGAAGCGAATTTGTGGGGTCAGCCACTGATGTCAAACAAAAAGGCCTGGCTCACAGTCTCTGCTCTAATTCATCCCAAAGGTGTTCTATTGGGTTGAGGTCAGGACTCTGTGCAGGCCAGTCAAGTTTCTTCACCCCAAACTCGCTCATCCATGTCTTTATGGACCTTGCTTCGTATTGGTGCGCAATCATGTTGCAACAGGAAAGAGCCATCCCCAAACTGTCCGCACAAAGTTGGAAGCATAAAATTGTCCAAAATGTCTTGGTATGCTGACGCCTTAAGAGTTCCCTTCATTGGAACTAAGGGGCCAAGCCCAACCCCTTGAAAACATCCCCACACCATAATGCCCGTCTACCAAACTTTACACTTGGCACAATGCAGTCAGGCAAGTACCGTTCTCCTGGCAACTGCAAAGCTCAGACACGTCCATCAGATTGCTAGACGGAGAAGTGTGATTCCTCACTCCAGAGAACACGTCTCCACTGCTCCAGAGTCCAGTAGCGGTGTACTTTACACCACTACATCAGACGCTTTGCATTGCACTTGGTGATGTAAGGCTTGGATGCAGCTGCTTGGCCATGGAAATTCCTTCCATGAAGCTCTCTACGTACTGCTGTTGTGCTACTCTGAAGGCCACATGATGTTTGGAGATCTTTATCGATTGACAGTTGGCGACGTCTGCGCACTGTGCGCTTCAGCATGCACTGACCCCACTCATTTTACGTGGCCTACCACTATGTGGCCGAGTTGCTGTTGTTCCCAGTTGCTTCCACTTTGTTATAATACCGCTAACAGTTGACCGTGGAATATTTATCAGCAAGGAAATGTCATGGATGGACTTATTGCACAGGTGGCAACCTGTCATGGTACCACGCATGAATTCTCTGAGCTCCTCAGAGCGACCCATTCTTTCACAAATGTTTGTAGAAGCAGTTTGAATGCCTAGGTGCTTGATTTTATACACCTGTGGCCATGGAGGTGATTGGAACACCTAAACCCAATGATTTGGAGGGCTGGCCCAATACTTTTATATATACAATACAATTTAGTGTATATACCATATATACATTTTCTAAAAATTAGCACTTGACAAGCGGAGAATAAAATAAAAATGTAATTTCTTAATGGTTTCAAAGTATTTTAACCACTTGCTTACTGGGCACTATTACCCTCTTCATGCCCAGACCAATATTCAGCTTTCGGCACTGTCATATTGTGACTGACAATTACTCAGTCATGCAACACTGTACCCATATGACATTTTTGTCCTTTTATTTTTACAGGCAAGGCAAAAAACATTGTCGAAAAACAGGCCAGGGTCAACTAAGGTAAAAGACAATGGCATGGTTATTTGAGGCAGCAAGCAAATGATCAGCAGAGATATTGAAAACTGGTAAATGGCAGGATGTTAGAAATATGGGCTAATATTTTAGTGACGTGTGAAAATATTGGAAGCAGGCCTGGTTGGGAGGGGCACTGGGGACAATGAAAACTGGTGTCTCTTCTAACTCCTCCTCTGCTGCATACCCAACATCTTTTTTTGCCTCTTTGGCCTGCTTTTGTATGTAGAATGCTGTCAGGGAAATGGCACTCATGAAGTCTGCTCACAGAATTGGAACAAATGCTTTCTGGGGAGGATCCTTGCTGGTAGATAAGTGACCTGACGATTTCTTCTATAAATTTGTGGAAGGCGGTTAGTCTTTCTGTGGATTTGGTGTAGGTGACATAAATTGCAACTTTCTTACACCAGAAACTGGACCTTCTTGTAGCTAAAAAGGGCTGTAACATCTGATTGTTGAAATCCACACTCCCCAACCCCCATGTAGAGATTATAATCTTGGATGCAAGCAGGCTTTCGAATGGCACCATGTCTTCCAGTAATTTTCACTGAGGATGGTGGACAGGATGTAAACGTTTCTCTTATCCTTCCACTTCAGGACCAGCACTTTTTTGTTTCTTAGATTTGCAAATTCCTGCCTTTGTAGCCTGGTGTTCACTAGAGCTTGCAGGAAGCCCTTCCTGTTTTTCTGGGAGGTACCGCAGGCCAAGGTTTTCTCATGGTACATAGGAAGATGTGATAGCCTTTTTGGAAAAGTGGAAAAGCCAGGTCTCAGACAATTTTTCCACTTGTGGCGATATAGGTTGGGCACTTGGGGCAGGAGCTAGGAATCTTTATTCTCGTACACACGGAATGCATACAAACATCCAGTGGCTCTTTCACAAAACTTGTAAAGCTTTACTCCATATCTGGCCCTTTTGCTTGGAATATATTGCTTGATTCCCAGCCGGCAAGTGAAGTGGACAAGGGATTCATCCACACATAAGTTTTGTTCAGGGACATAAACTTCAGCAAATCTTTGGGGAAAAAAATTAAGAAGTGGACGAATTTTGTATAATTTGTCACAGTTGGGATGATCTCATGGAGGGCACTGGGTATTATCACTGAACTGAAGCAATCGCATGATCATCTCATAGCATGATCTGGGCATTACAGCAGAATAAATTGGCATGTGGTGGATTGGGTGTGTGGTCCAGTACGTCCTTCATTTTTTTTTTTGTGAGCCCCATGTTAAGGGTGAGGCCCAAAAATAACTTAAATTCCTCCATTGTAAGAGGTCTCCATTCAAATGGACGGGCATAGAATGAACTGGGGTTGTTAGTAATGAATTGTTGAGCAAAAAGGTTTGCCTGGTCCACAATAAAATGAAGTAAACTGTGGGGCAAAAATAAATAAAAAAATCAATTTCTGAAATATTTTCAGTGTTGTCCTGCACACCTGGCTGTGCAGTGAAAAGGGGAATGCTTGCTGATCCTGAGATGGAGGGCAGTCATATTGGGTTGGCAACAGCGCCTGGGAGGTATGTTTGGGCCCTGATTCTTGGGGTTTGATGGGATATTCCAGTGCTGGTACTGGGTGTTTCATCCATGGGTCTAGCGCCATTGGCATTTCCTGATTGACCATTGGGGTGTATGGTGCTGCTAGTGACCCTTTCCTCCTCTGATTCAGTCGCTGATCCACTACTTTCACTAGGTTCATACAATGAATCAGAATCAGACAGTGAGAGCTCCCTGCTGATCTCATCCATCTTACAGAGGATTTTGAATGCCTCCCCACTAGTGTAAATTTTTTATGACATGGCTGGTTCTGGTGGCACTGGGACAGGTAGATTGCTGATGGTGGCTGTAGGACAGGTACCCTGGTGATGGTGACTGCGTGATGATACTGTGCTGATGGTGGCTGCATAACAGTACCCTGCTGATGGTGGCTGTGTGATGGGTACTCTGTTGATGGCGGCACTGATGGACGATGTGAGACAGGTGCACTGCTGATGGGCACTGATGGGTGACAGGTGCACTGCTGATGGGCACTGATGGACGACAGGTACACCGATATGCAACAGGTACGTTGATGGGCCAAGATGGGTGACAGGTGCACTGCTGATGGGCACTGATGGGCGACAGGTACACTGATGACAGGCACTGTGGCTGTTTTTTTGCACTTTGTACAAAATGGCAGCTCACTGTTAGAAGATTCCCAAGATCTGTGTGTGAGGAGAGGAAGCTGGTAACTGCGGGTTACCGCTCTGTGTTTACAAATGTGACTGGCTGTGATTGGACACTGTCGATGACGTGGTAAAAAAGCCACGGCCAATGGCTCTTTACCTCGATTGATGATGGGCTGTGTCCAAGGAACACAGTTCACTAGCAATTACCATGCCGCACGCCCCCCAGGGGGGTGCATGTGCGGCCGGAGTCATATGACATCCTCCCAGAAGGAGAGAGCCCCCACCATTTGTCAATTGCCTATATGGCAGGTGGGAGGCGGTTAAAATAGTACATTTCACACCAACAAGAAATACATATAAAAAATTATAATAACTAAAAACAAAAGAATTAGAAGACTTCAAATTACAAATTTAAGAACACTTACAATATTGTAATATGTGCCTGACATACAGACATACGGTATGTATTTTAATATAATTTGTAGTTTTACGTCACAATCTCCACCTTTTGTCATTGAACACTTTGCATTAATTGAGAAAATGCAAACTGTTCTCCGAATAGCGCCTGTGCTGAGTGAGAGACCTCTTGTGTTCAGTAAACACATTGTAGTAGTGGTGCCTTTTATTTTGATTTGTAGCTTTCACAGGGATCTCATAGGTATGGAATATACATACTTACATTGGTCCAAGCTGGACAGCTATATAAAAAAATGCCACATCATCAACTTCAAATTGCAAATTCCTTCATTTAGTATCCCACAACAAGCAATCAGAATTGAGTTATACTGGCATGACCTTAGCAGAGTAAATTTTGAGTGGTTGTGTTACTCTAATAAGAATTCTTTGTTTAATAATCAGTGCATTCCCAAATGTGGATCCAGCATCACCTAAAATTAACAGTAGCTATACTTTTAGATTTGACTGTATACTTTGCAGTCTTTAATAAAAACACTTATTGAAAAAAAAATTAACAGTATATGCCTTGTCAACTGCCTGACCACATACAGGCTTCCAGCCCCTGAGATGATATAGCTACATCAAATGACAAAACTCTGGAGTTGCTTCAACTTCTCTTCATTGTGGGACTCTTATTTGGCATTGTTGTGAACTCTTAGGAGTGGAGACTCTAGGTTTGATTTACTAAAGGCAAATAGGCTATACAGTTTGCAAGGGAACTTGTACTTTTCAAGGGAATTTCCCCTCTGCTTAGTGAATGTATTAAATAGCCAATGTATTAGAATGTATTAGAATAGCCAATGTATTAGAATAGCCAATCCTATCTAGGGAAAATAAAAAAAAAACACCCCTAGAAAAACGAAAAGCCCCTTTCCCCTTTAGTAAGTGAACCATAACGTGTGAGGCCAGGCAGCAACTGTCAGACTCTCAAGCTGAAGAGTTAAACTCAATGGGTGAAAACGTGTTATAATAGATGATGGAATATTCAGACTTTTGCCTAAACCTAGTTGAAACTGGTCCTCTTTAAGGGACAGCGACCCTGCATATTTCGAAACTCATACCTGATTGGCAGCGATGATGTGATGTTGTGAATTATGCTTCCATTGCTGCTTCTGCTGTGCCATAAGATCAGATCACTGTGGTTTCTATAGACACTACCAACAAAGCTGGGTGGAGCAGACACATTAGCACAGTGTCATGTGCAATTCCCTATGCAGGGGAACCTTTATTCTAAATTCTGTTTCTAAGTCGCTTCATTAATCCTGTAACAACAGTCCCATGTGTCTGCTACTGCCACCACTCCTCCTTATAAAGCACACCTGTACCGTAGCACCAAAAAGAAATCTATTAAGGCTGAAGGTGGGGGAGATAGGAGCAGTAGCCATATTCTGCCCCCCCACCCCCTATTTTTTGTACAATGTCACAGGAAGTGAGAGTAAACTTTCCCTTACTCTAACCAAAAGGAGAGTGTCTAAAGTTAGGCTTCAAAGCTTTAACTCCTACCTCCAGGTTGAGCAATAAACTAAAAATAAAGTGATTAAAATATTACACCAGCTTAAAACCCAACTCTGGGCAAGTAAAAAATTATAATTTGCCTGCACTGCAAGGGTTAATTTCTTGATGTGTATAGGGAAGAGGATAAACAGTTTTTCTAACTTGATCCTTGGATCCCCCTGGCAAATGGCACTCCCCCATGCCCTGGTGGTGTACTGTCCCTCAGCATCATCACATTCAGTGCAGGGCTATGGACCCTGTTTTGGTCTAGATGAGATCAGGACCCTAGACTGATAGAGCGTAGGGGAGAAGAAGCTGTGGGAACTGGTCTAGCTGCAGAAAGGAGTGGATGACTGGGCAAGTAAATCTTCTTTTATTGTTCCTCTGAACATAAGTGAGTAATTAACTCTTGCATTGTAGGCACAAGCTCATTTCAAGGGATCATTTTTTAGTTGCCTGGAGTTGGGCTTTAACCTCTGCCTGCCCAGCCAGAGTACTTAAATGGCTGAGCGGGACAAGCGACGATCTGGGAGAATGTACCTGTATGTCCTCTCAGATATGCGCCTCATGTGTGCCTCTGTCAGCAAGCGCGACGGCGCACGGATCTGCGCATGCGCATAACGCCAGTGCGCTCTAATGCGCTGGCGCTAGGACCAGGGCGGCGGCTGCGCATGTGCACTCGCGTTTGCGGACACGCGCCTGGCACCAATGACTGCACTGGGCGCCTTTTTTAAACCAGCTCTGCACAGACACTAGTTGCCGTATGGTCTATTTATCCTGTTCCTGTGTATCTGCTGATTGACTTGTTGCTGACCCTGCTTGATCCTGACCTCTGCTGACCATCTCCTGCTCTGACCCCTGGCTCGTTTGACTACTCTCCTGGATATCCCTATTGATCTGAACTCCTGTTACCGAACCCGGAGAGTGACCTGACTATTCTTTGCCTGCTGCCTTGTGCCTCGCTGACCCCACCGTTACCGAACCGGCCCGTCTGACCATGCTTGCTACTCTGCTATCCATCCATCCTGCATGGATCCGGTCATCACTGCTCAGGCCTTTCCACCTCTTCACGTCAGGCTCTCTACTAATATATACCTCTGGCGGATCCCTCTACCACAGGCGGGTGTACTCAGGGGCCGTGACCCGGTCACTGTCTGCTCCAAGTCCATCCCCACCATCAGGGGCCCTGGTGAACAAGCAGACTGGGGCTTAGACTCCACGCTCTGGGGAATCCTGTCCTGTGGATTGCTAGAGGTAACGTCAGGCAGTGTCTGACAGCCTCCGAGGAGCTCAGCAGAGTGATCCAGTGACTGCTGTGTTCGGTAGACTCAGTGGAGCATTAATCCAAGTACCGTGCAGTGGTGCTCCACTCTGGTATCATGTGATGGCTGTGACCAATCACAGCGATCACATGTTCAGTAGTAAACATGGCTGCCATTCACACAGCCATAGAGAATTACTGTGACCACAGTGATTAATCACAATGATCAAATAGTACAGGAAAAGCACTACCTCCCTGTACCACGTGATAGCTGTAGCCAAACACAGCTTTTAAAGTAGTTCTCAATGGCTGCATTAATGCAACCAAGAACTGTCAGAAATGATTGCTCATACTGAGGATATGGGATGGAGAAGGAGGAGGACATGGGATGGAGAAGGAGGAGGACATGGGATGGGACTCGGTGGGAGTGGATTTGGTGGAACGGGAATATTGGTAGTCAGGCCCTGGGAGGCCCCAGCCTAAAGCTGTGCAAGGGGCTCCAACATTTCTGATGGCTGCCCTGAGAGCAGGAACCCAGTTTCCATTGAAAATCCATAGTGCCCATTAAAACTTAAGCGTAAGTGTAACCAGGGGATTTAGAAACAGACTTCTTTTGGATATCAATATGTGCGTTTTCTTGCCTTTATGTGTGTCTTGCAGTAAAGGAGCAGAATCTAATGTTTTTGACCCCATAGACTAAGTGGAATCCTGACAAACACAAATAAATAAGCAATTTTCAAGTGGATTTTTTAGGCACTCTCAATAACCCTTTTTTTTTTACACGTCTAAGAAATCATTTTAGACCTGAATTTTACATACCAACAAAATATGTAAAGTGATTCTAAATATTTTTTTTTAATAACAAGCATGTTATACTTACCAGCTCTGTGCAATGGTTTAGCACAGATCAGTCTGATCCTCCTCTTCTCGGTTCCCCCGCCGGTGCTCCTCTGGCCACCTTTTAGCTTACAGGTGGATGTAAAGCTAAAAGGTTTTTTTTACCATAATGCGCTCTCTGCATTAATGTACAAAAATGTTTGCATGCAGCCCCCTCCACTCACCTGCACAGAACAGGAAGTATAACATGGTTTTTATTACACAAAAGGGGAAGGTTTACAAATCACTTTAATATAAAGGGCAGTTTTACTTTCAGAGTTTATTACTTTAAAGGGGACCTTATCTCCATTAAATGGTATTATACAGCACACAAACATCCCCCCCAGCCCCCCTTTTACATTGGTACAAATAATTCATGGTGACACTCCCAAAAGACCTCAGTGGGGTTTGGTTTCATGTTGATAGTTTTGAATTTCACAATGGGTTTGACAAACACCAAACCTAGCCCAGGCGCATTTGCTCATCCCTTTTACCAGACCTGAAGATCTTCTGATGTGATGAGGGTGTAGATCTAGCCGCACTCCTCCACAGATGCATTTCTCTTCTTCTGCCTCTGTGTGGGCTCAACCCAGACTTGGGGTCTACTACTAAAGATCTGTTAGGAATTACATTTACAAAAATGATCTTTATGGATAAGAAAAAAAAAAAGGACTAACTTGAAGTTGCAGGCTCTTGTACTGTGATCCTTATTAGAACCTGGTTAGTACAGACCTGGAACCAGTATTCTATCACGTGATAGAATGACATTTCTCAATGTGAGACTGGCCTATATGAAGGTTGGCAGCCAGTACTCCATGAGGAGACTGCACTGGACCTCAGTCCTAATAAAGGTCTGTAGAAGCACATTATCACAACACCATTTCTGCTTTAAAACTGGTTTTTAATGCCTTTACTACAGACAACTCCTTTAACCATCAGCCATAACAGACAAAGAAAAAATTGCTTTACTAGTTATCCACCATCGACTAGTACGTCTTGGGCTAGTGAAGTAAAGGTTTTGTCCAGAGCTAGGCTTTCCCTTTATCCCCTTCTAATTGGGTAGAAGGTTGAAATACAAAATTCTCCCCCTACCCATATTGAGACATTGGCTGGGTAATGTAACTTCAAGTTTTGCATTGTTCCAGTTTAAAATGGTTTTCCTCTTCTTGACCGGCTACTGCCTTTTATAAGCAGTACCGTTTTGCCATGTGTCACATTCATCACCTTACCAATTATCAGTGGGCTCGTGTTTCTCAGTTGCCTCCAGCAGGGCACAGCATGGACCATCAGTGCCTAAATACCACTGTGGGTAAAGACTCATTGGGAAATCTATTGAATTGTTACACCTATGTAGTGGTATTGTAACTAGAAGGAAAGAGATTTCCAGTTATTCCCACCTTCCTACAGATATATATTGGCAAAATTTTAGCTGATTAAAAACATAAAACAATTCTGATATCCAGGATACGCTTTTAACTCCCCCATTTCTTTGTACTTGTATATGGAGATATGGAGAAGAGAAAACAAACATGTCAACTGCTATTTCTCCACAAGGTGGCAGTACAAAGTCAGAAATTGATGGTACTCTTGTGAAATGAGAAAAACCAAAACTTTGAGAAATATAAAAATGATCAGCAATCAAGAAAATTGAAAAAAAACCCACTAAAGAAAAATTTGCAAGCGTGTTTAAAATGGGGATTTTATCAAGCAAGTTGCCCACATAATCAGGAGCCTATTATGAATTTACATTTAACCAAAGATTTGTGGACTTATATCCCTGTACCTACAATCCTGAAAGTTCAGCAGCTTTGAGGAAAAAAAAATAAAAAATAAAAACAAAAACCACCAAACACATAAAACACACACATATTTTTTTTTTGTTACTCACCGTAAAATACCGTTCTCGGAGTTCATTGAGGGACAAAGCTCTACCATAGTCTTGACCATAGAGTTATAGTATTACCTTCAATAGGAGGACACTAGGCCAGAAAATGTAGCATTGTACTGCCTATGGAGAAGAGGATCAAGAAACCTCAAACAGCTGCTTGCGAAACTTCCAGCTGAGACTGACTTCTGAAGATACCAAAAACATCAACTTTATGAAAAGGTGGGCAGAGACGACCAAGTAACCACTTGAAAACTTGAGACACAGACGCCTGCAGGGGCGGACTGACCATTTGGAAACTCAGGCACTGCCTGAGGGCCCAGGGTCAATAGGGGGCCCCATGAGATGCCCCTGGTACCTTTTTCATAGTTTTTTTCGAGTTTGGGCAAGGACACAGGGGCCCCATGATCCCCTATTGCCCGGGGGCCCCATGAGTTGTCAGTCTGCCCCTGGATGCCTGATATCAAAACGGCCAGGATGCACTAATCGTCCTAGTAGAGTGTGTAATGGGGAAGGGAGGAGATGGACCCCTAATTACATAAGCCTAGATAACCATCTGCCTGATCCATTGAGAAATGGTGGTAGAGGAGCCTGCCATGCCTTATCAGGGCCGGTGCCATCACAAGACAGCTGCCTTAGTATGCCAGACTAGAGGGGTGGCAAAATGCAAACGTGTAGACAGACCTCGGAGCTCTGTTCACCATTTGCCCCTTCCATCCCTGGCTCTGTTCACATTTCTCTGTTGCCCTTTCCTCTCCCCTGAATGTTGTAACCTCTCTATTACAGTTTTTCACGCTCCTGCACATCCCGCTCCCATGCCACCTTTCTCACCCTTCTCCTCCTCCTAGCCGCGGGAGACATCTCCCCGAATCCTGGCCCTCCACCACCTCCCTCACCCGCACAACACCCTCCCGCCGCCATGTCCTACCGCAACCTAGTATCTGTCCCCCTGCTCCCTAAAATCTCCCCCCCGTTTTCATGTGCACTCCTGAACGCCCGATCGGTGTGCAACAAGCTTACCGCCATCCACGACCTCTTTGTTTCCCGCTCCCTCAACCTCCTGGCGATCACGGAAACTTGGATCCAGCCCACTGACTCTACCTCCCCTGCTGCACTCTCCTATGGAGGGCTCACCTGGACCCACTCACCCAGGCCTAACGGTCGTAAAGGTGGTGGGGTTGGTCTGCTCCTGTCACCGCAGAGCACCTTCCGAGTCTTCCCAAACCCCCCCTCCCTATCCTTCTCCTCCTTCGAGGCCCACTGCGTCCGACTATTCTCCCCAACCCCCCTGAAGATTGCTGTGATATACCGGCCTCCTGGATCCATACCCCGCTTCCTGGAAGACTTCTCCTCCTGGCTACCCTTCTTCCTCTCCTCTGAGCTACCCACCATCATTCTTGGGGATTTCAACATCCCTGTCAACCTTGACAACCCGGACACAGCCCGTCTCCTCCACTTAACCTCCTCCTTTGCACTTGCACAATGCATACAATCCACCACCCACTCCGACGGTAATATCCTTGATCTTGTCTTCTCCAACCGCTGCGCTCCCCACAACCTCACTAACACCCCCTTCCCTCTCTCTGACCACAACCTGATCACCTTCTCTATCTCCTCGTCCTCCAACGCCTACCCCTCCAAATGTCACACTACTACCAGCCGTAACCTCCGCAACCTTAACCCTGCCCCCCTCCACTCTGCAGCTGATCAACTCCACGACCGCATCCTCCCCCTGTCCTGCCCCAACTTGGCTATGACTGCCTACAACAACGCGCTGTCAGCAGCCCTTGACTCACTAGCGCCTTTAACCACACGCAACATCAGACTCCGACCGCTCCAGCCCTGGCAGACTGATCACACCAAAACCCTCAAACGACGCAGTCGTGCCCTGGAGCGACTATGGCGCAAAACAAAATCCCAACAAGCTTTCACCTGCTACAAATCTGCCTTCCGCACCTACACCTCCTCCCTCCACGCAGCCAAACAAGCCTACTTCCTGACCCTCATCAAGGCCCTCTCCTCCAATCCTCGCCGACTCTTCTCCACCTTCAACTCTCTACTCTCTCCACCCCCACCTCCACCCAGCACCTCACTCACCGCCCTTGAGATTGCCAATCACTTCAAAAACAAGATTGACACAATTCGCAAGGACATTGCCGCAACTCACACGCCCTCTCAACCCGTCCCCTCTCACACAGCTACCCCCTCATCCCCCCTCCCCCTCGACATTACCCGCAGGGACTTCGTCACTGCTCAAACTCCCTCCGACCCCATTCCCCCTCACTCAGCTACCCCCTCATCACCCCTCTCCCACGGCCCCACCACTGCTCTGACCTCCACTCCCACCCCACCCTACATTCCTCATACTGAAGCTCCCCCAACACTCCACACCTTTGACCTTACTACCATCGAGGAAGTCTCCAAGATCCTCTCTGATGCCCGCCTCACCACCTGCCCCCTCGACCCTATCCCTTCACAATTCCTACGACCGCCCTCCCCCTCCATCCTACGCTCCCTCACCCACATCTTTAATCTCTCCCTCTCCTCCGGCACTTTCCCCTCCCCACTGAAGCATGCACACATCACCCCCATACTTAAAAAGCCCTCCCTGGACCCCAATGACCCGAACAACCTCAGACCCATCTCCCTGCTCCCACTTACATCTAAACTCCTCGAGCGTCTCGTCTACACCCGCCTATGCTCTCACCTCAATGACAACAACCTCCTCGATCCCCTACAGTCTGGCTTCCGCCCCCTACACTCCACCGAAACCGCCTTACTCAAACTCTCCAACGACCTTCTAACCGCCAAAGCTAATGGCCACTATTCAGTGCTCCTACTCCTTGACCTCTCTGCGGCCTTTGACACAGTTGACCACCCCCTCCTCCTCAAAATACTACACTCCCTCGGCCTCAGAGATTCTGCTCTCTCCTGGCTCTCATCCTACCTGTCACAACGCTCTTTCAGCGTTACCTATAATGCTACCACCTCCCCCTCACTCCCCCTCTCTGTTGGGGTCCCTCAAGGCTCTGTCCTTGGGCCCCTTCTCTTCTCCATCTACACCTCCTCCCTTGGCCAACTCATACACTCTCACGGCTTCAACTACCACCTCTATGCCGACGACACACAAATCTATCTCTCAACCCCCCACCTCACCCCTTCGGTCTCTGCCCAAATCACACACCTACTGAGCGACATATCAGATTGGATGTCGCTCCACTTCCTTAAACTGAATCTCTCCAAAACCGAGCTCCTTGTCTTCCCCCCAGCCCGAACCCCACCCCCCATTGACTTCTACATCACATCCAACAACGCCAATATCAAACCCGCTCTGCAGGCCAGAGTACTTGGTGTCATTCTGGACTCCAACCTATCCTTTCAGCCCCAAGTCCAATCTTTAACAAACTCGTGCAGACTCCACCTCCGCAACATCGCCAAAATCCGCACGTTCCTAACCCCAGAAACTACTAAACAGCTCATCCACTCCCTCATCATATCACGACTCGACTACTGCAACTCCCTCCTCACTGGCCTGCCTCGCCGCTGGCTATCCCCGCTTCAGTCCATCCTGAATACGGCTGCCAGACTCATTCACCTTTCCAACCGCTCCATTTCCGCCACCCCCCTCTGCCAATCCCTCCACTGGCTTCCGATTGCGCAACGGATCAAATTTAAAATCCTAACACTGACGTACAAAGCTGTCCACCATACTGCCCCGAACTACATCACTGACCTAATATCCAAGTACCGCCCAGCACGCACACTCCGCTCCTCACAAGACCTCCTTCTCTCTAGTTCCCTGGTCTCCTCCTCCCATGCCCGCCTCCAGGACTTCTCCAGGGTGTCACCCATCCTCTGGAACTCCCTGCCCCAACCCATCAGATTATCACCTACTCTCCTCTCCTTTAGGCGCACCCTGAAAACCCATCTCTTCAGGGAAGCCTACCTCACCCCCTGCTAACTTGCTGACCTCCTCCACTCTTCCTACCACTCCATCCCCCACAGCTATCTCCTCCTGTACCACTATCCCATCCCTTCTAGATTGTAAGCTCGAAAGAGCAGGGCCCTCGATCCCCTCATGTTTTGCATTGTATTGGTATTGTTCTGTCACATGTTCTGTCCCCCTTTGTAATGTACAGCGCTGAGTGAACTATTGGCGCTTTATAAATACTGTATAATAATAATAATAATTACCTCAGTCTGTATCTCCTGCACTGTCCAGGTCTCTCACTGTTCGAGTGCCAGCATTCGAGTGGAGGGCAGAGTATCTACCCTATTTAAATTGGGCAGGGGGAGCAGGCAAGGGTGCCCCCTATCGCCACTCCTCTATTACTATTGTGAAGAGCTCTGGCCGCTATTATACGCTCTAACCCTGGTATTGCAGGTTTTTGTTACGGACATCTTCATGAAAAGATGATGCTGTATTCCGACGACATGCTTCTATTGTTAGGTGGCACGTCCATATCCTTGGAAGTGGCAATGGATACCATAACCCAAATTGGGACCTTCTTGGGGTTAATGACCAATTGTGTGAAATCTGAATTGCTGCTGCTGGATGGGAACAGGAGCCAGCCCATGACTCCGTCCTGCCCTATTCCATTAACTACCCAGTTTAAATATCTAGGGGTTACCATTTCCCCAGTCATTCCACACTTTTGCTCTCTTAACATACACCCCCCCTTCCTCACTAGATTTAGGGACAAATTTAGGATTTGGACAAAACTAACGCTGTCAGTAGTAGGTAGAGGGAATTTAATAAAAATCATCCTTCTGCCCTAACTTCTACACTTCCTGCATAACTTCCCGGTTGTGCTCCCTCTTGCAGTATTTTGCCATGTTAACTCTCACTCCCTAATTTGGAATGACCGTCCTCCCGGCTCCATTTGGAGCAGCTCCAACGTTCCCAACCCCCGGCTATACAACTTAGCGTCACAATCTCAACACCTCATAGGCTGCATGTCTCCTATCACGACCCCCAACTCCATTAGCTATGACCCCCTCTGTACAAATCACTGTTACATACACATGAAATACCTCTATCTCTGAGGCACTTGAATCGCAAGCATTTAGCAAAGCCAATAGATGCTTCCCTACATATAACCCAATGCTGAAAGTTTGGAATAAAACTAGGTACCTGCAAGGAATACAGGGTTTCACCACATACAGTGTGATTTGGTGCAATGTCTCCTATGTTGAGCTGGCTACACTGCAACAGGGCCCGAGATGGAAGAGCTATGGAATTACTCACCTCTTCCAAATTTTTAAGGATGGTGCTTTGGTACCCTTCCCAGATTTACAAAGATAATTTCCCTGCATTCATCAATGCACTTCTACTATCTACAACTCCAACATGCCATTAACCCCTTCATACCGGCGCCTCCCGGCCCTTTAAGGGTTCCAGATGCCGGGAGGCGGGGCGGGGTTTAGTGAACACAGTGACGCACCATCACGGCGGTCACATGATTGGGAAAGATCCAGATCGAAAGAGATCAGGACCTTTCCTTGAGTACCGGACATGTGCGCTGGGAGTGTGCAGTACACGCGGTCTCTGCACATATGTCCTTTTTTAATAGAAAGCAATTGTGCGGCCGCTCGGCGTCTAGGCCCAGACGCTGGGAGTGCGGCCTGCGTGAAGAGGTTAAAGCCCATGGCCCCTCTTGTGACTGGCATCTATCCCCTTCCCCGTTCTTTAATCACTTCTGTCAAAACCTCTAAAGGGTTTATATCGCAGGGATACTCTATACTACCGACTAGATTCTTTAGGCAATACCCCATGCAAGTCCTTTCATATGGGGAGGATTTAGGCCGGACCTCAGGTGACCAATGGGAGGAAGCATTTGCAGCTATTACAACTTGCTCACTCAATATGGCGCAGAGGATTTCCCAATTGTATATTTTGCATCGGGTTCATTATACACTGCATACAATGGGTATCCGGCCGACCCCGGCTGTATGAAGTGTTTAGGTGGAGAAGGTCTCCACCGTCATGTACTCTGGAGATGCCCCAAGCTTCACCTATATTGGAAAGCTGTGCTTGACATTATTCAGTTTTTCAATCCTCTGTCCCTCTAGATCCCAAGTGCTACCTGCTTAATGTTTCTGGTGAAGCCATTACCTCCGATTTCACCCGAGAAGCTATTTCAAGGGCCACAAATAATTTAATTTTAACCCACTGGAACATAGAGGATGCCCACACAAACATGACAAGCTATGGGCTCCGTGGCTGGATACCCCTGGCTTCGGCCCGCTGGAGTTGGTCCAGATGCAAATGTTGCGCAGCCCTAGGAGTTAATATATAACCCCCCCTAAGCTACTCTCATATAATGAATGGTCTGTTTGTACTCCCCCCGCGGGGACTTATGAACAGGCATTGCTAACGCCTTTAACACCCCAACACCATAGAAATGTAAGAGATGTGTCTGGAATTGTTGTATTCATCTTTCTCTTCCTTGTTCAACTGCTGTACAATTTGCTTCCTGTACCTGTCGGAGACTATTCTCAATAAACACTTTCTGATTTGTTTTTAATTTTCATTTCCATCAAACGATGGGACATCCTTTATCGACCTACAGAGGACTGAATTCAAAGACACCCCGAAAATCAAAGTGAAAAAATGATGCAGCAAGGTAATCCATTTTGCTAAAATTTTATTGAAGCAACTCAAAATAGTAGTCAGTAGTGTGAGGGAAGGAAAATGGAACAGACATTTTATTTTTATATATTTATATACCGGTCCTGTTGATGGGTTAAGGACCTTCTACGGCCCTGTTCAGCTCTCCTAGAGTAACTGCCTTTCTCCTGGAATCTCCTCCATGCTCTTGAGACTGTGCTGGGAGACAGCAAACCTTCTGGCAATGACAGGTATTGATGTGCCATCCTGGAGGAGTGGGACTGCCTGTGCAACCTCTGTAGGGTCCAGGTATGACCTCATGCTACCAGTAGTGACACTGACCCTAGTCAAATGCAGAATGATACTTATTATACAGGAATTATATTGCACCAACAATCTGCGCAGCGCCTTACAGAATAAAGGGAGACATTACAGTTACAATACAATTTGGTACAAGAGGTCCTACTCCTGAGAGCTGACAATCTAGGAGGAAGGGTTCAGTGATACAAAAGGTAATAGCAGTGGGGGGGATGGGCTGATGGAGGAGGCATCTACTGCGAGCCGCACCCGGTGCCTGGCTGCATCTAGTGCGAGCCGGACCCGGTGCCTGGCTGCATCTAGTGCGAGCCGGACTGTCATGGAAATTTTGTATTGTTGGTCGAACTTTAAATGTGTCATATATGAGTGTTATTCATATGTCTCTCGTGTGGCTTAATTAAAGCTCTGAAGGCTGCAATTGGGCCATGCCATGTACAATGTATGTATTACAGTACTCAGCTTGGTAATGGATGAGATGGCAGATCTGCGCTTATAGACCGGCGTGTATACCACCACAGCATTCGATGCGAATGCTGCTATCAGTAGACCGTGGGCCTGTATCCACATATCAGCAGCATAGTACCACATGGACTTCATAACGCAAGGCGCCAAGCGGTGTGAACTCCGTGTGTAGGCTAATGTATATCTTACAACCCATTACTAATCTGAACTGTATCTTGGATGGATGTGTTTTAATAAAGATCGTATCGGGCCCATCCAGGTACAGACTGATATTTTTAGGGAGTGCTTGTGCAGAGAATTTACATACCAATAGAAGCTAGTAGGACAGGAAATATGACCTCAGATGGCTCATGGGGGGGAAGGGGAGGAAGTCTGCTGACCTCAGAAGACTCATGGGGGAGGACCAGTGATAGATAATAGGAAAGGCTATGCTCCAATTGGAATGTACATCCTGTGTATAGGCAATCCCCATTGCATTGTTCGGTGGGAGGGGATTGACTTTATTCATGTGGGGGGCATGTGTGTATTTTTAATAAAACAGAGAGCTGGGTCTAAAATCAGCCCTTATGTGGATTGCAACCAGCCTTAGAGTGTCGTTTGATCATTCTAGGGTAACGGAGCTCCATCACCTACATCTCAACAGAAGCTAAAAGTAGTTGGATGAGCAGGAATCGTGTAGTTTGGCTGCAGTCGTGGTAAGCGAGATTCGCACAGCTTTATGGGGGATTTCTGCGCATCCAACTGCGAGTACTCACGGTAAGGAGAAATTCGTTAAAGCGAATTTCCAAGACAGGACCCGGTGCCTGGCTGCATCTAGTGCGAGCCGGACCCGGTGCCTGGCAGCATCTAGTGCGAGCCGGACCCGGTGCCTGGCAGCATCTAGTGCGAGCCGGACCCGGTGCCTGGCTGCAACTAGTGCAGGCCAAGTCCGGTGCCTGGCTGCAACTAGTGCGAGCCGGACCCGGTGCCTGGCTGCAACTAGTGCAGGCCAAGTCCGGTGCCTGGCTGCAACTAGTGCGAGCCGGACCCGGTGCCTGGCTGCAACTAGTGCAGGCCAAGACCGGTGCCTGGCTGCAACTAGTGCAGGCCAAGTCCGGTGCCTGGCTGCAACTAGTGCGAGCCTGACCCGGTGCCTGGCTGCAACTAGTGCAGGCCAAGTCCGGTGCCTGGCTGCAACTAGTGCGAGACGGACCCGGTGCCTGGCTGCAACTAGTGCAGGCCAAGACCGATGCCTGGCTGCAACTAGTGCAGGCCAAGTCCGGTGCCTGGCTGCAACTAGTGCAGGCCAAGTCCGGTGCCTGGCTGCAACTAGTGCAGGCCAAGTCCGGTGCCTGGCTGCAACTAGTGCGAGCCGGACCCGGTGCCTGGCTGCAACTAGTGCGAGCCGGACCCGGTGCCTGGCTGCAACTAGTGCAGGCCAAGTCCGGTGCCTGGCTGCAACTAGTGCAGGCCAAGTCCGGTGCCTGGCTGCAACTAGTGCAGGCCAAGTCCGGTGCCTGGCTGCAACTAGTGCAGGCCAAGTCCGGTGCCTGGCTGCAACTAGTGCAGGCCAAGTCCGGTGCCTGGCTGCAACTAGTGCAGGCCAAGTCCGGTGCCTGGCTGCAACTAGTGCGCGCCGGACCCGGTGCCTGGCTGCAACTAGTGCGAGCCGGACCCGGTGCCTGGCTGCAACTAGTGCAGGCCAAGACCGGTGCCTGGCTGCAACTAGTGCGAGCCGGACCCGGTGCCTGGCTGCAACTAGTGCGAGCCGGACCCGGTGCCTGGCTGCAACTAGTGCGAGCCGGACCCGGTGCCTGGCTGCAACTAGTGCGAGCCGGACCCGGTGCCTGGCTGCAACTAGTGCAGGCCAAGACCGATGCCTGGCTGCAACTAGTGCAGGCCAAGTCCGGTGCCTGGCTGCAACGAGTGCAGGCCACGTCCGGTGCCTGGCTGCAACTAGTGCAGGCCAAGTCCGGTGCCTGGCTGCAACTAGTGCAGGCCAAGTCCGGTGCCTGGCTGCAACTAGTGCAGGCCAAGTCCGGTGCCTGGCTGCAACTAGTGCAGGCCAAGTCCGGTGCCTGACTGCAACTAGTGCGAGCCGGACCCGGTGCCTGGCTGCAACTAGTGCGAGCCGGACCCGGTGCCTGGCTGCAACGAGTGCAGGCCAAGTCCGGTGCCTGGCTGCAACTAGTGCGAGCCGGACCCGGTGCCTGGCTGCAACTAGTGCGAGCCGGACCCGGTGCCTGGCTGCAACTAGTGCGAGCCGGACCCGGTGCCTGGCTGCAACTAGTGCGAGCCGGACCCGGTGCCTGGCTGCAACTAGTGCGAGCCGGACCCGGTGCCTGGCTGCAACTAGTGCAGGCCAAGACCGGTGCCTGGCTGCAACTAGTGCAGGCCAAGTCCGGTGCCTGGCTGCAACTAGTGCAGGCCAAGTCCGGTGCCTGGCTGCAACTAGTGCGCGCCGGACCCGGTGCCTGGCTGCAACTAGTGCGCGCCGGACCCGGTGCCTGGCTGCAACTAGTGCGCGCCGGACCCGGTGCCTGGCTGCAACTAGTGCGAGCCGGACCCGGTGCCTGGCTGCAACTAGTGCAGGCCAAGTCCGGTGCCTGGCTGCAACTAGTGCAGGCCAAGTCCGGTGCCTGGCTGCAACTAGTGCAGGCCAAGTCCGGTGCCTGGCTGCAACTAGTGCAGGCCAAGTCCGGTGCCTGGCTGCAACTAGTGCAGGCCAAGTCCGGTGCCTGGCTGCAACTAGTGAGCGCCGGACCCGGTGCCTGGCTGCAACTAGTGAGCGCCGGACCCGGTGCCTGGCTGCAACTAGTGCGCGCCGGACCCGGTGCCTGGCTGCAACTAGTGCGCGCCGGACCCGGTGCCTGGCTGCAACTAGTGCGAGCCGGACCCGGTGCCTGGCTGCAACTAGTGCGAGCCGGACCCGGTGCCTGGCTGCAACTAGTGCGAGCCGGACCCGGTGCCTGGCTGCAACTAGTGCGAGCCGGACCCGGTGCCTGGCTGCAACTAGTGCGAGCCGGACCCGGTGCCTGGCTGCAACTAGTGCGAGCCTGACCCGGTGCCTGGCTGCAACTAGTGCGAGCCTGACCCGGTGCCTGGCTGCAACTAGTGCGAGCCGGACCCGGTGCCTGGCTGCAACTAGTGCAGGCCGGACCCGGTGCCTGGCTGCAACTAGTGCAGGCCAAGTCCGGTGCCTGGCTGCAACTAGTGCAGGCCAAGTCCGGTGCCTGGCTGCAACTAGTGCAGGCCAAGTCCGGTGCCTGGCTGCAACTAGTGCAGGCCAAGTCCGGTGCCTGGCTGCAACTAGTGCAGGCCAAGTCCGGTGCCTGGCTGCAACTAGTGCGAGCCGGACCCGGTGCCTGGCTGCAACTAGTGCGAGCCGGACCCGGTGCCTGGCTGCAACTAGTGCAGGCCAAGTCCGGTGCCTGGCTGCAACTAGTGCAGGCCAAGTCCGGTGCCTGGCTGCAACTAGTGCAGGCCAAGTCCGGTGCCTGGCTGCAACTAGTGCAGGCCAAGTCCGGTGCCTGGCTGCAACTAGTGCAGGCCAAGTCCGGTGCCTGGCTGCAACTAGTGCGCGCCGGACCCGGTGCCTGGCTGCAACTAGTGCGAGCCGGACCCGGTGCCTGGCTGCAACTAGTGCAGGCCAAGACCGGTGCCTGGCTGCAACTAGTGCGAGCCGGACCCGGTGCCTGGCTGCAACTAGTGCGAGCCGGACCCGGTGCCTGGCTGCAACTAGTGCGAGCCGGACCCGGTGCCTGGCTGCAACTAGTGCGAGCCGGACCCGGTGCCTGGCTGCAACTAGTGCGAGCCGGACCCGGTGCCTGGCTGCAACTAGTGCAGGCCAAGACCGATGCCTGGCTGCAACTAGTGCAGGCCAAGTCCGGTGCCTGGCTGCAACGAGTGCAGGCCACGTCCGGTGCCTGGCTGCAACTAGTGCAGGCCAAGTCCGGTGCCTGGCTGCAACTAGTGCAGGCCAAGTCCGGTGCCTGGCTGCAACTAGTGCAGGCCAAGTCCGGTGCCTGGCTGCAACTAGTGCAGGCCAAGTCCGGTGCCTGGCTGCAACTAGTGCGAGCCGGACCCGGTGCCTGGCTGCAACTAGTGCGCGCCGGACCCGGTGCCTGGCTGCAACGAGTGAAGGCCAAGTCCGGTGCCTGGCTGCAACTAGTGCGAGCCGGACCCGGTGCCTGGCTGCAACTATTGCGAGCCGGACCCGGTGCCTGGCTGCAACTAGTGCGAGCCGGACCCGGTGCCTGGCTGCAACTAGTGCAGGCCAAGACCGGTGCCTGGCTGCAACTAGTGCAGGCCAAGTCCGGTGCCTGGCTGCAACTAGTGCAGGCCAAGTCCGGTGCCTGGCTGCAACTAGTGCGCGCCGGACCCGGTGCCTGGCTGCAACTAGTGCGCGCCGGACCCGGTGCCTGGCTGCAACTAGTGCGAGCCGGACCCGGTGCCTGGCTGCAACTAGTGCAGGCCAAGTCCGGTGCCTGGCTGCAACTAGTGCAGGCCAAGTCCGGTGCCTGGCTGCAACTAGTGCGAGCCGGACCCGGTGCCTGGCTGCAACTAGTGCAGGCCAAGTCCGGTGCCTGGCTGCAACTAGTGCAGGCCAAGTCCGGTGCCTGGCTGCAACTAGTGAGCGCCGGACCCGGTGCCTGGCTGCAACTAGTGCGCGCCGGACCCGGTGCCTGGCTGCAACTAGTGCGCGCCGGACCCGGTGCCTGGCTGCAACTAGTGCGAGCCGGACCCGGTGCCTGGCTGCAACTAGTGCGAGCCGGACCCGGTGCCTGGCTGCAACTAGTGCGAGCCGGACCCGGTGCCTGGCTGCAACTAGTGCGAGCCGGACCCGGTGCCTGGCTGCAACTAGTGCGAGCCGGACCCGGTGCCTGGCTGCAACTAGTGCGAGCCGGACCCGGTGCCTGGCTGCAACTAGTGCGAGCCGGACCCGGTGCCTGGCTGCAACTAGTGCGAGCCTGACCCGGTGCCTGGCTGCAACTAGTGCGAGCCTGACCCGGTGCCTGGCTGCAACTAGTGCGAGCCGGACCCGGTGCCTGGCTGCAACTAGTGCAGGCCGGACCCGGTGCCTGGCTGCAACTAGTGCAGGCCAAGTCCGGTGCCTGGCTGCAACTAGTGCAGGCCAAGTCCGGTGCCTGGCTGCAACTAGTGCAGGCCAAGTCCGGTGCCTGGCTGCAACTAGTGCAGGCCAAGTCCGGTGCCTGGCTGCAACTAGTGCAGGCCAAGTCCGGTGCCTGGCTGCAACTAGTGCAGGCCAAGTCCGGTGCCTGGCTGCAACTAGTGCAGGCCAAGTCCGGTGCCTGGCTGCAACTAGTGCGAGCCGGACCCGGTGCCTGGCTGCAACTAGTGCGAGCCGGACCCGGTGCCTGGCTGCAACTAGTGCGAGCCGGACCCGGTGCCTGGCTGCAACTAGTGCGAGCCAGGCCCGGTGCCTGGCTGCAACTAGTGCGAGCCGGACCCGGTGCCTGGCTGCAACTAGTGCAGGCCAAGTCCGGTGCCTGGCTGCAACTAGTGCAGGCCAAGTCCGGTGCCTGGCTGCAACTAGTGCAGGCCAAGTCC
Source organism: Staurois parvus (assembly GCF_062004578.1). NCBI lineage: Eukaryota > Metazoa > Chordata > Amphibia > Anura > Ranidae > Staurois > Staurois parvus. The sequence continues at coordinate 4,989,676 of NW_028318236.1, forward strand.
GGTGCCTGGCTGCAACTAGTGCGCGCCGGACCCGGTGCCTGGCTGCAACTAGTGCGAGCCGGACCCGGTGCCTGGCTGCAACTAGTGCGAGCCGGACCCGGTGCCTGGCTGCAACTAGTGCGAGCCGGACCCGGTGCCTGGCTGCAACTAGTGCAGGCCAAGTCCGGTGCCTGGCTCCAACTAGTGCAGGCCAAGTCCGGTGCCTGGCTGCAACTAGTGCAGGCCAAGTCCGGTGCCTGGCTGCAACTAGTGCAGGCCAAGTCCGGTGCCTGGCTGCAACTAGTGCAGGCCAAGTCCGGTGCCTGGCTGCAACTAGTGCGAGCCGGACCCGGTGCCTGGCTGCAACTAGTGCGAGCCGGACCCGGTGCCTGGCTGCAACTAGTGCAGGCCAAGACCGATGCCTGGCTGCAACTAGTGCAGGCCAAGTCCGGTGCCTGGCTGCAACGAGTGCAGGCCACGTCCGGTGCCTGGCTGCAACTAGTGCAGGCCAAGTCCGGTGCCTGGCTGCAACTAGTGCAGGCCAAGTCCGGTGCCTGGCTGCAACTAGTGCAGGCCAAGTCCGGTGCCTGGCTGCAACTAGTGCAGGCCAAGTCCGGTGCCTGGCTGCAACTAGTGCGAGCCGGACCCGGTGCCTGGCTGCAACTAGTGCGCGCCGGACCCGGTGCCTGGCTGCAACGAGTGAAGGCCAAGTCCGGTGCCTGGCTGCAACTAGTGCGAGCCGGACCCGGTGCCTGGCTGCAACTATTGCGAGCCGGACCCGGTGCCTGGCTGCAACTATTGCGAGCCGGACCCGGTGCCTGGCTGCAACTAGTGCGAGCCGGACCCGGTGCCTGGCTGCAACTAGTGCAGGCCAAGTCCGGTGCCTGGCTGCAACTAGTGCAGGCCAAGTCCGGTGCCTGGCTGCAACTAGTGCGCGCCGGACCCGGTGCCTGGCTGCAACTAGTGCGCGCCGGACCCGGTGCCTGGCTGCAACTAGTGCGAGCCGGACCCGGTGCCTGGCTGCAACTAGTGCAGGCCAAGTCCGGTGCCTGGCTGCAACTAGTGCAGGCCAAGTCCGGTGCCTGGCTGCAACTAGTGCGAGCCGGACCCGGTGCCTGGCTGCAACTAGTGCAGGCCAAGTCCGGTGCCTGGCTGCAACTAGTGCAGGCCAAGTCCGGTGCCTGGCTGCAACTAGTGAGCGCCGGACCCGGTGCCTGGCTGCAACTAGTGCGCGCCGGACCCGGTGCCTGGCTGCAACTAGTGCGCGCCGGACCCGGTGCCTGGCTGCAACTAGTGCGAGCCGGACCCGGTGCCTGGCTGCAACTAGTGCGAGCCGGACCCGGTGCCTGGCTGCAACTAGTGCGAGCCGGACCCGGTGCCTGGCTGCAACTAGTGCGAGCCGGACCCGGTGCCTGGCTGCAACTAGTGCGAGCCGGACCCGGTGCCTGGCTGCAACTAGTGCGAGCCGGACCCGGTGCCTGGCTGCAACTAGTGCGAGCCGGACCCGGTGCCTGGCTGCAACTAGTGCGAGCCTGACCCGGTGCCTGGCTGCAACTAGTGCGAGCCGGACCCGGTGCCTGGCTGCAACTAGTGCAGGCCGGACCCGGTGCCTGGCTGCAACTAGTGCAGGCCAAGTCCGGTGCCTGGCTGCAACTAGTGCAGGCCAAGTCCGGTGCCTGGCTGCAACTAGTGCAGGCCAAGTCCGGTGCCTGGCTGCAACTAGTGCAGGCCAAGTCCGGTGCCTGGCTGCAACTAGTGCAGGCCAAGTCCGGTGCCTGGCTGCAACTAGTGCAGGCCAAGTCCGGTGCCTGGCTGCAACTAGTGCAGGCCAAGTCCGGTGCCTGGCTGCAACTAGTGCGAGCCGGACCCGGTGCCTGGCTGCAACTAGTGCGAGCCGGACCCGGTGCCTGGCTGCAACTAGTGCGAGCCGGACCCGGTGCCTGGCTGCAACTAGTGCGAGCCAGGCCCGGTGCCTGGCTGCAACTAGTGCGAGCCGGACCCGGTGCCTGGCTGCAACTAGTGCAGGCCAAGTCCGGTGCCTGGCTGCAACTAGTGCAGGCCAAGTCCGGTGCCTGGCTGCAACTAGTGCAGGCCAAGTCCGGTGCCTGGCTGCAACTAGTGCGCGCCGGACCCGGTGCCTGGCTGCAACTAGTGCGAGCCGGACCCGGTGCCTGGCTGCAACTAGTGCGAGCCGGACCCGGTGCCTGGCTGCAACTAGTGCGAGCCGGACCCGGTGCCTGGCTGCAACTAGTGCAGGCCAAGTCCGGTGCCTGGCTCCAACTAGTGCAGGCCAAGTCCGGTGCCTGTTTGCAACTAGTGCAGGCCAAGTCCGGTGCCTGGCTGCAACTAGTGCAGGCCAAGTCCGGTGCCTGGCTGCAACTAGTGCAGGCCAAGTCCGGTGCCTGGCTGCAACTAGTGCAGGCCAAGTCCGGTGCCTGGCTGCAACTAGTGCAGGCCAAGTCCGGTGCCTGGCTGCAACTAGTGCAGGCCAAGTCCGGTGCCTGGCTGCAACTAGTGCAGGCCAAGTCCGGTGCCTGGCTGCAACTAGTGCGAGCCGGACCCGGTGCCTGGCTGCAACTAGTGCGAGCCGGACCCGGTGCCTGGCTGCAACTAGTGCGAGCCGGACCAGGTGCCTGGCTGCAACTAGTGCGAGCCGGACCCGGTGCCTGGCTGCAACTAGTGAGCGCCGGACCCGGTGCCTGGCTGCAACTAGTGCGAGCCAGGCCCGGTGCCTGGCTGCAACTAGTGCGAGCCGGACCCGGTGCCTGGCTGCAACTAGTGCAGGCCAAGTCCGGTGCCTGGCTGCAACTAGTGCAGGCCAAGTCCGGTGCCTGGCTGCAACTAGTGCAGGCCAAGTCCGGTGCCTGGCTGCAACTAGTGCAGGCCAAGTCCGGTGCCTGGCTGCAACTAGTGCGAGCCGGACCCGGTGCCTGGCTGCAACTAGTGCGAGCCGGACCCGGTGCCTGGCTGCAACTAGTGCGAGCCGGACCCGGTGCCTGGCTGCAACTAGTGCGAGCCGGACCCGGTGCCTGGCTGCAACTAGTGCGCGCCGGACCCGGTGCCTGGCTGCAACTAGTGCGAGCCGGACCCGGTGCCTGGCTGCAACTAGTGCGAGCCGGACCCGGTGCCTGGCTGCAACTAGTGCGAGCCGGACCCGGTGCCTGGCTGCAACTAGTGCGAGCCGGACCCGGTGCCTGGCTGCAACTAGTGCAGGCCAAGTCCGGTGCCTGGCTGCAACTAGTGCAGGCCAAGTCCGGTGCCTGGCTGCAACTAGTGCAGGCCAAGTCCGGTGCCTGGCTGCAACTAGTGCAGGCCAAGTCCGGTGCCTGGCTGCAACTAGTGAGCGCCGGACTCGGTGCCTGGCTGCAACTAGTGCGCGCCGGACCCGGTGCCTGGCTGCAACTAGTGCGCGCCGGACCCGGTGCCTGGCTGCAACTAGTGCGCGCCGGACCCGGTGCCTGGCTGCAACTAGTGCGCGCCGGACCCGGTGCCTGGCTGCAACTAGTGCGAGCCGGACCCGGTGCCTGGCTGCAACTAGTGCGAGCCGGACCCGGTGCCTGGCTGCAACTAGTGCGAGCCGGACCCGGTGCCTGGCTGCAACTAGTGCGAGCCTGACCCGGTGCCTGGCTGCAACTAGTGCAGGCCAAGTCCGGTGCCTGGCTGCAACTAGTGCAGGCCAAGTCCGGTGCCTGGCTGCAACTAGTGCAGGCCAAGTCCGGTGCCTGGCTGCAACTAGTGCAGGCCAAGTCCGGTGCCTGGCTGCAACTAGTGCAGGCCAAGTCCGGTGCCTGGCTGCAACTAGTGAGCGCCGGACCCGGTGCCTGGCTGCAACTAGTGCGCGCCGGACCCGGTGCCTGGCTGCAACTAGTGCGCGCCGGACCCGGTGCCTGGCTGCAACTAGTGCGCGCCGGACCCGGTGCCTGGCTGCAACTAGTGCGAGCCGGACCCGGTGCCTGGCTGCAACTAGTGCGAGCCGGACCCGGTGCCTGGCTGCAACTAGTGCGAGCCGGACCCGGTGCCTGGCTGCAACTAGTGCGAGCCGGACCCGGTGCCTGGCTGCAACTAGTGCGAACCGGACCCGGTGCCTGGCTGCAACTAGTGCGAGCCTGACCCGGTGCCTGGCTGCAACTAGTGCGAGCCGGACCCGGTGCCTGGCTGCAACTAGTGCGAGCCGGACCCGGTGCCTGGCTGCAACTAGTGCAGGCCGGACCCGGTGCCTGGCTGCAACTAGTGCAGGCCAAGTCCGGTGCCTGGCTGCAACTAGTGCAGGCCAAGTCCGGTGCCTGGCTGCAACTAGTGCGAGCCGGACCCGGTGCCTGGCTGCAACTAGTGCAGGCCAAGACCGGTGCCTGGCTGCAACTAGTGCGAGCCGGACCCGGTGCCTGGCTGCAACTAGTGCGAGCCGGACCCGGTGCCTGGCTGCAACTAGTGCGAGCCGGACCCGGTGCCTGGCTGCAACTAGTGCGAGCCGGACCCGGTGCCTGGCTGCAACTAGTGCAGGCCAAGTCCGGTGCCTGGCTGCAACTAGTGCAGGCCAAGTCCGGTGCCTGGCTGCAACTAGTGCGAGCCGGACCCGGTGCCTGGCTGCAACTAGTGCAGGCCAAGTCCGGTGCCTGGCTGCAACTAGTGCAGGCCAAGTCCGGTGCCTGGCTGCAACTAGTGCAGGCCAAGTCCGGTGCCTGGCTGCAACTAGTGAGCGCCGGACCCGGTGCCTGGCTGCAACTAGTGCGCGCCGGACCCGGTGCCTGGCTGCAACTAGTGCGAGCCGGACCCGGTGCCTGGCTGCAACTAGTGCGAGCCAGGCCCGGTGCCTGGCTGCAACTAGTGCGAGCCGGACCCGGTGCCTGGCTGCAACTAGTGCAGGCCAAGTCCGGTGCCTGGCTGCAACTAGTGCAGGCCAAGTCCGGTGCCTGGCTGCAACTAGTGCAGGCCAAGTCCGGTGCCTGGCTGCAACTAGTGCGCGCCGGACCCGGTGCCTGGCTGCAACTAGTGCGAGCCGGACCCGGTGCCTGGCTGCAACTAGTGCGAGCCGGACCCGGTGCCTGGCTGCAACTAGTGCGAGCCGGACCCGGTGCCTGGCTGCAACTAGTGCAGGCCAAGACCGATGCCTGGCTGCAACTAGTGCAGGCCAAGTCCGGTGCCTGGCTCCAACTAGTGCAGGCCAAGTCCGGTGCCTGGCTGCAACTAGTGCGAGCCGGACCCGGTGCCTGGCTGCAACTAGTGCGAGCCGGACCCGGTGCCTGGCTGCAACTAGTGCGAGCCGGACCAGGTGCCTGGCTGCAACTAGTGCGAGCCGGACCCGGTGCCTGGCTGCAACTAGTGCGAGCCGGACCCGGTGCCTGGCTGCAACTAGTGCGAGCCGGACCCGGTGCCTGGCTGCAACTAGTGCGAGCCGGACCCGGTGCCTGGCTGCAACTAGTGCGAGCCGGACCCGGTGCCTGGCTGCAACTAGTGCGAGCCGGACCCGGTGCCTGGCTGCAACTAGTGCGAGCCGGACCCGGTGCCTGGCTGCAACTAGTGCGAGCCGGACCCGGTGCCTGGCTGCAACTAGTGCAGGCCAAGTCCGGTGCCTGGCTGCAACTAGTGCAGGCCAAGTCCGGTGCCTGGCTGCAACTAGTGCATGCCAAGTCCGGTGCCTGGCTGCAACTAGTGCGAGCCGGACCCGGTGCCTGGCTGCAACTAGTGCGAGCCGGACCCGGTGCCTGGCTGCAACTAGTGCGAGCCGGACCCGGTGCCTGGCTGCAACTAGTGCGAGCCGGACCCGGTGCCTGGCTGCAACTAGTGCGAGCCGGACCCGGTGCCTGGCTGCAACTAGTGCGAGCCGGACCCGGTGCCTGGCTGCAACTAGTGCGAGCCGGACCCGGTGCCTGGCTGCAACTAGTGCGAGCCGGACCCGGTGCCTGGCTGCAACTAGTGCGAGCCGGACCCGGTGCCTGGCTGCAACTAGTGCGAGCCGGACCCGGTGCCTGGCTGCAACTAGTGCAGGCCAAGTCCGGTGCCTGGCTGCAACTAGTGCAGGCCAAGTCCGGTGCCTGGCTGCAACTAGTGCAGGCCAAGTCCGGTGCCTGGCTGCAACTAGTGCGAGCCGGACCCGGTGCCTGGCTGCAACTAGTGCAGGCCAAGTCCGGTGCCTGGCTGCAACTAGTGCAGGCCAAGTCCGGTGCCTGGCTGCAACTAGTGCAGGCCAAGTCCGGTGCCTGGCTGCAACTAGTGCAGGCCAAGTCCGGTGCCTGGCTGCAACTAGTGCAGGCCAAGTGCGGTGCCTGGCTGCAACTAGTGCAGGCCAAGTCCGGTGCCTGGCTGCAACTAGTGAGCGCCGGACCCGGTGCCTGGCTGCAACTAGTGCGCGCCGGACCCGGTGCCTGGCTGCAACTAGTGCGCGCCGGACCCGGTGCCTGGCTGCAACTAGTGAGCACCGGACCCGGTGCCTGGCTGCAACTAGTGCGAGCCGGACCCGGTGCCTGGCTGCAACTAGTGCGAGCCGGACCCGGTGCCTGGCTGCAACTAGTGCGAGCCGGACCCGGTGCCTGGCTGCAACTAGTGCGAGCCGGACCCGGTGCCTGGCTGCAACTAGTGCGAGCCGGACCCGGTGCCTGGCTGCAACTAGTGCGAGCCTGACCCGGTGCCTGGCTGCAACTAGTGCGAGCCGGACCCGGTGCCTGGCTGCAACTAGTGCAGGCCGGACCCGGTGCCTGGCTGCAACTAGTGCAGGCCAAGTCCGGTGCCTGGCTGCAACTAGTGCAGGCCAAGTCCGGTGCCTGGCTGCAACTAGTGCGAGCCGGACCCGGTGCCTGGCTGCAACTAGTGAGCGCCGGACCCGGTGCCTGGCTGCAACTAGTGCGAGCCAGGCCCGGTGCCTGGCTGCAACTAGTGCGAGCCGGACCCGGTGCCTGGCTGCAACTAGTGCAGGCCAAGTCCGGTGCCTGGCTGCAACTAGTGCAGGCCAAGTCCGGTGCCTGGCTGCAACTAGTGCAGGCCAAGTCCGGTGCCTGGCTGCAACTAGTGCAGGCCAAGTCCGGTGCCTGGCTGCAACTAGTGCAGGCCAAGTCCGGTGCCTGGCTGCAACTAGTGCAGGCCAAGTCCGGTGCCTGGCTGCAACTAGTGCGAGCCGGACCCGGTGCCTGGCTGCAACTAGTGCGAGCCGGACCCGGTGCCTGGCTGCAACTAGTGCGAGCCGGACCCGGTGCCTGGCTGCAACTAGTGCGAGCCGGACCCGGTGCCTGGCTGCAACTAGTGCGAGCCGGACCCGGTGCCTGGCTGCAACTAGTGCGAGCCGGACCCGGTGCCTGGCTGCAACTAGTGCGAGCCGGACCCGGTGCCTGGCTGCAACTAGTGCGAGCCTGACCCGGTGCCTGGCTGCAACTAGTGCGAGCCGGACCCGGTGCCTGGCTGCAACTAGTGCAGGCCGGACCCGGTGCCTGGCTGCAACTAGTGCAGGCCAAGTCCGGTGCCTGGCTGCAACTAGTGCAGGCCAAGTCCGGTGCCTGGCTGCAACTAGTGCAGGCCAAGTCCGGTGCCTGGCTGCAACTAGTGCGAGCCGGACCCGGTGCCTGGCTGCAACTACTGCAGGCCAAGACCGGTGCCTGGCTTCAACTAGTGCGAGCCGGACCCGGTGCCTGGCTGCAACTAGTGCGAGCCGGACCCGGTGCCTGGCTGCAACTAGTGCGAGCCGGACCCGGTGCCTGGCTGCAACTAGTGCGAGCCGGACTCGGTGCCTGGCTGCAACTAGTGCAGGCCAAGACCGATGCCTGGCTGCAACTAGTGCAGGCCAAGTCCGGTGCCTGGCTGCAACTAGTGCAGGCCAAGTCCGGTGCCTGGCTGCAACTAGTGAGCGCCGGACTCGGTGCCTGGCTGCAACTAGTGCGCGCCGGACCCGGTGCCTGGCTGCAACTAGTGCGCGCCGGACCCGGTGCCTGGCTGCAACTAGTGCGAGCCGGACCCGGTGCCTGGCTGCAACTAGTGCGAGCCGGACCCGGTGCCTGGCTGCAACTAGTGCGAGCCGGACCCGGTGCCTGGCTGCAACTAGTGCGAGCCGGACCCGGTGCCTGGCTGCAACTAGTGCGAGCCGGACCCGGTGCCTGGCTGCAACTAGTGCGAGCCGGACCCGGTGCCTGGCTGCAACTAGTGCGAGCCTGACCCGGTGCCTGGCTGCAACTAGTGCGAGCCGGACCCGGTGCCTGGCTGCAACTAGTGCTAGCCGGACCCGGTGCCTGGCTGCAACTAGTGCGAGCCGGACCCGGTGCCTGGCTGCAACTAGTGCGAGCCGGACCCGGTGCCTGGCTGCAACTAGTGCGAGCCGGACCCGGTGCCTGGCTGCAACTAGTGCGAGCCGGACCCGGTGCCTGGCTGCAACTAGTGCAGGCCAAGTCCGGTGCCTGGCTGCAACTAGTGCAGGCCAAGTCCGGTGCCTGGCTGCAACTAGTGCAGGCCAAGTCCGGTGCCTGGCTGCAACTAGTGCAGGCCAAGTCCGGTGCCTGGCTGCAACTAGTGCGAGCCGGACCCGGTGCCTGGCTGCAACTAGTGCGAGCCGGACCCGGTGCCTGGCTGCAACTAGTGCGAGCCGGACTCGGTGCCTGGCTGCAACTAGTGCAGGCCAAGACCGATGCCTGGCTGCAACTAGTGCAGGCCAAGTCCGGTGCCTGGCTGCAACTAGTGCAGGCCAAGTCCGGTGCCTGGCTGCAACTAGTGCAGGCCAAGTCCGGTGCCTGGCTGCAACTAGTGCAGGCCAAGTCCGGTGCCTGGCTGCAACTAGTGCAGGCCAAGTCCGGTGCCTGGCTGCAACTAGTGCAGGCCAAGTCCGGTGCCTGGCTGCAACTAGTGCAGGCCAAGTCCGGTGCCTGGCTGCAACTAGTGAGCGCCGGACTCGGTGCCTGGCTGCAACTAGTGCGCGCCGGACCCGGTGCCTGGCTGCAACTAGTGCGCGCCGGACCCGGTGCCTGGCTGCAACTAGTGCGAGCCGGACCCGGTGCCTGGCTGCAACTAGTGCGAGCCGGACCCGGTGCCTGGCTGCAACTAGTGCGAGCCGGACCCGGTGCCTGGCTGCAACTAGTGCGAGCCGGACCCGGTGCCTGGCTGCAACTAGTGCGAGCCGGACCCGGTGCCTGGCTGCAACTAGTGCGAGCCGGACCCGGTGCCTGGCTGCAACTAGTGCGAGCCGGACCCGGTGCCTGGCTGCAACTAGTGCGAGCCTGACCCGGTGCCTGGCTGCAACTAGTGCGAGCCGGACCCGGTGCCTGGCTGCAACTAGTGCTAGCCGGACCCGGTGCCTGGCTGCAACTAGTGCGAGCCGGACCCGGTGCCTGGCTGCAACTAGTGCGAGCCGGACCCGGTGCCTGGCTGCAACTAGTGCGAGCCGGACCCGGTGCCTGGCTGCAACTAGTGCGAGCCGGACCCGGTGCCTGGCTGCAACTAGTGCAAGCCGGACCCGGTGCCTGGCTGCAACTAGTGCAGGCCAAGTCCGGTGCCTGGCTGCAACTAGTGCAGGCCAAGTCCGGTGCCTGGCTGCAACTAGTGCAAGCCTGACCCGGTGCCTGGCTGCAACTAGTGCAGGCCAAGTCCGGTGCCTGGCTGCAACTAGTGAGAGCCGGACCCGGTGCCTGGCTGCAACTAGTGCAAGCCTGACCCGGTGCCTGGCTGCAACTAGTGCAGGTCAAGTCCGGTGCCTGGCTGCAACTAGTGCAGGCCAAGTCCGGTGCCTGGCTGCAACTAGTGCTGGCCAAGTCCGGTGCCTGGCTGCAACTAGTGCGCGCCGGACCCAGTGCCTGGCTGCAACTAGTGCGCGCCGGACCCGGTGCCTGGCTGCAACTAGTGCGAGCCGGACCCGGTGCCTGGCTGCAACTAGGGCAGGCCAAGTCCGGTGCCTGGCTGCAACTAGTGCGAGCCGGACCCGGTGCCTGGCTGCAACTAGTGCAGGCCAAGACCGGTGCCTGGCTGCAACTAGTGCAGGCCAAGTCCGGTGCCTGGCTGCAACTAGTGCAGGCCAAGTCCGGTGCCTGGCTGCAACTAGTGCGCGCCGGACCCGGAGCCTGGCTGCAACTAGTGCGCGCCGGACCCGGTGCCTGGCTGCAACTAGTGCGAGCCGGACCCGGTGCCTGGCTGCAACTAGTGCGAGCCGGACCCGGTGCCTGGCTGCAACGGGTGCAGGCCAAGTCCGGTGCCTGGCTGCAACTAGTGCGAGCCGGACCCGGTGCCTGGCTGCAACTAGTGCGAGCCGGACCCGGTGCCTGGCTGCAACTAGTGCGAGCCGGACCCGGTGCCTGGCTGCAACTAGTGCGAGCCGGACCCGGTGCCTGGCTGCAACTAGTGCGAGCCGGACCCGGTGCCTGGCTGCAACTAGTGCGAGCCGGACCCGGTGCCTGGCTGCAACTAGTGCGAGCCGGACCCGGTGCCTGGCTGCAACGAGTGCAGGCCAAGTCCGGTGCCTGGCTGCAACTAGTGCGAGCCGGACCCGGTGCCTGGCTGCAACTAGTGCGAGCCGGACCCGGTGCCTGGCTGCAACTAGTGCGAGCCGGACCCGGTGCCTGGCTGCAACTAGTGCGAGCCGGACCCGGTGCCTGGCTGCAACTAGTGCGAGCCGGACCCGGTGCCTGGCTGCAACTAGTGCGAGCCGGACCCGGTGCCTGGCTGCAACTAGTGCGAGCCGGACCCGGTGCCTGGCTGCAACTAGTGCGAGCCGGACCCGGTGCCTGGCTGCAACTAGTGCGAGCCGGACCCGGTGCCTGGCTGCAACTAGTGCGAGCCGGACCCGGTGCCTGGCTGCAACTAGTGCGAGCCAGACCCGGTGCCTGGCTGCAACGAGTGCAGGCCAAGTCCGGTGCCTGGCTGCAACTAGTGCGAGCCGGACCCGGTGCCTGGCTGCAACTAGTGCGAGCCGGACCCGGTGCCTGGCTGTAACTAGTGCGAGCCGGACCCGGTGCCTGGCTGCAACTAGTGCAGGCCAAGTCCGGTGCCTGGCTGCAACTAGTGCAGGCCAAGTCCGGTGCCTGGCTGCAACTAGTGCAGGCCAAGTCCGGTGCCTGGCTGCAACTAGTGCGAGCCGGACCCGGTGCCTGGCAGCAACTAGTGCAGGCCAAGACCGGTGCCTGGCTGCAACTAGTGCAGGCCAAGTCCGGTGCCTGGCTGCAACTAGTGCAGGCCAAGTCCGGTGCCTGGCTGCAACTAGTGCAGGCCAAGTCCGGTGCCTGGCTGCAACTAGTGCGAGCCGGACCCGGTGCCTGGCTGCAACTAGTGCGAGCCGGACCCGGTGCCTGGCTGCAACTAGTGCAGGCCAAGTCCGGTGCCTGGCTGCAACTAGTGCAGGCCAAGTCCGGTGCCTGGCTGCAACTAGTGCGAGCCGGACCCGGTGCCTGGCTGCAACTAGTGCGAGCCGGACCCGGTGCCTGGCTGCAACTAGTGCGAGCCGGACCCGGTGCCTGGCTGCAACTAGTGCGAGCCGGACCCGGTGCCTGGCTGCAACGAGTGCAGGCCAAGTCCGGTGCCTGGCTGCAACTAGTGCGAGCCGGACCCGGTGCCTGGCTGCAACTAGTGCGAGCCGGACCCGGTGCCTGGCTGCAACTAGTGCGAGCCGGACCCGGTGCCTGGCTGCAACTAGTGCGAGCCGGACCCGGTGCCTGGCTGCAACTAGTGCGAGCCGGACCCGGTGCCTGGCTGCAACTAGTGCGAGCCGGACCCGGTGCCTGGCTGCAACTAGTGCGAGCCGGACCCGGTGCCTGGCTGCAACTAGTGCGAGCCGGACCCGGTGCCTGGCTGCAACTAGTGCGAGCCGGACCCGGTGCCTGGCTGCAACTAGTGCGAGCCGGACCCGGTGCCTGGCTGCAACGAGTGCAGGCCAAGTCCGGTGCCTGGCTGCAACTAGTGCGAGCCGGACCCGGTGCCTGGCTGCAACTAGTGCGAGCCGGACCCGGTGCCTGGCTGTAACTAGTGCGAGCCGGACCCGGTGCCTGGCTGCAACTAGTGCAGGCCAAGTCCGGTGCCTGGCTGCAACTAGTGCAGGCCAAGTCCGGTGCCTGGCTGCAACTAGTGCGAGCCGGACCCGGTGCCTGGCAGCAACTAGTGCAGGCCAAGACCGGTGCCTGGCTGCAACTAGTGCAGGCCAAGTCCGGTGCCTGGCTGCAACTAGTGCAGGCCAAGTCCGGTGCCTGGCTGCAACTAGTGCAGGCCAAGTCCGGTGCCTGGCTGCAACTAGTGCAGGCCAAGTCCGGTGCCTGGCTGCAACTAGTGCAGGCCAAGTCCGGTGCCTGGCTGCAACTAGTGCGAGCCGGACCCGGTGCCTGGCTGCAACTAGTGCGAGCCGGACCCGGTGCCTGGCTGCAACTAGTGCAGGCCAAGTCCGGTGCCTGGCTGCAACTAGTGCGAGCCGGACCCGGTGCCTGGCTGCAACTAGTGCGAGCCGGACCCGGTGCCTGGCTGCAACTAGTGCGAGCCGGACCCGGTGCCTGGCTGCAACTAGTGCGAGCCGGACCCGGTGCCTGGCTGCAACTAGTGCGAGCCGGACCCGGTGCCTGGCTGCAACTAGTGCGAGCCGGACCCGGTGCCTGGCTGCAACTAGTGCAGGCCAAGTCCGGAGCCTGGCTGCAACTAGTGCGAGCCTGACCCGATGCCTGGCTGTAACTAGTGCGAGCCAGACCCGGTGCCTGGCTGCAACTAGTGCAGGCCAAGTCCGGTGCCTGGCTGCAACTAGTGCAGGCCAAGTCCGGTGCCTGGCTGCAACTAGTGCAGGCCAAGTCCGGTGCCTGGCTGCAACTAGTGCAGGCCAAGTCCGGTGCCTGGCTGCAACTAGTGCGAGCCTGACCCGGTGCCTGGCTGCAACTAGTGCGAGCCGGACCCGGTGCCTGGCTGCAACGAGTGCAGGCCAAGTCCGGTGCCTGGCTGCAACTAGTGCGAGCCGGACCCGGTGCCTGGCTGCAACTAGTGCGAGCCGGACCCGGTGCCTGGCTGCAACTAGTGCGAGCCGGACCCAGTGCCTGGCTGCAACTAGTGCAGGCCAAGACCGGTGCCTGGCTGCAACTAGTGCAGGCCAAGTCCGGTGCCTGGCTGCAACTAGTGCAGGCCAAGTCCGGTGCCTGGCTGCAACTAGTGCGCGCCGGACCCGGTGCCTGGCTGCAACTAGTGCGCGCCGGACCCGGTGCCTGGCTGCAACTAGTGCGCGCCGGACCCGGTGCCTGGCTGCAACTAGTGCGCGCCGGACCCGGTGCCTGGCTGCAACTAGTGCGCGCCGGACCCGGTGCCTGGCTGCAACTAGTGCGAGCCGGACCCGGTGCCTGGCTGCAACTATTGCAGGCCAAGACCGGTGCCTGGCTGCAACTAGTGCAGGCCAAGTCCGGTGCCTGGCTGCAACTAGTGCAGGCCAAGTCCGGTGCCTGGCTGCAACTAGTGCAGGCCAAGTCCGGTGCCTGGCTGCAACTAGTGCGCGCCGGACCCGGTGCCTGGCTGCAACTAGTGCGAGCCGGACCCGGTGCCTGGCTGCAACTAGTGCAGGCCAAGACCGGTGCCTGGCTGCAACTAGTGCGAGCCGGACCCGGTGCCTGGCTGCAACTAGTGCGAGCCGGACCCGGTGCCTGGCTGCAACTAGTGCGAGCCGGACCCGGTGCCTGGCTGCAACTAGTGCGAGCCGGACCCGGTGCCTGGCTGCAACTAGTGCGAGCCGGACCCGGTGCCTGGCTGCAACTAGTGCAGGCCAAGACCGATGCCTGGCTGCAACTAGTGCAGGCCAAGTCCGGTGCCTGGCTCCAACTAGTGCAGGCCAAGTCCGGTGCCTGGCTGCAACTAGTGCAGGCCAAGTCCGGTGCCTGGCTGCAACTAGTGCAGGCCAAGTCCGGTGCCTGGCTGCAACTAGTGCAGGCCAAGTCCGGTGCCTGGCTGCAACTAGTGCGAGCCGGACCCGGTGCCTGGCTGCAACTAGTGCGAGCCGGACCCGGTGCCTGGCTGCAACTAGTGCGAGCCGGACCCGGTGCCTGGCTGCAACTAGTGCAGGCCAAGACCGGTGCCTGGCTGCAACTAGTGCAGGCCAAGTCCGGTGCCTGGCTGCAACTAGTGCAGGCCAAGTCCGGTGCCTGGCTGCAACTAGTGCAGGCCAAGTCCGGTGCCTGGCTGCAACTAGTGCGCGCCGGACCCGGTGCCTGGCTGCAACTAGTGCGAGCCGGACCCGGTGCCTGGCTGCAACTAGTGCAGGCCAAGACCGGTGCCTGGCTGCAACTAGTGCAGGCCAAGACCGGTGCCTGGCTGCAACTAGTGCGAGCCGGACCCGGTGCCTGGCTGCAACTAGTGCGAGCCGGACCCGGTGCCTGGCTGCAACTAGTGCGAGCCGGACCCGGTGCCTGGCTGCAACTAGTGCGAGCCGGACCCGGTGCCTGGCTGCAACTAGTGCAGGCCAAGACCGATGCCTGGCTGCAACTAGTGCAGGCCAAGTCCGGTGCCTGGCTCCAACTAGTGCAGGCCAAGTCCGGTGCCTGGCTGCAACTAGTGCAGGCCAAGTCCGGTGCCTGGCTGCAACTAGTGCAGGCCAAGTCCGGTGCCTGGCTGCAACTAGTGCAGGCCAAGTCCGGTGCCTGGCTGCAACTAGTGCAGGCCAAGTCCGGTGCCTGGCTGCTACTAGTGCAGGCCAAGTCCGGTGCCTGGCTGCAACTAGTGCAGGCCAAGTCCGGTGCCTGGCTGCTACTAGTGCAGGCCAAGTCCGGTGCCTGGCTGCAACTAGTGCAGGCCAAGTCCGGTGCCAGGCTGCAAATAGTGCGAGCCGGACCCGGTGCCTGGCTGCAACTAGTGCGAGCCGGACCCGGTGCCTGGCTGCAACTAGTGCGAGCCGGACCCGGTGCCTGGCTGCAACTAGTGCGAGCCGGACCCGGTGCCTGGCTGCAACTAGTGCGAGCCGGACCCGGTGCCTGGCTGCAACTAGTGCGAGCCGGACCCGGTGCCTGGCTGCAACTAGTGCGAGCCGGACCCGGTGCCTGGCTGCAACTAGTGCGAGCCGGACCCGGTGCCTGGCTGCAACTAGTGCAGGCCAAGTCCGGTGCCTGGCTGCAACTAGTGCGAGCCGGACCCGGTGCCTGGCTGCAACTAGTGCGAGCCGGACCCGGTGCCTGGCTGCAACTAGTGCGAGCCGGACCCGGTGCCTGGCTGCAACTAGTGCGAGCCGGACCCGGTGCCTGGCTGCAACTAGTGCGAGCCGGACCCGGTGCCTGGCTGCAACTAGTGCGAGCCGGACCCGGTGCCTGGCTGCAACTAGTGCGAGCCGGACCCGGTGCCTGGCTGCAACTAGTGCAGGCCAAGTCCGGAGCCTGGCTGCAACTAGTGCGAGCCTGACCCGATGCCTGGCTGCAACTAGTGCGAGCCGGACCCGGTGCCTGGCTGCAACTAGTGCAGGCCAAGTCCGGTGCCTGGCTGCAACTAGTGCAGGCCAAGTCCGGTGCCTGGCTGCAACTAGTGCAGGCCAAGTCCGGTGCCTGGCTGCAACTAGTGCAGGCCAAGTCCGGTGCCTGGCTGCAACTAGTGCGAGCCTGACCCGGTGCCTGGCTGCAACTAGTGCGAGCCGGACCCGGTGCCTGGCTGCAACTAGTGCGAGCCGGACCCGGTGCCTGGCTGCAACTAGTGCAGGCCAAGTCCGGTGCCTGGCTGCAACTAGTGCAGGCCAAGTCCGGTGCCTGGCTGCAACTAGTGCAGGCCAAGTCCGGTGCCTGGCTGCAACTAGTGCAGGCCAAGTCCGGTGCCTGGCTGCAACTAGTGCGAGCCGGACCCGGTGCCTGGCTGCAACTAGTGCGAGCCGGACCCGGTGCCTGGCTGCAACTAGTGCGAGCCGGACCCGGTGCCTGGCTGCAACTAGTGCGAGCCGGACCCGGTGCCTGGCTGCAACTAGTGCGAGCCGGACCCGGTGCCTGGCTGCAACTAGTGCGAGCCGGACCCGGTGCCTGGCTGCAACTAGTGCGAGCCGGACCCGGTGCCTGGCTGCAACTAGTGCGAGCCGGACCCGGTGCCTGGCTGCAACTAGTGCGAGCCGGACCCGGTGCCTGGCTGCAACTAGTGCAGGCCAAGTCCGGAGCCTGGCTGCAACTAGTGCGAGCCTGACCCGATGCCTGGCTGCAACTAGTGCGAGCCGGACCCGGTGCCTGGCTGCAACTAGTGCAGGCCAAGTCCGGTGCCTGGCTGCAACTAGTGCAGGCCAAGTCCGGTGCCTGGCTGCAACTAGTGCAGGCCAAGTCCGGTGCCTGGCTGCAACTAGTGCGAGCCGGACCCGGTGCCTGGCTGCAACTAGTGCGAGCCGGACCCGGTGCCTGGCTGCAACTAGTGCGAGCCGGACCCGGTGCCTGGCTGCAACTAGTGCAGGCCAAGTCCGGTGCCTGGCTGCAACTAGTGCAGGCCAAGTCCGGTGCCTGGCTGCAACTAGTGCAGGCCAAGTCCGGTGCCTGGCTGCAACTAGTGCAGGCCAAGTCCGGTGCCTGGCTGCAACTAGTGCAGGCCAAGTCCGGTGCCTGGCTGCAACTAGTGCAGGCCAAGTCCGGTGCCTGGCTGCAACTAGTGCAGGCCAAGTCCGGTGCCTGGCTGCAACTAGTGCGAGCCGGACCCGGTGCCTGGCTGCAACTAGTGCAAGCCGGACCCGGTGCCTGGCTGCAACTAGTGCGAGCCGGACCCGGTGCCTGGCTGCAACTAGTGCAGGCCAAGTCCGGTGCCTGGCTGCAACTAGTGCAGGCCAAGTCCGGTGCCTGGCTGCAACTAGTGCAGGCCAAGTCCGGTGCCTGGCTGCAACTAGTGCAGGCCAAGTCCGGTGCCTGGCTGCAACTAGTGCAGGCCAAGTCCGGTGCCTGGCTGCAACTAGTGCAGGCCAAGTCCGGTGCCTGGCTGCAACTAGTGCGAGCCGGACCCGGTGCCTGGCTGCAACTAGTGCGAGCCGGACCCGGTGCCTGGCTGCAACGAGTGCAGGCCAAGTCCGGTGCCTGGCTGCAACTAGTGCGAGCCGGACCCGGTGCCTGGCTGCAACTAGTGCGAGCCGGACCCGGTGCCTGGCTGCAACTAGTGCGAGCCGGACCCAGTGCCTGGCTGCAACTAGTGAAGGCCAAGACCGGTGCCTGGCTGCAACTAGTGCAGGCCAAGTCCGGTGCCTGGCTGCAACTAGTGCAGGCCAAGTCCGGTGCCTGGCTGCAACTAGTGCGCGCCGGACCCGGTGCCTGGCTGCAACTAGTGCGCGCCGGACCCGGTGCCTGGCTGCAACTAGTGCGCGCCGGACCCGGTGCCTGGCTGCAACTAGTGCGCGCCGGACCCGGTGCCTGGCTGCAACTAGTGCGAGCCGGACCCGGTGCCTGGCTGCAACTAGTGCAGGCCAAGACCGGTGCCTGGCTGCAACTAGTGCAGGCCAAGTCCGGTGCCTGGCTGCAACTAGTGCAGGCCAAGTCCGGTGCCTGGCTGCAACTAGTGCAGGCCAAGTCCGGTGCCTGGCTGCAACTAGTGCGCGCCGGACCCGGTGCCTGGCTGCAACTAGTGCGAGCCGGACCCGGTGCCTGGCTGCAACTAGTGCAGGCCAAGACCGGTGCCTGGCTGCAACTAGTGCGAGCCGGACCCGGTGCCTGGCTGCAACTAGTGCGAGCCGGACCCGGTGCCTGGCTGCAACTAGTGCGAGCCGGACCCGGTGCCTGGCTGCAACTAGTGCGAGCCGGACCCGGTGCCTGGCTGCAACTAGTGCAGGCCAAGACCGATGCCTGGCTGCAACTAGTGCAGGCCAAGTCCGGTGCCTGGCTCCAACTAGTGCAGGCCAAGTCCGGTGCCTGGCTGCAACTAGTGCAGGCCAAGTCCGGTGCCTGGCTGCAACTAGTGCAGGCCAAGTCCGGTGCCTGGCTGCAACTAGTGCGAGCCGGACCCGGTGCCTGGCTGCAACTAGTGCGAGCCGGACCCGGTGCCTGGCTGCAACTAGTGCGAGCCGGACCCGGTGCCTGGCTGCAACTAGTGCGAGCCGGACCCGGTGCCTGGCTGCAACTAGTGCGAGCCGGACCCGGTGCCTGGCTGCAACTAGTGCGAGCCGGACCCGGTGCCTGGCTGCAACTAGTGCGAGCCGGACCCGGTGCCTGGCTGCAACTAGTGCGAGCCGGACCCGGTGCCTGGCTGCAACTAGTGCAGGCCAAGTCCGGAGCCTGGCTGCAACTAGTGCGAGCCTGACCCGATGCCTGGCTGCAACTAGTGCGAGCCGGACCCGGTGCCTGGCTGCAACTAGTGCAGGCCAAGTCCGGTGCCTGGCTGCAACTAGTGCAGGCCAAGTCCGGTGCCTGGCTGCAACTAGTGCAGGCCAAGTCCGGTGCCTGGCTGCAACTAGTGCAGGCCAAGTCCGGTGCCTGGCTGCAACTAGTGCAGGCCAAGTCCGGTGCCTGGCTGCAACTAGTGCGAGCCTGACCCGGTGCCTGGTTGCAACTAGTGCGAGCCGGACCCGGTGCCTGGCTGCAACTAGTGCGAGCCGGACCCGGTGCCTGGCTGCAACTAGTGCAGGCCAAGTCCGGTGCCTGGCTGCAACTAGTGCAGGCCAAGTCCGGTGCCTGGCTGCAACTAGTGCAGGCCAAGTCCGGTGCCTGGCTGCAACTAGTGCAGGCCAAGTCCGGTGCCTGGCTGCAACTAGTGCAGGCCAAGTCCGGTGCCTGGCTGCAACTAGTGCGAGCCGGACCCGGTGCCTGGCTGCAACTAGTGCGAGCCGGACCCGGTGCCTGGCTGCAACTAGTGCGAGCCGGACCCGGTGCCTGGCTGCAACTAGTGCGAGCCGGACCCGGTGCCTGGCTGCAACTAGTGCGAGCCGGACCCGGTGCCTGGCTGCAACTAGTGCGAGCCGGACCCGGTGCCTGGCTGCAACTAGTGCGAGCCGGACCCGGTGCCTGGCTGCAACTAGTGCGAGCCGGACCCGGTGCCTGGCTGCAACTAGTGCGAGCCGGACCCGGTGCCTGGCTGCAACTAGTGCAGGCCAAGTCCGGAGCCTGGCTGCAACTAGTGCGAGCCTGACCCGATGCCTGGCTGCAACTAGTGCGAGCCGGACCCGGTGCCTGGCTGCAACTAGTGCAGGCCAAGTCCGGTGCCTGGCTGCAACAAGTGCAGGCCAAGTCCGGTGCCTGGCTGCAACAAGTGCAGGCCAAGTCCGGTGCCTGGCTGCAACTAGTGCAGGCCAAGTCCGGTGCCTGGCTGCAACTAGTGCGAGCCGGACCCGGTGACTGGCTGCAACTAGTGCGAGCCGGACCCGGTGCCTGGCTGCAACTAGTGCGAGCCGGACCCGGTGCCTGGCTGCAACTAGTGCAGGCCAAGTCCGGTGCCTGGCTGCAACTAGTGCAGGCCAAGTCCGGTGCCTGGCTGCAACTAGTGCAGGCCAAGTCCGGTGCCTGGCTGCAACTAGTGCAGGCCAAGTCCGGTGCCTGGCTGCAACTAGTGCAGGCCAAGTCCGGTGCCTGGCTGCAACTAGTGCAGGCCAAGTCCGGTGCCTGGCTGCAACTAGTGCGAGCCGGACCCGGTGCCTGGCTGCAACTAGTGCGAGCCGGACCCGGTGCCTGGCTGCAACTAGTGCGAGCCGGACCCGGTGCCTGGCTGCAACTAGTGCAGGCCAAGTCCGGTGCCTGGCTGCAACTAGTGCAGGCCAAGTCCGGTGCCTGGCTGCAACTAGTGCAGGCCAAGTCCGGTGCCTGGCTGCAACTAGTGCAGGCCAAGTCCGGTGCCTGGCTGCAACTAGTGCAGGCCAAGTCCGGTGCCTGGCTGCAACTAGTGCGAGCCGGACCCGGTGCCTGGCTGCAACTAGTGCGAGCCGGACCCGGTGCCTGGCTGCAACGAGTGCAGGCCAAGTCCGGTGCCTGGCTGCAACTAGTGCGAGCCGGACCCGGTGCCTGGCTGCAACTAGTGCGAGCCGGACCCGGTGCCTGGCTGCAACTAGTGCGAGCCGGACCCAGTGCCTGGCTGCAACTAGTGCAGGCCAAGACCGGTGCCTGGCTGCAACTAGTGCAGGCCAAGTCCGGTGCCTGGCTGCAACTAGTGCAGGCCAAGTCCGGTGCCTGGCTGCAACTAGTGCGCGCCGGACCCGGTGCCTGGCTGCAACTAGTGCGCGCCGGACCCGGTGCCTGGCTGCAACTAGTGCGCGCCGGACCCGGTGCCTGGCTGCAACTAGTGCGCGCCGGACCCGGTGCCTGGCTGCAACTAGTGCGAGCCGGACCCGGTGCCTGGCTGCAACTAGTGCAGGCCAAGACCGGTGCCTGGCTGCAACTAGTGCAGGCCAAGTCCGGTGCCTGGCTGCAACTAGTGCAGGCCAAGTCCGGTGCCTGGCTGCAACTAGTGCAGGCCAAGTCCGGTGCCTGGCTGCAACTAGTGCGCGCCGGACCCGGTGCCTGGCTGCAACTAGTGCGAGCCGGACCCGGTGCCTGGCTGCAACTAGTGCAGGCCAAGACCGGTGCCTGGCTGCAACTAGTGCGAGCCGGACCCGGTGCCTGGCTGCAACTAGTGCGAGCCGGACCCGGTGCCTGGCTGCAACTAGTGCGAGCCGGACCCGGTGCCTGGCTGCAACTAGTGCGAGCCGGACCCGGTGCCTGGCTGCAACTAGTGCAGGCCAAGACCGATGCCTGGCTGCAACTAGTGCAGGCCAAGTCCGGTGCCTGGCTCCAACTAGTGCAGGCCAAGTCCGGTGCCTGGCTGCAACTAGTGCAGGCCAAGTCCGGTGCCTGGCTGCAACTAGTGCAGGCCAAGTCCGGTGCCTGGCTGCAACTAGTGCGAGCCGGACCCGGTGCCTGGCTGCAACTAGTGCGAGCCGGACCCGGTGCCTGGCTGCAACTAGTGCGAGCCGGACCCGGTGCCTGGCTGCAACTAGTGCAGGCCAAGACCGGTGCCTGGCTGCAACTAGTGCAGGGCCAAGTCCGGTGCCTGGCTGCAACTAGTGCAGGCCAAGTCCGGTGCCTGGCTGCAACTAGTGCAGGCCAAGTCCGGTGCCTGGCTGCAACTAGTGCGCGCCGGACCCGGTGCCTGGCTGCAACTAGTGCGAGCCGGACCCGGTGCCTGGCTGCAACTAGTGCAGGCCAAGACCGGTGCCTGGCTGCAACTAGTGCGAGCCGGACCCGGTGCCTGGCTGCAACTAGTGCGAGCCGGACCCGGTGCCTGGCTGCAACTAGTGCGAGCCGGACCCGGTGCCTGGCTGCAACTAGTGCGAGCCGGACCCGGTGCCTGGCTGCAACTAGTGCAGGCCAAGACCGATGCCTGGCTGCAACTAGTGCAGGCCAAGTCCGGTGCCTGGCTCCAACTAGTGCAGGCCAAGTCCGGTGCCTGGCTGCAACTAGTGCAGGACAAGTCCGGTGCCTGGCTGCAACTAGTGCAGGCCAAGTCCGATGCCTGGCTGCAACTAGTGCAGGCCAAGTCCGGTGCCTGGCTGCAACTAGTGCAGGCCAAGTCCGGTGCCTGGCTGCAACTAGTGCAGGCCAAGTCCGGTGCCTGGCTGCAACTAGTGCAGGCCAAGTCCGGTGCCTGGCTGCTACTAGTGCAGGCCAAGTCCGGTGCCTGGCTGCTACTAGTGCAGGCCAAGTCCGGTGCCTGGCTGCAACTAGTGCAGGCCAAGTCCGGTGCCTGGCTGCTACTAGTGCAGGCCAAGTCCGGTGCCTGGCTGCAACTAGTGCAGGCCAAGTCCGGTGCCTGGCTGCAAATAGTGCGAGCCGGACCCGGTGCCTGGCTGCAACTAGTGCGAGCCGGACCCGGTGCCTGGCTGCAACTAGTGCGAGCCGGACCCGGTGCCTGGCTGCAACTAGTGCGAGCCGGACCCGGTGCCTGGCTGCAACTAGTGCGAGCCGGACCCGGTGCCTGGCTGCAACTAGTGCGAGCCGGACCCGGTGCCTGGCTGCAACTAGTGCGAGCCGGACCCGGTGCCTGGCTGCAACGAGTGCAGGCCAAGTCCGGTGCCTGGCTGCAACTAGTGCGAGCCGGACCCGGTGCCTGGCTGCAACTAGTGCGAGCCGGACCCGGTGATTGGCTGCAACTAGTGCGAGCCGGACCCGGTGCCTGGCTGCAACTAGTGCGAGCCGGACCCGGTGCCTGGCTGCAACTAGTGCGAGCCGGACCCGGTGCCTGGCTGCAACTAGTGCGAGCCGGACCCGGTGCCTGGCTGCAACTAGTGCGAGCCGGACCCGGTGCCTGGCTGCAACTAGTGCGAGCCGGACCCGGTGCCTGGCTGCAACTAGTGCGAGCCGGACCCGGTGCCTGGCTGCAACGAGTGCAGGCCAAGTCCGGTGCCTGGCTGCAACTAGTGCGAGCCGGACCCGGTGCCTGGCTGCAACTAGTGCGAGCCGGACCCGGTGCCTGGCTGCAACTAGTGCGAGCCGAACCCGGTGCCTGGCTGCAACTAGTGCGAGCCGGACCCGGTGCCTGGCTGCAACTAGTGCGAGCCGGACCCCGGTGCCTGGCTGCAACTAGTGCGAGCCGGACCCGGTGCCTGGCTGCAACTAGTGCGAGCCGGACCCGGTGCCTGGCTGCAACTAGTGCAGGCCAAGTCCGGTGCCTGGCTGCAACTAGTGCAGGCCAAGTCCGGTGCCTGGCTGCAACTAGTGCAGGCCAAGTCCGGTGCCTGGCTGCAACTAGTGCGAGCCGGACCCGGTGCCTGGCTGCAACTAGTGCAGGCCAAGACCGGTGCCTGGCTGCAACTAGTGCAGGCCAAGTCCGGTGCCTGGCTGCAACTAGTGCAGGCCAAGTCCGGTGCCTGGCTGCAACTAGTGCAGGCCAAGTCCGGTGCCTGGCTGCAACTAGTGCGAGCCTGACCCGGTTCCTGGCTGCAACTAGTGCAGGCCAAGTCCGGTGCCTGGCTGCAACTAGTGCAGGCCAAGTCCGGTGCCTGGCTGCAACTAGTGCAGGCCAAGTCCGGTGCCTGGCTGCAACTAGTGCGAGCCGGACCCGGTGCCTGGCAGCAACTAGTGCAGGCCAAGACCGGTGCCTGGCTGCAACTAGTGCAGGCCAAGTCCGGTGCCTGGCTGCAACTAGTGCAGGCCAAGTCCGGTGCCTGGCTGCAACTAGTGCAGGCCAAGTCCGGTGCCTGGCTGCAACTAGTGCGAGCCTGACCCGGTGCCTGGCTGCAACTAGTGCAGGCCAAGTCGGTGCCTGGCTGCAACTAGTGCGAGCCGGACCCGGTGCCTGGCTGCAACTAGTGCGAGCCGGACCCGGTGCCTGGCTGCAACTAGTGCGAGCCGGACCCGGTGCCTGGCTGCAACTAGTGCGAGCCGGACCCGGTGCCTGGCTGCAACTAGTGCGAGCCGGACCCGGTGCCTGGCTGCAACTAGTGCGCGCCGGACCCGGTGCCTGGCTGCAACTAGTGCGCGCCGGACCCGGTGCCTGGCTGCAACTAGTGCGCGCCAGACCCGGTGCCTGGCTGCAACTAGTGCGCGCCGGACCCGGTGCCTGGCTGCAACTAGTGCGCGCCGGACCCGGTGCCTGGCTGCAACTAGTGCGAGCCGGACCCGGTGCCTGGCTGCAACTAGTGCGAGCCGGACCCGGTGCCTGGCTGCAACTAGTGCGAGCCGGACCCGATGCCTGGCTGCAACGAGTGCAGGCCAAGTCCGGTGCCTGGCTGCAACTAGTGCGAGCCGGACCCGGTGCCTGGCTGCAACTAGTGCGAGCCGGACCCGGTGCCTGGCTGCAACTAGTGCGAGCCGGACCCGGTGCCTGGCTGCAACTAGTGCGAGCCGGACCCGGTGCCTGGCTGCAACTAGTGCGAGCCGGACCCGGTGCCTGGCTGCAACTAGTGCAGGCCAAGTCCGGTGCGTGGCTGCAACTAGTGCAGGCCAAGTCCAGTGCCTGGCTGCAACTAGTGCGAGCCTGACCCGGTGCCTGGCTGCAACTAGTGCAGGCCAAGTCCGGTGCCTGGCTGTAACTAGTGCGAGCCGGACCCGGTGCCTGGCTGCAACTAGTGCGAGCCGGACCCGGTGCCTGGCTGCAACTAGTGCAGGCCAAGACCGGTGCCTGGCTGCAACTAGTGCAGGCCAAGTCCGGTGCCTGGCTGCAACTAGTGCAGGCCAAGTCCGGTGCCTGGCTGCAACTAGTGCAGGCCAAGTCCGGTGCCTGGCTGCAACTAGTGCAGGCCAAGTCCGGTGCCTGGCTGCAACTAGTGCGCGCCGGACCCGGTGCCTGGCTGCAACTAGTGCGAGCCGGACCCGGTGCCTGGCTGCAACTAGTGCAGGCCAAGACCGGTGCCTGGCTGCAACTAGTGCGAGCCGGACCCGGTGCCTGGCTGCAACTAGTGCGAGCCGGACCCGGTGCCTGGCTGCAACTAGTGCGAGCCGGACTCGGTGCCTGGCTGCAACTAGTGCGAGCCGGACCCGGTGCCTGGCTGCAACTAGTGCAGGCCAAGACCGATGCCTGGCTGCAACTAGTGCAGGCCAAGTCCGGTGCCTGGCTCCAACTAGTGCAGGCCAAGTCCGGTGCCTGGCTGCAACTAGTGCAGGCCAAGTCCGGTGCCTGGCTGCAACTAGTGCAGGCCAAGTCCGGTGCCTGGCTGCAACTAGTGCAGGCCAAGTCCGGTGCCTGGCTGCAACTAGTGCAGGCCAAGTCCGGTGCCTGGCTGCAACTAGTGCAGGCCAAGTCCGGTGCCTGGCTGCAACTAGTGCAGGCCAAGTCCGGTGCCTGGCTGCAACTACTGCAGGCCAAGTCCGGTGCCTGGCTGCTACTAGTGCAGGCCAAGTCCGGTGCCTGGCTGCTACTAGTGCAGGCCAAGTCCGGTGCCTGGCTGCAAATAGTGCGAGCCGGACCCGGTGCCTGGCTGCAACTAGTGCGAGCCGGACCCGGTGCCTGGCTGCAACTAGTGCGAGCCGGACCCGGTGCCTGGCTGCAACTAGTGCGAGCCGGACCCGGTGCCTGGCTGCAACTAGTGCGAGCCGGACCCGGTGCCTGGCTGCAACTAGTGCGAGCCGGACCCGGTGCCTGGCTGCAACTAGTGCGAGCCGGACCCGGTGCCTGGCTGCAACGAGTGCAGGCCAAGTCCGGTGCCTGGCTGCAACTAGTGCGAGCCGGACCCGGTGCCTGGCTGCAACTAGTGCGAGCCGGACCCGGTGATTGGCTGCAACTAGTGCGAGCCGGACCCGGTGCCTGGCTGCAACTAGTGCGAGCCGGACCCGGTGCCTGGCTGCAACTAGTGCGAGCCGGACCCGGTGCCTGGCTGCAACTAGTGCGAGCCGGACCCGGTGCCTGGCTGCAACTAGTGCGAGCCGGACCCGGTGCCTGGCTGCAACTAGTGCGAGCCGGACCCGGTGCCTGGCTGCAACTAGTGCGAGCCGGACCCGGTGCCTGGCTGCAACTAGTGCGAGCCGGACCCGGTGCCTGGCTGCAACGAGTGCAGGCCAAGTCCGGTGCCTGGCTGCAACTAGTGCGAGCCGGACCCGGTGCCTGGCTGCAACTAGTGCGAGCCGGACCCGGTGCCTGGCTGCAACTAGTGCGAGCCGGACCCGGTGCCTGGCTGCAACTAGTGCGAGCCGGACCCGGTGCCTGGCTGCAACTAGTGCGAGCCGGACCCGGTGCCTGGCTGCAACTAGTGCGAGCCGGACCCGGTGCCTGGCTGCAACTAGTGCGAGCCGGACCCGGTGCCTGGCTGCAACTAGTGCGAGCCGGACCCGGTGCCTGGCTGCAAGTAGTGCGAGCCGGACCCGGTGCCTGGCTGCAACTAGTGCAGGCCAAGTCCGGTGCCTGGCTGCAACTAGTGCAGGCCAAGTCCGGTGCCTGGCTGCAACTAGTGCGAGCCTGACCCGGTGCCTGGCTGCAACTAGTGCAGGCCAAGTCCGGTGCCTGGCTGCAACTAGTGCGAGCCTGACCCGGTGCCTGGCTGCAACTAGTGCAGGCCAAGTCCGGTGCCTGGCTGCAACTAGTGCGAGCCGGACCCGGTGCCTGGCTGCAACTAGTGCAGGCCAAGACCGGTGCCTGGCTGCAACTAGTGCAGGCCAAGTCCGGTGCCTGGCTGCAACTAGTGCAGGCCAAGTCCGGTGCCTGGCTGCAACTAGTGCAGGCCAAGTCCGGTGCCTGGCTGCAACTAGTGCGCGCCGGACCCGGTGCCTGGCTGCAACTAGTGCGAGCCGGACCCGGTGCCTGGCTGCAACTAGTGCGAGCCGGACCCGGTGCCTGGCTGTAACTAGTGCGAGCCGGACCCGGTGCCTGGCTGCAACTAGTGCAGGCCAAGTCCGGTGCCTGGCTGCAACTAGTGCAGGCCAAGTCCGGTGCCTGGCTGCAACTAGTGCAGGCCAAGTCCGGTGCCTGGCTGCAACTAGTGCGAGCCGGACCCGGTGCCTGGCAGCAACTAGTGCAGGCCAAGACCGGTGCCTGGCTGCAACTAGTGCAGGCCAAGTCCGGTGCCTGGCTGCAACTAGTGCAGGCCAAGTCCGGTGCCTGGCTGCAACTAGTGCAGGCCAAGTCCGGTGCCTGGCTGCAACTAGTGCGAGCCGGACCCGGTGCCTGGCTGCAACTAGTGCGAGCCGGACCCGGTGCCTGGCTGCAACTAGTGCGAGCCGGACCCGGTGCCTGGCTGCAACTAGTGCGAGCCGGACCCGGTGCCTGGCTGCAACTAGTGCGAGCCGGACCCGGTGCCTGGCTGCAACTAGTGCGAGCCGGACCCGGTGCCTGGCTGCAACTAGTGCAGGCCAAGTCCGGAGCCTGGCTGCAACTAGTGCGAGCCTGACCCGATGCCTGGCTGCAACTAGTGCGAGCCGGACCCGGTGCCTGGCTGCAACTAGTGCAGGCCAAGTCCGGTGCCTGGCTGCAACTAGTGCAGGCCAAGTCCGGTGCCTGGCTGCAACTAGTGCAGGCCAAGTCCGGTGCCTGGCTGCAACTAGTGCGAGCCTGACCCGGTGCCTGGCTGCAACTAGTGCGAGCCGGACCCGGTGCCTGGCTGCAACTAGTGCGAGCCGGACCCGGTGCCTGGCTGCAACTAGTGCAGGCCAAGTCCGGTGCCTGGCTGCAACTAGTGCAGGCCAAGTCCGGTGCCTGGCTGCAACTAGTGCAGGCCAAGTCCGGTGCCTGGCTGCAACTAGTGCAGGCCAAGTCCGGTGCCTGGCTGCAACTAGTGCAGGCCAAGTCCGGTGCCTGGCTGCAACTAGTGCAGGCCAAGTCCGGTGCCTGGCTGCAACTAGTGCGAGCCTGACCCGGTGCCTGGCTGCAACTAGTGCGAGCCGGACCCGGTGCCTGGCTGCAACTAATGCGAGCCGGACCCGGTGCCTGGCTGCAACTAGTGCGAGCCGGACCCGGTGCCTGGCTGCAACTAGTGCGAGCCGGACCCGGTGCCTGGCTGCAACTAGTGCAGGCCAAGTCCGGTGCCTGGCTGCAACTAGTGCAGGCCAAGTCCGGTGCCTGGCTGCAACTAGTGCAGGCCAAGTCCGGTGCCTGGCTGCAACTAGTGCAGGCCAAGTCCGGTGCCTGGCTGCAACTAGTGCAGGCCAAGTCCGGTGCCTGGCTGCAACTAGTGCGAGCCGGACCCGGTGCCTGGCTGCAACTAGTGCGAGCCGGACCCGGTGCCTGGCTGCAACTAGTGCGAGCCGGACCCGGTGCCTGGCTGCAACTAGTGCAGGCCAAGACCGGTGCCTGGCTGCAACTAGTGCAGGCCAAGTCCGGTGCCTGGCTGCAACTAGTGCAGGCCAAGTCCGGTGCCTGGCTGCAACTAGTGCAGGCCAAGTCCGGTGCCTGGCTGCAACTAGTGCGCGCCGGACCCGGTGCCTGGCTGCAACTAGTGCGAGCCGGACCCGGTGCCTGGCTGCAACTAGTGCAGGCCAAGACCGGTGCCTGGCTGCAACTAGTGCGAGCCGGACCCGGTGCCTGGCTGCAACTAGTGCGAGCCGGACCCGGTGCCTGGCTGCAACTAGTGCGAGCCGGACCCGGTGCCTGGCTGCAACTAGTGCGAGCCGGACCCGGTGCCTGGCTGCAACTAGTGCAGGCCAAGACCGATGCCTGGCTGCAACTAGTGCAGGCCAAGTCCGGTGCCTGGCTCCAACTAGTGCAGGCCAAGTCCGGTGCCTGGCTGCAACTAGTGCAGGCCAAGTCCGGTGCCTGGCTGCAACTAGTGCAGGACAAGTCCGGTGCCTGGCTGCAACTAGTGCAGGCCAAGTCCGGTGCCTGGCTGCAACTAGTGCAGGCCAAGTCCGGTGCCTGGCTGCAACTAGTGCAGGCCAAGTCCGGTGCCTGGCTGCAACTAGTGCAGGCCAAGTCCGGTGCCTGGCTGCTACTAGTGCAGGCCAAGTCCGGTGCCTGGCTGCAACTAGTGCAGGCCAAGTCCGGTGCCTGGCTGCTACTAGTGCAGGCCAAGTCCGGTGCCTGGCTGCAACTAGTGCAGGCCAAGTCCGGTGCCTGGCTGCAAATAGTGCGAGCCGGACCCGGTGCCTGGCTGCAACTAGTGCGAGCCGGACCCGGTGCCTGGCTGCAACTAGTGCGAGCCGGACCCGGTGCCTGGCTGCAACTAGTGCGAGCCGGACCCGGTGCCTGGCTGCAACTAGTGCGAGCCGGACCCGGTGCCTGCTGCAACTAGTGCGAGCCGGACCCGGTGCCTGGCTGCAACGAGTGCAGGCCAAGTCCGGTGCCTGGCTGCAACTAGTGCGAGCCGGACCCGGTGCCTGGCTGCAACTAGTGCGAGCCGGACCCGGTGATTGGCTGCAACTAGTGCGAGCCGGACCCGGTGCCTGGCTGCAACTAGTGCGAGCCGGACCCGGTGCCTGGCTGCAACTAGTGCGAGCCGGACCCGGTGCCTGGCTGCAACTAGTGCGAGCCGGACCCGGTGCCTGGCTGCAACTAGTGCGAGCCGGACCCGGTGCCTGGCTGCAACTAGTGCGAGCCGGACCCGGTGCCTGGCTGCAACTAGTGCGAGCCGGACCCGGTGCCTGGCTGCAACTAGTGCGAGCCGGACCCGGTGCCTGGCTGCAACGAGTGCAGGCCAAGTCCGGTGCCTGGCTGCAACTAGTGCGAGCCGGACCCGGTGCCTGGCTGCAACTAGTGCGAGCCGGACCCGGTGCCTGGCTGCAACTAGTGCGAGCCGAACCCGGTGCCTGGCTGCAACTAGTGCGAGCCGGACCCGGTGCCTGGCTGCAACTAGTGCGAGCCGGACCCGGTGCCTGGCTGCAACTAGTGCAGGCCAAGTCCGGTGCCTGGCTGCAACTAGTGCAGGCCAAGTCCGGTGCCTGGCTGCAACTAGTGCAGGCCAAGTCCGGTGCCTGGCTGCAACTAGTGCGAGCCGGACCCGGTGCCTGGCTGCAACTAGTGCAGGCCAAGACCGGTGCCTGGCTGCAACTAGTGCAGGCCAAGTCCGGTGCCTGGCTGCAACTAGTGCAGGCCAAGTCCGGTGCCTGGCTGCAACTAGTGCAGGCCAAGTCCGGTGCCTGGCTGCAACTAGTTCAGGCCAAGTCCGGTGCCTGGCTGCAACTAGTGCAGGCCAAGTCCGGTGCCTGGCTGCAACTAGTGCGAGCCGGACCCGGTGCCTGGCAGCAACTAGTGCAGGCCAAGACCGGTGCCTGGCTGCAACTAGTGCAGGCCAAGTCCGGTGCCTGGCTGCAACTAGTGCAGGCCAAGTCCGGTGCCTGGCTGCAACTAGTGCAGGCCAAGTCCGGTGCCTGGCTGCAACTAGTGCGAGCCTGACCCGGTGCCTGGCTGCAACTAGTGCAGGCCAAGTCCGGTGCCTGGCTGCAACTAGTGCGAGCCGGACCCGGTGCCTGGCTGCAACTAGTGCGAGCCGGACCCGGTGCCTGGCTGCAACTAGTGCGAGCCGGACCCGGTGCCTGGCTGCAACTAGTGCGAGCCGGACCCGGTGCCTGGCTGCAACTAGTGCGCGCCGGACCCGGTGCCTGGCTGCAACTAGTGCGCGCCGGACCCGGTGCCTGGCTGCAACTAGTGCGCGCCAGACCCGGTGCCTGGCTGCAACTAGTGCGCGCCGGACCCGGTGCCTGGCTGCAACTAGTGCGCGCCGGACCCGGTGCCTGGCTGCAACTAGTGCGAGCCGGACCCGGTGCCTGGCTGCAACTAGTGCGAGCCGGACCCGGTGCCTGGCTGCAACTAGTGCGAGCCGGACCCGATGCCTGGCTGCAACGAGTGCAGGCCAAGTCCGGTGCCTGGCTGCAACTAGTGCGAGCCGGACCCGGTGCCTGGCTGCAACTAGTGCGAGCCGGACCCGGTGCCTGGCTGCAACTAGTGCGAGCCGGACCCGGTGCCTGGCTGCAACTAGTGCGAGCCGGACTCGGTGCCTGGCTGCAACTAGTGCGAGCCGGACCCGGTGCCTGGCTGCAACTAGTGCAGGCCAAGTCCGGTGCGTGGCTGCAACTAGTGCAGGCCAAGTCCGGTGCCTGGCTGCAACTAGTGCGAGCCTGACCCGGTGCCTGGCTGCAACTAGTGCGAGCCTGACCCGGTGCCTGGCTGCAACTAGTGCAGGCCAAGTCCGGTGCCTGGCTGCAACTAGTGCGAGCCGGACCCGGTGCCTGGCTGCAACTAGTGCGAGCCGGACCCGGTGCCTGGCTGCAACTAGTGCAGGCCAAGACCGGTGCCTGGCTGCAACTAGTGCAGGCCAAGTCCGGTGCCTGGCTGCAACTAGTGCAGGCCAAGTCCGGTGCCTGGCTGCAACTAGTGCAGGCCAAGTCCGGTGCCTGGCTGCAACTAGTGCGCGCCGGACCCGGTGCCTGGCTGCAACTAGTGCGAGCCGGACCCGGTGCCTGGCTGCAACTAGTGCAGGCCAAGACCGGTGCCTGGCTGCAACTAGTGCGAGCCGGACCCGGTGCCTGGCTGCAACTAGTGCGAGCCGGACCCGGTGCCTGGCTGCAACTAGTGCGAGCCGGACCCGGTGCCTGGCTGCAACTAGTGCGAGCCGGACCCGGTGCCTGGCTGCAACTAGTGCAGGCCAAGACCGATGCCTGGCTGCAACTAGTGCAGGCCAAGTCCGGTGCCTGGCTCCAACTAGTGCAGGCCAAGTCCGGTGCCTGGCTGCAACTAGTGCAGGCCAAGTCCGGTGCCTGGCTGCAACTAGTGCAGGCCAAGTCCGGTGCCTGGCTGCAACTAGTGCAGGCCAAGTCCGGTGCCTGGCTGCAACTAGTGCAGGCCAAGTCCGGTGCCTGGCTGCAACTAGTGCAGGCCAAGTCCGGTGCCTGGCTGCAACTAGTGCAGGCCAAGTCCGGTGCCTGGCTGCTACTAGTGCAGGCCAAGTCCGGTGCCTGGCTGCTACTAGTGCAGGCCAAGTCCGGTGCCTGGCTGCAAATAGTGCGAGCCGGCCCCGGTGCCTGGCTGCAACTAGTGCGAGCCGGACCCGGTGCCTGGCTGCAACTAGTGCGAGCCGGACCCGGTGCCTGGCTGCAACTAGTGCGAGCCGGACCCGGTGCCTGGCTGCAACTAGTGCGAGCCGGACCCGGTGCCTGGCTGCAACTAGTGCGAGCCGGACCCGGTGCCTGGCTGCAACGAGTGCAGGCCAAGTCCGGTGCCTGGCTGCAACTAGTGCGAGCCGGACCCGGTGCCTGGCTGCAACTAGTGCGAGCCGGACCCGGTGCCTGGCTGCAACGAGTGCAGGCCAAGTCCGGTGCCTGGCTGCAACTAGTGCGAGCCGGACCCGGTGCCTGGCTGCAACTAGTGCGAGCCGGACCCGGTGCCTGGCTGCAACTAGTGCGAGCCGGACCCGGTGCCTGGCTGCAACTAGTGCGAGCCGGACCCGGTGCCTGGCTGCAACTAGTGCGAGCCGGACCCGGTGCCTTGCTGCAACTAGTGCGAGCCGGACCCGGTGCCTGGCTGCAACTAGTGCGAGCCGGACCCGGTGCCTGGCTGCAACTAGTGCGAGCCGGACCCGGTGCCTGGCTGCAACTAGTGCGAGCCGGACCCGGTGCCTGGCTGCAACTAGTGCGAGCCGGACCCGGTGCCTGGCTGCAACTAGTGCGAGCCGGACCCGGTGCCTGGCTGCAACTAGTGCGAGCCGGACCCGGTGCCTGGCTGCAACTAGTGCAGGCCAAGTCCGGTGCCTGGCTGCAACTAGTGCAGGCCAAGTCCGGTGCCTGGCTGCAACTAGTGCGAGCCTGACCCGGTGCCTGGCTGCAACTAGTGCAGGCCAAGTCCGGTGCCTGGCTGCAACTAGTGCGAGCCGGACCCGGTGCCTGGCTGCAACTAGTGCAGGCCAAGTCCGGTGCCTGGCTGCAACTAGTGCGCGCCGGACCCGGTGCCTGGCTGCAACTAGTGCGAGCCGGACTCGGTGCCTGGCTGCAACTAGTGCGAGCCGGACCCGGTGCCTGGCTGCAACTAGTGCGAGCCGGACCCGGTGCCTGGCTGCAACTAGTGCGAGCCGGACCCGGTGCCTGGCTGCAACTAGTGCAGGCCAAGTCCGGTGCCTGGCTGCAACTAGTGCAGGCCAAGTCCAGTGCCTGGCTGCAACTAGTGCAGGCCAAGTCCGGTGCCTGGCTGCAACTAGTGCAGGCCAAGTCCGGTGCCTGGCTGCAACTAGTGCAGGCCAAATCCGGTGCCTGGCTGCAACTAGTGCGGGCCGGACCCGGTGCCTGGCTGCAACTAGTGCAGGCCAAGTCCGGTGCCTGGCTGCAACTAGTGCAGGCCAAGTCCGGTGCCTGGCTGCAACTAGTGCAGGCCAAGTACGGTGCCTGGCTGCAACTAGTGCAGGCCAAGTCCGGTGCCTGGCTGCAACTAGTGCAGGCCAAGTCCGGTGCCTGGCTGCAACTAGTGCAGGCCAAGTCCGGTGCCTGGCTGCAACTAGTGCAGGCCAAGTCCGGTGCCTGGCTGCTACTAGTGCAGGCCAAGTCCGGTGCCTGGCTGCTACTAGTGCAGGCCAAGTCCGGTGCCTGGCTGCAAATAGTGCGAGCCGGACCCGGTGCCTGGCTGCAACTAGTGCGAGCCGGACCCGGTGCCTGGCTGCAACTAGTGCGAGCCGGACCCGGTGCCTGGCTGCAACTAGTGCGAGCCGGACCCGGTGCCTGGCTGCAACTAGTGCGAGCCGGACCCGGTGCCTGGCTGCAACTAGTGCGAGCCGGACCCGGTGCCTGGCTGCAACTAGTGCGAGCCGGACCCGGTGCCTGGCTGCAACTAGTGCGAGCCGGACCCGGTGCCTGGCTGCAACTAGTGCGAGCCGGACCCGGTGCCTGGCTGCAACGAGTGCAGGCCAAGTCCGGTGCCTGGCTGCAACTAGTGCGAGCCGGACCCGGTGCCTGGCTGCAACTAGTGCGAGCCGGACCCGGTGCCTGGCTGCAACTAGTGCGAGCCGGACCCGGTGCCTGGCTGCAACTAGTGCGAGCCGGACCCGGTGCCTGGCTGCAACTAGTGCGAGCCGGACCCGGTGCCTGGCTGCAACTAGTGCGAGCCGGACCCGGTGCCTGGCTGCAACTAGTGCGAGCCGGACCCGGTGCCTGGCTGCAACTAGTGCAGGCCAAGTCCGGTGCCTGGCTGCAACTAGTGCAGGCCAAGTCCGGTGCCTGGCTGCAACTAGTGCAGGCCAAGTCCGGTGCCTGGCTGCAACTAGTGAGCGCCGGACTCGGTGCCTGGCTGCAACTAGTGCGCGCCGGACCCGGTGCCTGGCTGCAACTAGTGCGAGCCGGACCCGGTGCCTGGCTGCAACTAGTGCGAGCCGGACCCGGTGCCTGGCTGCAACTAGTGCGAGCCGGACCCGGTGCCTGGCTGCAACTAGTGCGAGCCGGACCCGGTGCCTGGCTGCAACTAGTGCGAGCCGGACCCGGTGCCTGGCTGCAACTAGTGCGAGCCTGACCCGGTGCCTGGCTGCAACTAGTGCGAGCCGGACCCGGTGCCTGGCTGCAACTAGTGCGAGCCGGACCCGGTGCCTGGCTGCAACTAGTGCGAGCCGGACCCGGTGCCTGGCTGCAACTAGTGCGAGCCTGACCCGGTGCCTGGCTGCAACTAGTGCGAGCCGGACCCGGTGCCTGGCTGCAACTAGTGCGAGCCGGACCCGGTGCCTGGCTGCAACTAGTGCAAGCCGGACCCGGTGCCTGGCTGCAACTAGTGCAGGCCAAGTCCGGTGCCTGGCTGCAACTAGTGCAGGCCAAGTCCGGTGCCTGGCTGCAACTAGTGCAAGCCTGACCCGGTGCCTGGCTGCAACTAGTGCAGGCCAAGTCCGGTGCCTGGCTGCAACTAGTGCGAGCCGGACCCGGTGCCTGGCTGCAACTAGTGCAGGCCAAGTCCGGTGCCTGGCTGCAACTAGTGCAAGCCAAGTCCGGTGCCTGGCTGCAACTAGTGCTGGCCAAGTCCGGTGCCTGGCTGCAACTAGTGCGCGCCGGACCCGGTGCCTGGCTGCAACTAGTGCGAGCCGGACCCGGTGCCTGGCTGCAACTAGTGCAGGCCAACTCCGGTGCCTGGCTGCAACTAGTGCGAGCCTGACCCGGTGCCTGGCTGCAACAGGTGCAGGCCAAGTCCGGTGCCTGGCTGCAACTACTGCGAGCCGGACCCGGTGCCTGGCTGCAACTAGTGCGCGCCGGACCCGGTGCCTGGCTGCAACTAGTGCGCGCCGGACCCGGTGCCTGGCTGCAACTAGTGCGAGCCGGACTCGGTGCCTGGCTGCAACTAGTGCGAGCCGGACCCGGTGCCTGGCTGCAACTAGTGCGAGCCGGACCCGGTGCCTGGCTGCAACTAGTGCGAGCCGGACCCGGTGCCTGGCTGCAACTAGTGCAGGCCAAGTCCGGTGCCTGGCTGCAACTAGTGCAGGCCAAGTCCGGTGCCTGGCTGCAACTAGTGCAGGCCAAGTCCGGTGCCTGGCTGCAACTAGTGCAGGCCAAGTCCGGTGCCTGGCTGCAACTAGTGCAGGCCAAGTCCGGTGCCTGGCTGCAACTAGTGCAGGCCAAGTCCGGTGCCTGGCTGCAACTAGTGCGAGCCGGACCCGGTGCCTGGCTGCAACTAGTGCAGGCCAAGTCCGGTGCCTGGCTGCAACTAGTGCGCGCCGGACCCGGTGCCTGGCTGCAACTAGTGCGAGCCGGACTCGGTGCCTGGCTGCAACTAGTGCGAGCCTGACCCGGTGCCTGGCTGCAACTAGTGCGAGCCGGACTCGGTGCCTGGCTGCAACTAGTGCGAGCCTGACCCGGTGCCTGGCTGCAACTAGTGCGAGCCGGACCCGGTGCCTGGCTGCAACTAGTGCAAGCCGGACCCGGTGCCTGGCTGCAACTAGTGCAGGCCAAGTCCGGTGCCTGGCTGCAACTAGTGCAGGCCAAGTCCGGTGCCTGGCTGCAACTAGTGCAAGCCTGACCCGGTGCCTGGCTGCAACTAGTGCAGGCCAAGTCCGGTGCCTGGCTGCAACTAGTGCGAGCCGGACCCGGTGCCTGGCTGCAACTAGTGCAGGCCAAGTCCGGTGCCTGGCTGCAACTAGTGCAAGCCAAGTCCGGTGCCTGGCTGCAACTAGTGCTGGCCAAGTCCGGTGCCTGGCTGCAACTAGTGCGCGCCGGACCCGGTGCCTGGCTGCAACTAGTGCGAGCCGGACCCGGTGCCTGGCTGCAACTAGTGCAGGCCAACTCCGGTGCCTGGCTGCAACTAGTGCGAGCCTGACCCGGTGCCTGGCTGCAACAGGTGCAGGCCAAGTCCGGTGCCTGGCTGCAACTACTGCGAGCCGGACCCGGTGCCTGGCTGCAACTAGTGCGCGCCGGACCCGGTGCCTGGCTGCAACTAGTGCGCGCCGGACCCGGTGCCTGGCTGCAACTAGTGCGAGCCGGACTCGGTGCCTGGCTGCAACTAGTGCGAGCCGGACCCGGTGCCTGGCTGCAACTAGTGCGAGCCGGACCCGGTGCCTGGCTGCAACTAGTGCGAGCCGGACCCGGTGCCTGGCTGCAACTAGTGCAGGCCAAGTCCGGTGCCTGGCTGCAACTAGTGCAGGCCAAGTCCGGTGCCTGGCTGCAACTAGTGCAGGCCAAGTCCGGTGCCTGGCTGCAACTAGTGCAGGCCAAGTCCGGTGCCTGGCTGCAACTAGTGCGAGCCGGACCCGGTGCCTGGCTGCAACTAGTGCAGGCCAAGTCCGGTGCCTGGCTGCAACTAGTGCGCGCCGGACCCGGTGCCTGGCTGCAACTAGTGCGAGCCGGACTCGGTGCCTGGCTGCAACTAGTGCGAGCCGGACCCGGTGCCTGGCTGCAACTAGTGCGAGCCGGACCCGGTGCCTGGCTGCAACTAGTGCGAGCCGGACCCGGTGCCTGGCTGCAACTAGTGCAGGCCAAGTCCGGTGCCTGGCTGCAACTAGTGCAGGCCAAGTCCAGTGCCTGGCTGCAACTAGTGCAGGCCAAGTCCGGTGCCTGGCTGCAACTAGTGCAGGCCAAGTCCGGTGCCTGGCTGCAACTAGTGCAGGCCAAATCCGGTGCCTGGCTGCAACTAGTGCGGGCCGGACCCGGTGCCTGGCTGCAACTAGTGCAGGCCAAGTCCGGTGCCTGGCTGCAACTAGTGCAGGCCAAGTCCGGTGCCTGGCTGCAACTAGTGCAGGCCAAGTCCGGTGCCTGGCTGCAACTAGTGCAGGCCAAGTCCGGTGCCTGGCTGCAACTAGTGCAGGCCAAGTCCGGTGCCTGGCTGCTACTAGTGCAGGCCAAGTCCGGTGCCTGGCTGCTACTAGTGCAGGCCAAGTCCGGTGCCTGGCTGCAAATAGTGCGAGCCGGACCCGGTGCCTGGCTGCAACTAGTGCGAGCCGGACCCGGTGCCTGGCTGCAACTAGTGCGAGCCGGACCCGGTGCCTGGCTGCAACTAGTGCGAGCCGGACCCGGTGCCTGGCTGCAACTAGTGCGAGCCGGACCCGGTGCCTGGCTGCAACTAGTGCGAGCCGGACCCGGTGCCTGGCTGCAACTAGTGCGAGCCGGACCCGGTGCCTGGCTGCAACGAGTGCAGGCCAAGTCCGGTGCCTGGCTGCAACTAGTGCGAGCCGGACCCGGTGCCTGGCTGCAACTAGTGCGAGCCGGACCCGGTGCCTGGCTGCAACTAGTGCGAGCCGGACCCGGTGCCTGGCTGCAACTAGTGCGAGCCGGACCCGGTGCCTGGCTGCAACTAGTGCGAGCCGGACCCGGTGCCTGGCTGCAACTAGTGCGAGCCGGACCCGGTGCCTGGCTGCAACTAGTGCGAGCCGGACCCGGTGCCTGGCTGCAACGAGTGCAGGCCAAGTCCGGTGCCTGGCTGCAACTAGTGCGAGCCGGACCCGGTGCCTGGCTGCAACTAGTGCGAGCCGGACCCGGTGCCTGGCTGCAACTAGTGCGAGCCGGACCCGGTGCCTGGCTGCAACTAGTGCGAGCCGGACCCGGTGCCTGGCTGCAACTAGTGCGAGCCGGACCCGGTGCCTGGCTGCAACTAGTGCGAGCCGGACCCGGTGCCTGGCTGCAACTAGTGCAGGCCAAGTCCGGTGCCTGGCTGCAACTAGTGCAGGCCAAGTCCGGTGCCTGGCTGCAACTAGTGCAGGCCAAGTCCGGTGCCTGGCTGCAACTAGTGCAGGCCAAGTCCGGTGCCTGGCTGCAACTAGTGCGAGCCGGACCCGGTGCCTGGCAGCAACTAGTGCAGGCCAAGACCGGTGCCTGGCTGCAACTAGTGCAGGCCAAGTCCGGTGCCTGGCTGCAACTAGTGCAGGCCAAGTCCGGTGCCTGGCTGCAACTAGTGCAGGCCAAGTCCGGTGCCTGGCTGCAACTAGTGCGAGCCTGACCCGGTGCCTGGCTGCAACTAGTGCAGGCCAAGTCCGGTGCCTGGCTGCAACTAGTGCGAGCCGGACCCGGTGCCTGGCTGCAACTAGTGCGAGCCGGACCCGGTGCCTGGCTGCAACTAGTGCAGGCCAAGTCCGGTGCCTGGCTGCAACTACTGCGAGCCGGACCCGGTGCCTGGCTGCAACTAGTGCGAGCCGGACCCGGTGCCTGGCTGCAACTAGTGCGAGCCGGACCCGGTGCCTGGCTGCAACTAGTGCGAGCCGGACCCGGTGCCTGGCTGCAACGAGTGCAGGCCAAGTCCGGTGCCTGGCTGCAACTAGTGCGAGCCGGACCCGGTGCCTGGCTGCAACTAGTGCGAGCCGGACCCGGTGCCTGGCTGCAACTAGTGCGAGCCGGACCCGGTGCCTGGCTGCAACTAGTGCGAGCCGGACCCCGGTGCCTGGCTGCAACTAGTGCGAGCCGGACCCGGTGCCTGGCTGCAACTAGTGCGAGCCGGACCCGGTGCCTGGCTGCAACTAGTGCGAGCCGGACCCGGTGCCTGGCTGCAACTAGTGCGAGCCGGACCCGGTGCCTGGCTGCAACTAGTGCGAGCCGGACCCGGTGCCTGGCTGCAACTAGTGCAGGCCAAGTCCGGAGCCTGGCTGCAACTAGTGCGAGCCTGACCCGGTGCCTGGCTGCAACTAGTGCGAGCCGGACCCGGTGCCTGGCTGCAACTAGTGCAGGCCAAGTCCGGTGCCTGGCTGCAACTAGTGCAGGCCAAGTCCGGTGCCTGGCTGCAACTAGTGCGAGCCGGACCCGGTGCCTGGCTGCAACTAGTGCGAGCCGGACCCGGTGCCTGGCTGCAACTAGTGCGAGCCGGACCCGGTGCCTGGCTGCAACTAGTGCAGGCCAAGTCCGGTGCCTGGCTGCAACTAGTGCAGGCCAAGTCCGGTGCCTGGCTGCAACTAGTGCAGGCCAAGTCCGGTGCCTGGCTGCAACTAGTGCAGGCCAAGTCCGGTGCCTGGCTGCAACTAGTGCAGGCCAAGTCCGGTGCCTGGCTGCAACTAGTGCAGGCCAAGTCCGGTGCCTGGCTGCAACTAGTGCGAGCCGGACCCGGTGCCTTGCTGCAACTAGTGCGAGCCGGACCCGGTGCCTGGCTGCAACGAGTGCAGGCCAAGTCCGGTGCCTGGCTGCAACTAGTGCGAGCCGGACCCGGTGCCTGGCTGCAACTAGTGCGAGCCGGACCCGGTGCCTGGCTGCAACTAGTGCGAGCCGGACCCGGTGCCTGGCTGCAACTAGTGCGAGCCGGACCCAGTGCCTGGCTGCAACTAGTGCAGGCCAAGACCGGTGCCTGGCTGCAACTAGTGCAGGCCAAGTCCGGTGCCTGGCTGCAACTAGTGCAGGCCAAGTCCGGTGCCTGGCTGCAACTAGTGCGCGCCGGACCCGGTGCCTGGCTGCAACTAGTGCGCGCCGGACCCGGTGCCTGGCTGCAACTAGTGCGCGCCGGACCCGGTGCCTGGCTGCAACTAGTGCGCGCCGGACCCGGTGCCTGGCTGCAACTAGTGCAGGCCAAGTCCGGTGCCTGGCTGCAACTAGTGCAAGCCGGACCCGGTGCCTGGCTGCAACTAGTGCAGGCCAAGACCGGTGCCTGGCTGCAACTAGTGCAGGCCAAGTCCGGTGCCTGGCTGCAACTAGTGCGCGCCGGACCCGGTGCCTGGCTGCAACTAGTGCGCGCCGGACCCGGTGCCTGGCTGCAACTAGTGCGCGCCGGACCCGGTGCCTGGCTGCAACTAGTGCGCGCCGGACCCGGTGCCTGGCTGCAACTAGTGCGCGCCGGACCCGGTGCCTGGCTGCAACTAGTGCGCGCCGGACCCGGTGCCTGGCTGCAACTAGTGCGCGCCGGACCCGGTGCCTGGCTGCAACTAGTGCGAGCCGGACCCGGTGCCTGGCTGCAACTAGTGCGAGCCGGACCCGGTGCCTGGCTGCAACTAGTGCGAGCCGGACCCGGTGCCTGGCTGCAACAGGTGCAGGCCAAGTCCGGTGCCTGGCTGCAACTACTGCGAGCCGGACCCGGTGCCTGGCTGCAACTAGTGCGCGCCGGACCCGGTGCCTGGCTGCAACTAGTGCGCGCCGGACCCGGTGCCTGGCTGCAACTAGTGCGAGCCGGACTCGGTGCCTGGCTGCAACTAGTGCGAGCCGGACCCGGTGCCTGGCTGCAACTAGTGCGAGCCGGACCCGGTGCCTGGCTGCAACTAGTGCGAGCCGGACCCGGTGCCTGGCTGCAACTAGTGCAGGCCAAGTCCGGTGCCTGGCTGCAACTAGTGCAGGCCAAGTCTGGTGCCTGGCTGCAACTAGTGCAGGCCAAGTCCGGT
The DNA here is from genome assembly GCF_062004578.1 of Staurois parvus. Taxonomy (NCBI): domain Eukaryota; kingdom Metazoa; phylum Chordata; class Amphibia; order Anura; family Ranidae; genus Staurois; species Staurois parvus. Next base: position 5,029,544 of record NW_028318236.1, read on the forward strand.
GCCTGGCTGCAACTAGTGCAGGCCAAGTCCGGTGCCTGGCTGCAACTAGTGCAGGCCAAGTCCGGTGCCTGGCTGCAACTAGTGCGAGCCGGACCCGGTGCCTGGCTGCAACTAGTGCAGGCCAAGTCCGGTGCCTGGCTGCAACTAGTGCGCGCCGGACCCGGTGCCTGGCTGCAACTAGTGCGAGCCGGACTCGGTGCCTGGCTGCAACTAGTGCGGGCCGGACCCGGTGCCTGGCTGCAACTAGTGCAGGCCAAGTCCGGTGCCTGGCTGCAACTAGTGCAGGCCAAGTCCGGTGCCTGGCTGCAACTAGTGCAGGCCAAGTCCGGTGCCTGGCTGCAACTAGTGCAGGCCAAGTCCGGTGCCTGGCTGCAACTAGTGCAGGCCAAGTCCGGTGCCTGGCTGCTACTAGTGCAGGCCAAGTCCGGTGCCTGGCTGCTACTAGTGCAGGCCAAGTCCGGTGCCTGGCTGCAAATAGTGCGAGCCGGACCCGGTGCCTGGCTGCAACTAGTGCGAGCCGGACCCGGTGCCTGGCTGCAACTAGTGCGAGCCGGACCCGGTGCCTGGCTGCAACTAGTGTGAGCCGGACCCGGTGCCTGGCTGCAACTAGTGCGAGCCGGACCCGGTGCCTGGCTGCAACTAGTGCGAGCCGGACCCGGTGCCTGGCTGCAACTAGTGCGAGCCGGACCCGGTGCCTGGCTGCAACGAGTGCAGGCCAAGTCCGGTGCCTGGCTGCAACTAGTGCGAGCCGGACCCGGTGCCTGGCTGCAACTAGTGCGAGCCGGACCCGGTGCCTGGCTGCAACTAGTGCGAGCCGGACCCGGTGCCTGGCTGCAACTAGTGCGAGCCGGACCCGGTGCCTGGCTGCAACTAGTGCGAGCCGGACCCGGTGCCTGGCTGCAACGAGTGCAGGCCAAGTCCGGTGCCTGGCTGCAACTAGTGCGAGCCGGACCCGGTGCCTGGCTGCAACTAGTGCGAGCCGGACCCGGTGCCTGGCTGCAACTAGTGCGAGCCGGACCCGGTGCCTGGCTGCAACTAGTGCGAGCCGGACCCGGTGCCTGGCTGCAACTAGTGCGAGCCGGACCCGGTGCCTGGCTGCAACTAGTGCGAGCCGGACCCGGTGCCTGGCTGCAACTAGTGCAGGCCAAGTCCGGTGCCTGGCTGCAACTAGTGCAGGCCAAGTCCGGTGCCTGGCTGCAACTAGTGCAGGCCAAGTCCGGTGCCTGGCTGCAACTAGTGCAGGCCAAGTCCGGTGCCTGGCTGCAACTAGTGCGAGCCGGACCCGGTGCCTGGCAGCAACTAGTGCAGGCCAAGACCGGTGCCTGGCTGCAACTAGTGCAGGCCAAGTCCGGTGCCTGGCTGCAACTAGTGCAGGCCAAGTCCGGTGCCTGGCTGCAACTAGTGCAGGCCAAGTCCGGTGCCTGGCTGCAACTAGTGCGAGCCTGACCCGGTGCCTGGCTGCAACTAGTGCAGGCCAAGTCCGGTGCCTGGCTGCAACTAGTGCGAGCCGGACCCGGTGCCTGGCTGCAACTAGTGCGAGCCGGACCCGGTGCCTGGCTGCAACTAGTGCAGGCCAAGTCCGGTGCCTGGCTGCAACTACTGCGAGCCGGACCCGGTGCCTGGCTGCAACTAGTGCGAGCCGGACCCGGTGCCTGGCTGCAACTAGTGCGAGCCGGACCCGGTGCCTGGCTGCAACTAGTGCGAGCCGGACCCGGTGCCTGGCTGCAACGAGTGCAGGCCAAGTCCGGTGCCTGGCTGCAACTAGTGCGAGCCGGACCCGGTGCCTGGCTGCAACTAGTGCGAGCCGGACCCGGTGCCTGGCTGCAACTAGTGCGAGCCGGACCCGGTGCCTGGCTGCAACTAGTGCGAGCCGGACCCCGGTGCCTGGCTGCAACTAGTGCGAGCCGGACCCGGTGCCTGGCTGCAACTAGTGCGAGCCGGACCCGGTGCCTGGCTGCAACTAGTGCGAGCCGGACCCGGTGCCTGGCTGCAACTAGTGCGAGCCGGACCCGGTGCCTGGCTGCAACTAGTGCGAGCCGGACCCGGTGCCTGGCTGCAACTAGTGCGAGCCGGACCCGGTGCCTGGCTGCAACTAGTGCAGGCCAAGTCCGGAGCCTGGCTGCAACTAGTGCGAGCCTGACCCGGTGCCTGGCTGCAACTAGTGCGAGCCGGACCCGGTGCCTGGCTGCAACTAGTGCAGGCCAAGTCCGGTGCCTGGCTGCAACTAGTGCAGGCCAAGTCCGGTGCCTGGCTGCAACTAGTGCGAGCCGGACCCGGTGCCTGGCTGCAACTAGTGCGAGCCGGACCCGGTGCCTGGCTGCAACTAGTGCGAGCCGGACCCGGTGCCTGGCTGCAACTAGTGCAGGCCAAGTCCGGTGCCTGGCTGCAACTAGTGCAGGCCAAGTCCGGTGCCTGGCTGCAACTAGTGCAGGCCAAGTCCGGTGCCTGGCTGCAACTAGTGCAGGCCAAGTCCGGTGCCTGGCTGCAACTAGTGCAGGCCAAGTCCGGTGCCTGGCTGCAACTAGTGCGAGCCGGACCCGGTGCCTTGCTGCAACTAGTGCGAGCCGGACCCGGTGCCTGGCTGCAACGAGTGCAGGCCAAGTCCGGTGCCTGGCTGCAACTAGTGCGAGCCGGACCCGGTGCCTGGCTGCAACTAGTGCGAGCCGGACCCGGTGCCTGGCTGCAACTAGTGCGAGCCGGACCCGGTGCCTGGCTGCAACTAGTGCGAGCCGGACCCAGTGCCTGGCTGCAACTAGTGCAGGCCAAGACCGGTGCCTGGCTGCAACTAGTGCAGGCCAAGTCCGGTGCCTGGCTGCAACTAGTGCAGGCCAAGTCCGGTGCCTGGCTGCAACTAGTGCGCGCCGGACCCGGTGCCTGGCTGCAACTAGTGCGCGCCGGACCCGGTGCCTGGCTGCAACTAGTGCGCGCCGGACCCGGTGCCTGGCTGCAACTAGTGCGCGCCGGACCCGGTGCCTGGCTGCAACTAGTGCAGGCCAAGTCCGGTGCCTGGCTGCAACTAGTGCAAGCCGGACCCGGTGCCTGGCTGCAACTAGTGCAAGCCGGACCCGGTGCCTGGCTGCAACTAGTGCAGGCCAAGACCGGTGCCTGGCTGCAACTAGTGCAGGCCAAGTCCGGTGCCTGGCTGCAACTAGTGCGCGCCGGACCCGGTGCCTGGCTGCAACTAGTGCGCGCCGGACCCGGTGCCTGGCTGCAACTAGTGCGCGCCGGACCCGGTGCCTGGCTGCAACTAGTGCGCGCCGGACCCGGTGCCTGGCTGCAACTAGTGCGCGCCGGACCCGGTGCCTGGCTGCAACTAGTGCGCGCCGGACCCGGTGCCTGGCTGCAACTAGTGCGCGCCGGACCCGGTGCCTGGCTGCAACTAGTGCGAGCCGGACCCGGTGCCTGGCTGCAACTAGTGCGAGCCGGACCCGGTGCCTGGCTGCAACTAGTGCGAGCCGGACCCGATGCCTGGCTGCAACGAGTGCAGGCCAAGTCCGGTGCCTGGCTGCAACTAGTGCGAGCCGGACCCGGTGCCTGGCTGCAACTAGTGCGAGCCGGACCCGGTGCCTGGCTGCAACTAGTGCGAGCCGGACCCGGTGCCTGGCTGCAACTAGTGCGAGCCGGACCCGGTGCCTGGCTGCAACTAGTGCAGGCCAAGTCCGGTGCGTGGCTGCAACTAGTGCAGGCCAAGTCCGGTGCCTGGCTGCAACTAGTGCGAGCCTGACCCGGTGCCTGGCTGCAACTAGTGCAGGCCAAGTCCGGTGCCTGGTTGCAACTAGTGCGAGCCGGACCCGGTGCCTGGCTGCAACTAGTGCGAGCCGGACCCGGTGCCTGGCTGCAACTAGTGCAGGCCAAGACCGGTGCCTGGCTGCAACTAGTGCAGGCCAAGTCCGGTGCCTGGCTGCAACTAGTGCAGGCCAAGTCCGGTGCCTGGCTGCAACTAGTGCAGGCCAAGTCCGGTGCCTGGCTGCAACTAGTGCGCGCCGGACCCGGTGCCTGGCTGCAACTAGTGCGAGCCGGACCCGGTGCCTGGCTGCAACTAGTGCAGGCAAAGACCGGTGCCTGGCTGCAACTAGTGCGAGCCGGACCCGGTGCCTGGCTGCAACTAGTGCGAGCCGGACCCGGTGCCTGGCTGCAACTAGTGCGAGCCGGACCCGGTGCCTGGCTGCAACTAGTGCGAGCCGGACTCGGTGCCTGGCTGCAACTAGTGCAGGCCAAGACCGATGCCTGGCTGCAACTAGTGCAGGCCAAGTCCGGTGCCTGGCTGCAACTAGTGCAGGCCAAGTCCGGTGCCTGGCTGCAACTAGTGCAGGCCAAGTCCGGTGCCTGGCTGCAACTAGTGCAGGCCAAGTCCGGTGCCTGGCTGCAACTAGTGCAGGCCAAGTCCGGTGCCTGGCTGCAACTAGTGCAGGCCAAGTCCGGTGCCTGGCTGCAACTAGTGCAGGCCAAGTCCGGTGCCTGGCTGCAACTAGTGAGCGCCGGACCCGGTGCCTGGCTGCAACTAGTGCGCGCCGGACCCGGTGCCTGGCTGCAACTAGTGCGCGCCGGACCCGGTGCCTGGCTGCAACTAGTGCGAGCCGGACCCGGTGCCTGGCTGCAACTAGTGCGAGCCGGACCCGGTGCCTGGCTGCAACTAGTGCGAGCCGGACCCGGTGCCTGGCTGCAACTAGTGCGAGCCGGACCCGGTGCCTGGCTGCAACTAGTGCGAGCCGGACCCGGTGCCTGGCTGCAACTAGTGCGAGCCGGACCCGGTGCCTGGCTGCAACTAGTGCGAGCCTGACCCGGTGCCTGGCTGCAACTAGTGCGAGCCGGACCCGGTGCCTGGCTGCAACTAGTGCAGGCCAAGTCCGGTGCCTGGCTGCAACTAGTGCAGGCCAAGTCCGGTGCCTGGCTGCAACTAGTGCAGGCCAAGTCCGGTGCCTGGCTGCAACTAGTGCAGGCCAAGTCCGGTGCCTGGCTGCAACTAGTGCGAGCCGGACCCGGTGCCTGGCTGCAACTAGTGCAGGCCAAGTCCGGTGCCTGGCTGCAACTAGTGCAGGCCAAGTCCGGTGCCTGGCTGCAACTAGTGCAGGCCAAGTCCGGTGCCTGGCTGCAACTAGTGCAGGCCAAGTCCGGTGCCTGGCTGCAACTAGTGCAGGCCAAGTCCGGTGCCTGGCTGCAACTAGTGCAGGCCAAGTCCGGTGCCTGGCTGCAACTAGTGCAGGCCAAGTCCGGTGCCTGGCTGCAACTAGTGCAGGCCAAGTCCGGTGCCTGGCTGCAACTAGTGCAGGCCAAGTCCGGTGCCTGGCTGCAACTAGTGCAGGCCAAGTCCGGTGCCTGGCTGCAACTAGTGAGCGCCGGACCCGGTGCCTGGCTGCAACTAGTGCGCGCCGGACCTGGTGCCTGGCTGCAACTAGTGCGCGCCGGACCCGGTGCCTGGCTGCAACTAGTGCGAGCCGGACCCGTTGCCTGGCTGCAACTAGTGCGAGCCGGACCCGGTGCCTGGCTGCAACTAGTGCGAGCCGGACCCGGTGCCTGGCTGCAACTAGTGCGAGCCGGACCCGGTGCCTGGCTGCAACTAGTGCGAGCCGGACCCGGTGCCTGGCTGCAACTAGTGCGAGCCGGACCCGGTGCCTGGCTGCAACTAGTGCGAGCCGGACCCGGTGCCTGGCTGCAACTAGTGCGAGCCGGACCCGGTGCCTGGCTGCAACTAGTGCAGGCCGGACCCGGTGCCTGGCTGCAACTAGTGCAGGCCGGACCCGGTGCCTGGCTGCAACTAGTGCAGGCCAAGTCCGGTGCCTGGCTGCAACTTGTGCAGGCCAAGTCCGGTGCCTGGCTGCAACTAGTGCGAGCCTGACCCGGTGCCTGGCTGCAACTAGTGCGAGCCGGACCCGGTGCCTGGCTGCAACTAGTGCAGGCCAAGTCCGGTGCCTGGCTGCAACTAGTGCAGGCCAAGTCCGGTGCCTGGCTGCAACTAGTGCAGGCCAAGTCCGGTGCCTGGCTGCAACTAGTGCAGGCCAAGTCCGGTGCCTGGCTGCAACTAGTGCGAGCCGGACCCGGTGCCTGGCTGCAACTAGTGCAGGCCAAGTCCGGTGCCTGGCTGCAACTAGTGCAGGCCAAGTCCGGTGCCTGGATGCAACTAGTGCAGGCCAAGTCCGGTGCCTGGCTGCAACTAGTGCAGGCCAAGTCCGGTGCCTGGCTGCAACTAGTGCAGGCCAAGTCCGGTGCCTGGCTGCAACTAGTGAGCGCCGGACCCGGTGCCTGGCTGCAACTAGTGCGCGCCGGACCCGGTGCCTGGCTGCAACTAGTGCGCGCCGGACCCGGTGCCTGGCTGCAACTAGTGCGAGCCGGACCCGGTGCCTGGCTGCAACTAGTGCGAGCCGGACCCGGTGCCTGGCTGCAACTAGTGCGAGCCGGACCCGGTGCCTGGCTGCAACTAGTGCGCGCCGGACCCTGTGCCTGGCTGCAACTAGTGCGAGCCTGATCCGGTGCCTGGCTGCAACTAGTGCGAGCCGGACCCGGTGCCTGGCTGCAACTAGTGCAGGCCGGACCGGGTGCCTGGCTGCAACTAGTGCAGGCCAAGTCCGGTGCCTGGCTGCAACTAGTGCAGGCCAATTCCGGTGCCTGGCTGCAACTAGTGCAGGCCAAGTCCGGTGCCTGGCTGCAACTAGTGCAGGCCAAGTCCGGTGCCTGGCTGCAACTAGTGCAGGCCAAGTCCGGTGCCTGGCTGCAACTAGTGCAGGCCAAGTCCGGTGCCTGGCTGCAACTAGTGCAGGCCAAGTCCGGTGCCTGGCTGCAACTAGTGCGAGCCGGACCCGGTGCCTGGCTGCAACTAGTGCGAGCCGGACCCGGTGCCTGGCTGCAACTAGTGCGAGCCGGACCCGGTGCCTGGCTGCAACTAGTGCAGGCCAAGTCCGGTGCCTGGCTGCAACTAGTGCAGGCCAAGTCCGGTGCCTGGCTGCAACTAGTGCAGGCCAAGTCCGGTGCCTGGCTGCAACTAGTGCAGGCCAAGTCCGGTGCCTGGCTGCAATGTCCGGTGCCTGGCTGCAACTAGTGCAGGCCAAGTCCGGTGCCTGGCTGCAACTAGTGCAGGCCAAGTCCGGTGCCTGGCTGCAACTAGTGAGCGCCGGACTCGGTGCCTGGCTGCAACTAGTGCGCGCCGGACCCGGTGCCTGGCTGCAACTAGTGCGCGCCGGACCCGGTGCCTGGCTGCAACTAGTGCGAGCCGGACCCGGTGCCTGGCTGCAACTAGTGCGAGCCGGACCCGGTGCCTGGCTGCAACTAGTGCGAGCCGGACCCGGTGCCTGGCTGCAACTAGTGCGAGCCGGACCCGGTGCCTGGCTGCAACTAGTGCGAGCCGGACCCGGTGCCTGGCTGCAACTAGTGCGAGCCTGACCCGGTGCCTGGCTGCAACTAGTGCGAGCCGGACCCGGTGCCTGGCTGCAACTAGTGCAGGCCAAGTCCGGTGCCTGGCTGCAACTAGTGCAGGCCAAGTCCGGTGCCTGGCTGCAACTAGTGCAGGCCAAGTCCGGTGCCTGGCTGCAACTAGTGCGAGCCGGACCCGGTGCCTGGCTGCAACTAGTGCAGGCCAAGTCCGGTGCCTGGCTGCAACTAGTGCAGGCCAAGTCCGGTGCCTGGCTGCAACTAGTGCAGGCCAAGTCCGGTGCCTGGCTGCAACTAGTGCAGGCCAAGTCCGGTGCCTGGCTGCAACTAGTGCAGGCCAAGTCCGGTGCCTGGCTGCAACTAGTGCAGGCCAAGTCCGGTGCCTGGCTGCAACTAGTGCAGGCCAAGTCCGGTGCCTGGCTGCAACTAGTGAGCGCCGGACCCGGTGCCTGGCTGCAACTAGTGCGCGCCGGACCCGGTGCCTGGCTGCAACTAGTGCGCGCCGGACCCGGTGCCTGGCTGCAACTAGTGCGAGCCGGACCCGGTGCCTGGCTGCAACTAGTGCGAGCCGGACCCGGTGCCTGGCTGCAACTAGTGCGAGCCGGACCCGGTGCCTGGCTGCAACTAGTGCGCGCCGGACCCTGTGCCTGGCTGCAACTAGTGCGAGCCTGATCCGGTGCCTGGCTGCAACTAGTGCGAGCCGGACCCGGTGCCTGGCTGCAACTAGTGCAGGCCGGACCGGGTGCCTGGCTGCAACTAGTGCAGGCCAAGTCCGGTGCCTGGCTGCAACTAGTGCAGGCCAATTCCGGTGCCTGGCTGCAACTAGTGCAGGCCAAGTCCGGTGCCTGGCTGCAACTAGTGCAGGCCAAGTCCGGTGCCTGGCTGCAACTAGTGCAGGCCAAGTCCGGTGCCTGGCTGCAACTAGTGCAGGCCAAGTCCGGTGCCTGGCTGCAACTAGTGCGAGCCGGACCCGGTGCCTGGCTGCAACTAGTGCGAGCCGGACCCGGTGCCTGGCTGCAACTAGTGCGAGCCGGACCCGGTGCCTGGCTGCAACTAGTGCAGGCCAAGTCCGGTGCCTGGCTGCAACTAGTGCAGGCCAAGTCCGGTGCCTGGCTGCAACTAGTGCAGGCCAAGTCCGGTGCCTGGCTGCAACTAGTGCAGGCCAAGTCCGGTGCCTGGCTGCAATGTCCGGTGCCTGGCTGCAACTAGTGCAGGCCAAGTCCGGTGCCTGGCTGCAACTAGTGCAGGCCAAGTCCGGTGCCTGGCTGCAACTAGTGAGCGCCGGACCCGGTGCCTGGCTGCAACTAGTGCGCGCCGGACCCGGTGCCTGGCTGCAACTAGTGCGCGCCGGACCCGGTGCCTGGCTGCAACTAGTGCGAGCCGGACCCGGTGCCTGGCTGCAACTAGTGCGAGCCGGACCCGGTGCCTGGCTGCAACTAGTGCGAGCCGAACCCGGTGCCTGGCTGCAACTTGTGCGAGCCGGACCCGGTGCCTGGCTGCAACTAGTGCGAGCCGGACCCGGTGCCTGGCTGCAACTAGTGCGAGCCGGACCCGGTGCCTGGCTGCAACTAGTGCGAGCCGGACCCGGTGCCTGGCTGCAACTAGTGCAGGCCGGACCCGGTGCCTGGCTGCAACTAGTGCAGGCCAAGTCCGGTGCCTGGCTGCAACTAGTGCAGGCCAAGTCTGGTGCCTGGCTGCAACTAGTGCAGGCCAAGTCCGGTGCCTGGCTGCAACTAGTGCAGGCCAAGTCCGGTGCCTGGCTGCAACTAGTGCAGGCCAAGTCCGGTGCCTGGCTGCAACTAGTGCAGGCCAAGTCCGGTGCCTGGCTGCAACTAGTGCGAGCCGGACCCGGTGCCTGGCTGCAACTAGTGCAGGCCAAGTCCGGTGCCTGGCTGCAACTAGTGCGTGCCGGACCCGGTGCCTGGCTGCAACTAGTGCGAGCCGGACTCGGTGCCTGGCTGCAACTAGTGCGAGCCGGACCCGGTGCCTGGCTGCAACTAGTGCGAGCCGGACCCGGTGCCTGGCTGCAACTAGTGCGAGCCGGACCCGGTGCCTGGCTGCAACTAGTGCGAGCCGGACCCGGTGCCTGGCTGCAACTAGTGCAGGCCAAGTCCGGTGCCTGGCTGCAACTAGTGCAGGCCAAGTCCAGTGCCTGGCTGCAACTAGTGCAGGCCAAGTCCGGTGCCTGGCTGCAACTAGTGCAGGCCAAGTCCGGTGCCTGGCTGCAACTAGTGCAGGCCAAATCCGGTGCCTGGCTGCAACTAGTGCGGGCCGGACCCGGTGCCTGGCTGCAACTAGTGCAGGCCAAGTCCGGTGCCTGGCTGCAACTAGTGCAGGCCAAGTCCGGTGCCTGGCTGCAACTAGTGCAGGCCAAGTCCGGTGCCTGGCTGCAACTAGTGCAGGCCAAGTCCGGTGCCTGGCTGCAACTAGTGCAGGCCAAGTCCGGTGCCTGGCTGCTACTAGTGCAGGCCAAGTCCGGTGCCTGGCTGCTACTAGTGCAGGCCAAGTCCGGTGCCTGGCTGCAAATAGTGCGAGCCGGACCCGGTGCCTGGCTGCAACTAGTGCGAGCCGGACCCGGTGCCTGGCTGCAACTAGTGCGAGCCGGACCCGGTGCCTGGCTGCAACTAGTGCGAGCCGGACCCGGTGCCTGGCTGCAACTAGTGCGAGCCGGACCCGGTGCCTGGCTGCAACTAGTGCGAGCCGGACCCGGTGCCTGGCTGCAACTAGTGCGAGCCGGACCCGGTGCCTGGCTGCAACGAGTGCAGGCCAAGTCCGGTGCCTGGCTGCAACTAGTGCGAGCCGGACCCGGTGCCTGGCTGCAACTAGTGCGAGCCGGACCCGGTGCCTGGCTGCAACTAGTGCGAGCCGGACCCGGTGCCTGGCTGCAACTAGTGCGAGCCGGACCCGGTGCCTGGCTGCAACTAGTGCGAGCCGGACCCGGTGCCTGGCTGCAACTAGTGCGAGCCGGACCCGGTGCCTGGCTGCAACTAGTGCGAGCCGGACCCGGTGCCTGGCTGCAACTAGTGCGAGCCGGACCCGGTGCCTGGCTGCAACGAGTGCAGGCCAAGTCCGGTGCCTGGCTGCAACTAGTGCGAGCCGGACCCGGTGCCTGGCTGCAACTAGTGCGAGCCGGACCCGGTGCCTGGCTGCAACTAGTGCGAGCCGGACCCGGTGCCTGGCTGCAACTAGTGCGAGCCGGACCCGGTGCCTGGCTGCAACTAGTGCGAGCCGGACCCGGTGCCTGGCTGCAACTAGTGCGAGCCGGACCCGGTGCCTGGCTGCAACTAGTGCAGGCCAAGTCCGGTGCCTGGCTGCAACTAGTGCAGGCCAAGTCCGGTGCCTGGCTGCAACTAGTGCAGGCCAAGTCCGGTGCCTGGCTGCAACTAGTGCAGGCCAAGTCCGGTGCCTGGCTGCAACTAGTGCGAGCCGGACCCGGTGCCTGGCAGCAACTAGTGCAGGCCAAGACCGGTGCCTGGCTGCAACTAGTGCAGGCCAAGTCCGGTGCCTGGCTGCAACTAGTGCAGGCCAAGTCCGGTGCCTGGCTGCAACTAGTGCAGGCCAAGTCCGGTGCCTGGCTGCAACTAGTGCAGGCCAAGTCCGGTGCCTGGCTGCAACTAGTGCGAGCCTGACCCGGTGCCTGGCTGCAACTAGTGCAGGCCAAGTCCGGTGCCTGGCTGCAACTAGTGCGAGCCGGACCCGGTGCCTGGCTGCAACTAGTGCGAGCCGGACCCGGTGCCTGGCTGCAACTAGTGCAGGCCAAGTCCGGTGCCTGGCTGCAACTACTGCGAGCCGGACCCGGTGCCTGGCTGCAACTAGTGCGAGCCGGACCCGGTGCCTGGCTGCAACTAGTGCGAGCCGGACCCGGTGCCTGGCTGCAACTAGTGCGAGCCGGACCCGGTGCCTGGCTGCAACGAGTGCAGGCCAAGTCCGGTGCCTGGCTGCAACTAGTGCGAGCCGGACCCGGTGCCTGGCTGCAACTAGTGCGAGCCGGACCCGGTGCCTGGCTGCAACTAGTGCGAGCCGGACCCGGTGCCTGGCTGCAACTAGTGCGAGCCGGACCCCGGTGCCTGGCTGCAACTAGTGCGAGCCGGACCCGGTGCCTGGCTGCAACTAGTGCGAGCCGGACCCGGTGCCTGGCTGCAACTAGTGCGAGCCGGACCCGGTGCCTGGCTGCAACTAGTGCGAGCCGGACCCGGTGCCTGGCTGCAACTAGTGCGAGCCGGACCCGGTGCCTGGCTGCAACTAGTGCGAGCCGGACCCGGTGCCTGGCTGCAACTAGTGCAGGCCAAGTCCGGAGCCTGGCTGCAACTAGTGCGAGCCTGACCCGGTGCCTGGCTGCAACTAGTGCGAGCCGGACCCGGTGCCTGGCTGCAACTAGTGCAGGCCAAGTCCGGTGCCTGGCTGCAACTAGTGCAGGCCAAGTCCGGTGCCTGGCTGCAACTAGTGTGAGCCGGACCCGGTGCCTGGCTGCAACTAGTGCGAGCCGGACCCGGTGCCTGGCTGCAACTAGTGCGAGCCGGACCCGGTGCCTGGCTGCAACTAGTGCAGGCCAAGTCCGGTGCCTGGCTGCAACTAGTGCAGGCCAAGTCCGGTGCCTGGCTGCAACTAGTGCAGGCCAAGTCCGGTGCCTGGCTGCAACTAGTGCAGGCCAAGTCCGGTGCCTGGCTGCAACTAGTGCAGGCCAAGTCCGGTGCCTGGCTGCAACTAGTGCGAGCCGGACCCGGTGCCTTGCTGCAACTAGTGCGAGCCGGACCCGGTGCCTGGCTGCAACGAGTGCAGGCCAAGTCCGGTGCCTGGCTGCAACTAGTGCGAGCCGGACCCGGTGCCTGGCTGCAACTAGTGCGAGCCGGACCCGGTGCCTGGCTGCAACTAGTGCGAGCCGGACCCGGTGCCTGGCTGCAACTAGTGCGAGCCGGACCCAGTGCCTGGCTGCAACTAGTGCAGGCCAAGACCGGTGCCTGGCTGCAACTAGTGCAGGCCAAGTCCGGTGCCTGGCTGCAACTAGTGCAGGCCAAGTCCGGTGCCTGGCTGCAACTAGTGCGCGCCGGACCCGGTGCCTGGCTGCAACTAGTGCGCGCCGGACCCGGTGCCTGGCTGCAACTAGTGCGCGCCGGACCCGGTGCCTGGCTGCAACTAGTGCGCGCCGGACCCGGTGCCTGGCTGCAACTAGTGCAGGCCAAGTCCGGTGCCTGGCTGCAACTAGTGCAAGCCGGACCCGGTGCCTGGCTGCAACTAGTGCAGGCCAAGACCGGTGCCTGGCTGCAACTAGTGCAGGCCAAGTCCGGTGCCTGGCTGCAACTAGTGCGCGCCGGACCCGGTGCCTGGCTGCAACTAGTGCGCGCCGGACCCGGTGCCTGGCTGCAACTAGTGCGCGCCGGACCCGGTGCCTGGCTGCAACTAGTGCGCGCCGGACCCGGTGCCTGGCTGCAACTAGTGCGCGCCGGACCCGGTGCCTGGCTGCAACTAGTGCGCGCCGGACCCGGTGCCTGGCTGCAACTAGTGCGCGCCGGACCCGGTGCCTGGCTGCAACTAGTGCGCGCCGGACCCGGTGCCTGGCTGCAACTAGTGCGCGCCGGACCCGGTGCCTGGCTGCAACTAGTGCGCGCCGGACCCGGTGCCTGGCTGCAACTAGTGCGAGCCGGACCCGGTGCCTGGCTGCAACTAGTGCGAGCCGGACCCGGTGCCTGGCTGCAACTAGTGCGAGCCGGACCCGATGCCTGGCTGCAACGAGTGCAGGCCAAGTCCGGTGCCTGGCTGCAACTAGTGCGAGCCGGACCCGGTGCCTGGCTGCAACTAGTGCGAGCCGGACCCGGTGCCTGGCTGCAACTAGTGCGAGCCGGACCCGGTGCCTGGCTGCAACTAGTGCGAGCCGGACCCGGTGCCTGGCTGCAACTAGTGCAGGCCAAGTCCGGTGCGTGGCTGCAACTAGTGCAGGCCAAGTCCGGTGCCTGGCTGCAACTAGTGCGAGCCTGACCCGGTGCCTGGCTGCAACTAGTGCAGGCCAAGTCCGGTGCCTGGTTGCAACTAGTGCGAGCCGGACCCGGTGCCTGGCTGCAACTAGTGCGAGCCGGACCCGGTGCCTGGCTGCAACTAGTGCAGGCCAAGACCGGTGCCTGGCTGCAACTAGTGCAGGCCAAGTCCGGTGCCTGGCTGCAACTAGTGCAGGCCAAGTCCGGTGCCTGGCTGCAACTAGTGCAGGCCAAGTCCGGTGCCTGGCTGCAACTAGTGCGCGCCGGACCCGGTGCCTGGCTGCAACTAGTGCGAGCCGGACCCGGTGCCTGGCTGCAACTAGTGCAGGCAAAGACCGGTGCCTGGCTGCAACTAGTGCGAGCCGGACCCGGTGCCTGGCTGCAACTAGTGCGAGCCGGACCCGGTGCCTGGCTGCAACTAGTGCGAGCCGGACCCGGTGCCTGGCTGCAACTAGTGCGAGCCGGACTCGGTGCCTGGCTGCAACTAGTGCAGGCCAAGACCGATGCCTGGCTGCAACTAGTGCAGGCCAAGTCCGGTGCCTGGCTGCAACTAGTGCAGGCCAAGTCCGGTGCCTGGCTGCAACTAGTGCAGGCCAAGTCCGGTGCCTGGCTGCAACTAGTGCAGGCCAAGTCCGGTGCCTGGCTGCAACTAGTGAGCGCCGGACTCGGTGCCTGGCTGCAACTAGTGCGCGCCGGACCCGGTGCCTGGCTGCAACTAGTGCGCGCCGGACCCGGTGCCTGGCTGCAACTAGTGCGAGCCGGACCCGGTGCCTGGCTGCAACTAGTGCGAGCCGGACCCGGTGCCTGGCTGCAACTAGTGCGAGCCGGACCCGGTGCCTGGCTGCAACTAGTGCGAGCCGGACCCGGTGCCTGGCTGCAACTAGTGCGAGCCTGACCCGGTGCCTGGCTGCAACTAGTGCGAGCCGGACCCGGTGCCTGGCTGCAACTAGTGCAGGCCAAGTCCGGTGCCTGGCTGCAACTAGTGCAGGCCAAGTCCGGTGCCTGGCTGCAACTAGTGCAGGCCAAGTCCGGTGCCTGGCTGCAACTAGTGCAGGCCAAGTCCGGTGCCTGGCTGCAACTAGTGCGAGCCGGACCCGGTGCCTGGCTGCAACTAGTGCAGGCCAAGTCCGGTGCCTGGCTGCAACTAGTGCAGGCCAAGTCCGGTGCCTGGCTGCAACTAGTGCAGGCCAAGTCCGGTGCCTGGCTGCAACTAGTGCAGGCCAAGTCCGGTGCCTGGCTGCAACTAGTGCAGGCTAAGTCCGGTGCCTGGCTGCAACTAGTGCAGGCCAAGTCCGGTGCCTGGCTGCAACTAGTGCAGGCCAAGTCCGGTGCCTGGCTGCAACTAGTGCAGGCCAAGTCCGGTGCCTGGCTGCAACTAGTGCAGGCCAAGTCCGGTGCCTGGCTGCAACTAGTGCAGGCCAAGTCCGGTGCCTGGCTGCAACTAGTGAGCGCCGGACCCGGTGCCTGGCTGCAACTAGTGCGCGCCGGACCCGGTGCCTGGCTGCAACTAGTGCGCGCCGGACCCGGTGCCTGGCTGCAACTAGTGCGAGCCGGACCCGTTGCCTGGCTGCAACTAGTGCGAGCCGGACCCGGTGCCTGGCTGCAACTAGTGCGAGCCGGACCCGGTGCCTGGCTGCAACTAGTGCGAGCCGGACCCGGTGCCTGGCTGCAACTAGTGCGAGCCGGACCCGGTGCCTGGCTGCAACTAGTGCGAGCCTGATCCGGTGCCTGGCTGCAACTAGTGCGAGCCGGACCCGGTGCCTGGCTGCAACTAGTGCTGGCCGGACCCGGTGCCTGGCTGCAACTAGTGCAGGCCAAGTCCGGTGCCTGGCTGCAACTAGTGCAGGCCAAGTCCGGTGCCTGGCTGCAACTAGTGCAGGCCAAGTCCGGTGCCTGGCTGCAACTAGTGCGAGCCGGACCCGGTGCCTGGCTGCAACTAGTGCGAGCCGGACCCGGTGCCTGGCTGCAACTAGTGCAGGCCAAGTCCGGTGCCTGGCTGCAACTAGTGCAGGCCAAGTCCGGTGCCTGGCTGCAACTAGTGCAGGCCAAGTCCGGTGCCTGGCTGCAACTAGTGCAGGCCAAGTACGGTGCCTGGCTGCAACTAGTGAGCGCCGGACCCGGTGCCTGGCTGCAACTAGTGCGCGCCGGACCCGGTGCCTGGCTGCAACTAGTGCGAGCCGGACCCGGTGCCTGGCTGCAACTAGTGCGAGCCGGACCCGGTGCCTGGCTGCAACTAGTGCGAGCCGGACCCGGTGCCTGGCTGCAACTAGTGCGAGCCGGACCCGGTGCCTGGCTGCAACTAGTGCGAGCCGGACCCGGTGCCTGGCTGCAACTAGTGCGAGCCGGACCCGGTGCCTGGCTGCAACTAATGCGAGCCGGACCCGGTGCCTGGCTGCAACTAGTGCAGGCCGGACCCGGTGCCTGGCTGCAACTAGTGCAGGCCGGACCCGGTGCCTGGCTGCAACTAGTGCAGGCCAAGTCCGGTGCCTGGCTGCAACTTGTGCAGGCCAAGTCCGGTGCCTGGCTGCAACTAGTGCGAGCCTGACCCGGTGCCTGGCTGCAACTAGTGCGAGCCTGACCCGGTGCCTGGCTGCAACTAGTGCGAGCCGGACCCGGTGCCTGGCTGCAACTAGTGCAGGCCAAGTCCGGTGCCTGGCTGCAACTAGTGCGAGCCGGACCCGGTGCCTGGCTGCAACTAGTGCAGGCCAAGTCCGGTGCCTGGCTGCAACTAGTGCAGGCCAAGTCCGGTGCCTGGCTGCAACTAGTGCGAGCCGGACCCGGTGCCTGGCTGCAACTAGTGCAGGCCAAGTCCGGTGCCTGGCTGCAACTAGTGCAGGCCAAGTCCGGTGCCTGGATGCAACTAGTGCAGGCCAAGTCCGGTGCCTGGCTGCAACTAGTGCAGGCCAAGTCCGGTGCCTGGATGCAACTAGTGCAGGCCAAGTCCGGTGCCTGGCTGCAACTAGTGCAGGCCAAGTCCGGTGCCTGGCTGCAACTAGTGCAGGCCAAGTCCGGTGCCTGGCTGCAACTAGTGCGCGCCGGACCCGGTGCCTGGCTGCAACTAGTGCGCGCCGGACCCGGTGCCTGGCTGCAACTAGTGCGAGCCGGACCCGGTGCCTGGCTGCAACTAGTGCGAGCCGGACCCGGTGCCTGGCTGCAACTAGTGCGAGCCGGACCCGGTGCCTGGCTGCAACTAGTGCGAGCCGGACCCGGTGCCTGGCTGCAACTAGTGCGAGCCGGACCCGGTGCCTGGCTGCAACTAGTGCGAGCCGGACCCGGTGCCTGGCTGCAACTAGTGCGAGCCGGACCCGGTGCCTGGCTGCAACTAGTGGCAGCCGGACCCGGTGCCTGGCTGCAACTAGTGCAGGCCGGACCCGGTGCCTGGCTGCAACTAGTGCAGGCCAAGTCCGGTGCCTGGCTGCAACTAGTGCGAGCCGGACCCGGTGCCTGGCTGCAACTAGTGCGAGCCGGACCCGGTGCCTGGCTGCAACTAGTGCGAGCCGGACCCGGTGCCTGGCTGAAACTAGTGCAGGCCAAGTCCGGTGCCTGGCTGCAACTAGTGCAGGCCAAGTCCGGTGCCTGGCTGCAACTAGTGCAGGCCAAGTCCGGTGCCTGGCTGCAACTAGTGCGAGCCGGACCCGGTGCCTGGCTGCAACTAGTGCGAGCCGGACCCGGTGCCTGGCTGCAACTAGTGCGAGCCGGACCCGGTGCCTGGCTGCAACTAGTGCAGGGCGGACCCGGTGCCTGGGCTGCAACTAGTGCGAGCCGGACCCGGTGCCTGGCTGCAACTAGTGCGAGCCGGACCCGGTGCCCTGGCTGCAACTAGTGCGAGCCGGACCCGGTGCCTGGCTGCAACTAGTGCGAGCCGGACCCGGTGCCTGGCTGCAACTAGTGCAGGCCAAGTCCGGTGCCTGGCTGCAACTAGTGCAGGCCAAGTCCGGTGCCTGGCTGCAACTAGTGCGAGCCTGACCCGGTGCCTGGCTGCAACTAGTTCAGGCCAAGTCCGGTGGCCTGGCTGCAACTAGTGCGAGCCTGACCCGGTGCCTGGCTGCAACTAGTGCAGGCCAAGTCCGGTGCCTGGCTGCAACTAGTGCGAGCCGGACACGGTGCCTGGCTGCAACTAGTGCAGGCCAAGACCGGTGCCTGGCTGCAAATAGTGCAGGCCAAGTCCGGTGCCTGGCTGCAACTAGTGCAGGCCAAGTCCGGTGCCTGGCTGCAACTAGTGCAGGCCAAGTCCGGTGCCTGGCTGCAACTAGTGCGCGCCGGACCCCGGTGCCTGGCTGCAACTAGTGCGAGCCGGACCCGGTGCCTGGCTGCAACTAGTGCAGGACAAGACCGGTGCCTGGCTGCAACTAGTGCGAGCCGGACCCGGTGCCTGGCTGCAACTAGTGCGAGCCGGACCCGGTGCCTGGCTGCAACTAGTGCGAGCCGGACCCGGTGGCCTGGCTGCAACTAGTGCGAGCCGGACTCGGTGCCTGGCTGCAACTAGTGCAGGCCAAGACCGATGCCTGGCTGCAACTAGTGCAGGCCAAGTCCGGTGCCTGGCTGCAACTAGTGCAGGCCAAGTCCGGTGCCTGGCTGCAACTAGTGCAGGCCAAGTCCGGTGCCTGGCTGCAACTAGTGCAGGCCAAGTCCGGTGCCTGGCTGCAACTAGTGCAGGCCAAGTCCGGTGCCTGGCTGCAACTAGTGCAGGCCAAGTCCGGTGCCTGGCTGCAACTAGTGAGCGCCGGACTCGGTGCCTGGCTGCAACTAGTGCGCGCCGGACCCGGTGCCTGGCTGCAACTAGTGCAGGCCAAGTCCGGTGCCTGGCTGCAACTAGTGCAGGCCAAGTCCGGTGCCTGGCTGCAACTAGTGCAGGCCAAGTCCGGTGCCTGGCTGCAACTAGTGCAGGCCAAGTCCGGTGCCTGGCTGCAACTAGTGCAGGCCAAGTCCGGTGCCTGGCTGCAACTAGTGCAGGCCAAGTCCGGTGCCTGGCTGCAACTAGTGCAGGCCAAGTCCGGTGCCTGGCTGCAACTAGTGCAGGCCAAGTCCGGTGCCTGGCTGCAACTAGTGCAGGCCAAGTCCGGTGCCTGGCTGCAACTAGTGAGCGCCGGACCCGGTGCCTGGCTGCAACTAGTGCGCGCCGGACCCGGTGCCTGGCTGCAACTAGTGCGCGCCGGACCCGGTGCCTGGCTGCAACTAGTGCGAGCCGGACCCGGTGCCTGGCTGCAACTAGTGCGAGCCGGACCCGGTGCCTGGCTGCAACTAGTGCGAGCCGGACCCGGTGCCTGGCTGCAACTAGTGCGCGCCGGACCCTGTTCCTGGCTGCAACTAGTGCGAGCCTGATCCGGTGCCTGGCTGCAACTAGTGCGAGCCGGACCCGGTGCCTGGCTGCAACTAGTGCAGGCCGGACCGGGTGCCTGGCTGCAACTAGTGCAGGCCAAGTCCGGTGCCTGGCTGCAACTAGTGCAGGCCAAGTCCGGTGCCTGGCTGCAACTAGTGCAGGCCAAGTCCGGTGCCTGGCTGCAACTAGTGCAGGCCAAGTCCGGTGCCTGGCTGCAACTAGTGCAGGCCAAGTCCGGTGCCTGGCTGCAACTAGTGCAGGCCAAGTCCGGTGCCTGGCTGCAACTAGTGCGAGCCGGACCCGGTGCCTGGCTGCAACTAGTGCGAGCCGGACCCGGTGCCTGGCTGCAACTAGTGCGAGCCGGACCCGGTGCCTGGCTGCAACTAGTGCAGGCCAAGTCCGGTGCCTGGCTGCAACTAGTGCAGGCCAAGTCCGGTGCCTGGCTGCAACTAGTGCAGGCCAAGTCCGGTGCCTGGCTGCAACTAGTGCAGGCCAAGTCCGGTGCCTGGCTGCAATGTCCGGTGCCTGGCTGCAACTAGTGCAGGCCAAGTCCGGTGCCTGGCTGCAACTAGTGCAGGCCAAGTCCGGTGCCTGGCTGCAACTAGTGAGCGCCGGACCCGGTGCCTGGCTGCAACTAGTGCGCGCCGGACCCGGTGCCTGGCTGCAACTAGTGCGCGCCGGACCCGGTGCCTGGCTGCAACTAGTGCGCGCCGGACCCGGTGCCTGGCTGCAACTAGTGCGAGCCGGACCCGGTGCCTGGCTGCAACTAGTGCGAGCCGGACCCGGTGCCTGGCTGCAACTAGTGCGAGCCGGACCCGGTGCCTGGCTGCAACTTGTGCGAGCCGGACCCGGTGCCTGGCTGCAACTAGTGCGAGCCGGACCCGGTGCCTGGCTGCAACTAGTGCGAGCCGGACCCGGTGCCTGGCTGCAACTAGTGCGAGCCGGACCCGGTGCCTGGCTGCAACTAGTGCAGGCCGGACCCGGTGCCTGGCTGCAACTAGTGCAGGCCAAGTCCGGTGCCTGGCTGCAACTAGTGCAGGCCAAGTCCGGTGCCTGGCTGCAACTAGTGCAGGCCAAGTCCGGTTCCTGGCTGCAACTAGTGCAGGCCAAGTCCGGTGCCTGGCTGCTACTAGTGCAGGCCAAGTCCGGTGCCTGGCTGCAAATAGTGCGAGCCGGACCCGGTGCCTGGCTGCAACTAGTGCGAGCCGGACCCGGTGCCTGGCTGCAACTAGTGCGAGCCGGACCCGGTGCCTGGCTGCAACTAGTGCGAGCCGGACCCGGTGCCTGGCTGCAACTAGTGCGAGCCGGACCCGGTGCCTGGCTGCAACTAGTGCGAGCCCGATCCGGTGCCTGGCTGCAACTAGTGCAGGCCGGTCCCGGTGCCTGGCTGCAACTAGTGCAGGCCAAGTCCGGTGCCTGGCTGCAACTAGTGCAGGCCAAGTCCGGTGCCTGGCTGCAACTAGTGCAGGCCAAGTCCGGTGCCTGGCTGCAACTAGTGCAGGCCAAGTCCGGTGCCTGGCTGCAACTAGTGCGAGCCGGACCCGGTGCCTGGCTGCAACTAGTGCGAGCCGGACCCGGTGCCTGGCTGCAACTATTGCGAGCCGGACCCGGTGCCTGGCTGCAACTAGTGCAGGCCAAGTCCGGTGCCTGGCTGCAACTAGTGCAGGCCAAGTCCGGTGCCTGGCTGCAACTAGTGCAGGCCAAGTCCGGTGACTGGCTGCAACTAGTGCAGGCCAAGTCCGGTGCCTGGCTGCAACTAGTGAGCGCCGGACCCGGTGCCTGGCTGCAACTAGTGCGCGCCGGACCCGGTGCCTGGCTGCAACTAGTGCGCGCCGGACCCGGTGCCTGGCTGCAACTAGTGCGAGCCGGACCCGGTGCCTGGCTGCAACTAGTGCGAGCCGGACCCGGTGCCTGGCTGCAACTAGTGCGAGCCGGACCCGGTGCCTGGCTGCAACTAGTGCAGGCCAAGACCGGTGCCTGGCTGCAACTAGTGCAGGCCAAGTCCGGTGCCTGGCTGCAACTAGTGCAGGCCAAGTCCGGTGCCTGGCTGCAACTAGTGCAGGCCAAGTCCGGTGCCTGGCTGCAACTAGTGCGAGCCGGACCCGGTGCCTGGCTGCAACTAGTGCGAGCCGGACCCGGTGCCTGGCTGCAACTAGTGCGAGCCGGACCCGGTGCCTGGCTGCAACTAGTGCGAGCCGGACCCGGTGCCTGGCTGCAACTAGTGCGAGCCGGACCCGGTGCCTGGCTGCAACTAGTGCAGGCCGGACCCGGTGCCTGGCTGCAACTAGTGCAGGCCAAGTCCGGTGCCTGGCTGCAACTAGTGCGAGCCGGACCCGGTGCCTGGCTGCAACTAGTGCGAGCCGGACCCGGTGCCTGGCTGCAACTAGTGCAGGCCAAGTCCGGTGCCTGGCTGCAACTAGTGCAGGCCAAGTCCGGTGCCTGGCTGCAACTAGTGCAGGCCAAGTCCGGTGCCTGGCTGCAACTAGTGCGAGCCGGACCCGGTGCCTGGCTGCAACTAGTGCGAGCCGGACCCGGTGCCTGGCTGCAACTAGTGCGAGCCGGACCCGGTGCCTGGCTGCAACTAGTGCAGGGCGGACCCGGTGCCTGGCTGCAACTAGTGCGAGCCGGACCCGGTGCCTGGCTGCAACTAGTGCGAGCCGGACCCGGTGCCTGGCTGCAACTAGTGCGAGCCGGACCCGGTGCCTGGCTGCAACTAGTGCGAGCCGGACCCGGTGCCTGGCTGCAACTAGTGCAGGCCAAGTCCGGTGCCTGGCTGCAACTAGTGCAGGCCAAGTCCGGTGCCTGGCTGCAACTAGTGCGAGCCTGACCCGGTGCCTGGCTGCAACTAGTTCAGGCCAAGTCCGGTGCCTGGCTGCAACTAGTGCGAGCCTGACCCGGTGCCTGGCTGCAACTAGTGCAGGCCAAGTCCGGTGCCTGGCTGCAACTAGTGCGAGCCGGACACGGTGCCTGGCTGCAACTAGTGCAGGCCAAGACCGGTGCCTGGCTGCAAATAGTGCAGGCCAAGTCCGGTGCCTGGCTGCAACTAGTGCAGGCCAAGTCCGGTGCCTGGCTGCAACTAGTGCAGGCCAAGTCCGGTGCCTGGCTGACACTAGTGCGCGCCGGACCCGGTGCCTGGCTGCAACTAGTGCGAGCCGGACCCGGTGCCTGGCTGCAACTAGTGCAGGACAAGACCGGTGCCTGGCTGCAACTAGTGCGAGCCGGACCCGGTGCCTGGCTGCAACTAGTGCGAGCCGGACCCGGTGCCTGGCTGCAACTAGTGCGAGCCGGACCCGGTGCCTGGCTGCAACTAGTGCGAGCCGGACTCGGTGCCTGGCTGCAACTAGTGCAGGCCAAGACCGATGCCTGGCTGCAACTAGTGCAGGCCAAGTCCGGTGCCTGGCTGCAACTAGTGCAGGCCAAGTCCGGTGCCTGGCTGCAACTAGTGCAGGCCAAGTCCGGTGCCTGGCTGCAACTAGTGCAGGCCAAGTCCGGTGCCTGGCTGCAACTAGTGCAGGCCAAGTCCGGTGCCTGGCTGCAACTAGTGCAGGCCAAGTCCGGTGCCTGGCTGCAACTAGTGAGCGCCGGACTCGGTGCCTGGCTGCAACTAGTGCGCGCCGGACCCGGTGCCTGGCTGCAACTAGTGCGCGCCGGACCCGGTGCCTGGCTGCAACTAGTGCGAGCCGGACCCGGTGCCTGGCTGCAACTAGTGCGAGCCGGACCCGGTGCCTGGCTGCAACTAGTGCGAGCCGGACCCGGTGCCTGGCTGCAACTAGTGCGAGCCGGACCCGGTGCCTGGCTGCAACTAGTGCGAGCCGGACCCGGTGCCTGGCTGCAACTAGTGCGAGCCTGACCCGGTGCCTGGCTGCAACTAGTGCGAGCCGGACCCGGTGCCTGGCTGCAACTAGTGCAGGCCAAGTCCGGTGCCTGGCTGCAACTAGTGCAGGCCAAGTCCGGTGCCTGGCTGCAACTAGTGCAGGCCAAGTCCGGTGCCTGGCTGCAACTAGTGCGAGCCGGACCCGGTGCCTGGCTGCAACTAGTGCAGGCCAAGTCCGGTGCCTGGCTGCAACTAGTGCAGGCCAAGTCCGGTGCCTGGCTGCAACTAGTGCAGGCCAAGTCCGGTGCCTGGCTGCAACTAGTGCAGGCCAAGTCCGGTGCCTGGCTGCAACTAGTGCAGGCCAAGTCCGGTGCCTGGCTGCAACTAGTGCAGGCCAAGTCCGGTGCCTGGCTGCAACTAGTGCAGGCCAAGTCCGGTGCCTGGCTGCAACTAGTGCAGGCCAAGTCCGGTGCCTGGCTGCAACTAGTGAGCGCCGGACCCGGTGCCTGGCTGCAACTAGTGCGCGCCGGACCCGGTGCCTGGCTGCAACTAGTGCGCGCCGGACCCGGTGCCTGGCTGCAACTAGTGCGAGCCGGACCCGGTGCCTGGCTGCAACTAGTGCGAGCCGGACCCGGTGCCTGGCTGCAACTAGTGCGAGCCGGACCCGGTGCCTGGCTGCAACTAGTGCGCGCCGGACCCTGTGCCTGGCTGCAACTAGTGCGAGCCTGATCCGGTGCCTGGCTGCAACTAGTGCGAGCCGGACCCGGTGCCTGGCTGCAACTAGTGCAGGCCGGACCCGGTGCCTGGCTGCAACTAGTGCAGGCCAAGTCCGGTGCCTGGCTGCAACTAGTGCAGGCCAAGTCCGGTGCCTGGCTGCAACTAGTGCAGGCCAAGTCCGGTGCCTGGCTGCAACTAGTGCGAGCCGGACCCGGTGCCTGGCTGCAACTAGTGCGAGCCGGACCCGGTGCCTGGCTGCAACTAGTGCGAGCCGGACCCGGTGCCTGGCTGCAACTAGTGCAGGCCAAGTCCGGTGCCTGGCTGCAACTAGTGCAGGCCAAGTCCGGTGCCTGGCTGCAACTAGTGCAGGCCAAGTCCGGTGCCTGGCTGCAATGTCCGGTGCCTGGCTGCAACTAGTGCAGGCCAAGTCCGGTGCCTGGCTGCAACTAGTGCAGGCCAAGTCCGGTGCCTGGCTGCAACTAGTGAGCGCCGGACCCGGTGCCTGGCTGCAACTAGTGCGCGCCGGACCCGGTGCCTGGCTGCAACTAGTGCGCGCCGGACCCGGTGCCTGGCTGCAACTAGTGCGAGCCGGACCCGGTGCCTGGCTGCAACTAGTGCGAGCCGGACCCGGTGCCTGGCTGCAACTAGTGCGAGCCGGACCCGGTGCCTGGCTGCAACTTGTGCGAGCCGGACCCGGTGCCTGGCTGCAACTAGTGCGAGCCGGACCCGGTGCCTGGCTGCAACTAGTGCGAGCCGGACCCGGTGCCTGGCTGCAACTAGTGCGAGCCGGACCCGGTGCCTGGCTGCAACTAGTGCAGGCCGGACCCGGTGCCTGGCTGCAACTAGTGCAGGCCAAGTCCGGTGCCTGGCTGCAACTAGTGCAGGCCAAGTCCGGTGCCTGGCTGCAACTAGTGCAGGCCAAGTCCGGTTCCTGGCTGCAACTAGTGCAGGCCAAGTCCGGTGCCTGGCTGCTACTAGTGCAGGCCAAGTCCGGTGCCTGGCTGCAAATAGTGCGAGCCGGACCCGGTGCCTGGCTGCAACTAGTGCGAGCCGGACCCGGTGCCTGGCTGCAACTAGTGCGAGCCGGACCCGGTGCCTGGCTGCAACTAGTGCGAGCCGGACCCGGTGCCTGGCTGCAACTAGTGCGAGCCGGACCCGGTGCCTGGCTGCAACTAGTGCGAGCCGGACCCGGTGCCTGGCTGCAACTAGTGCGAGCCCGATCCGGTGCCTGGCTGCAACTAGTGCGAGCCGGACCCGGTGCCTGGCTGCAACTAGTGCAGGCCGGTCCCGGTGCCTGGCTGCAACTAGTGCAGGCCAAGTCCGGTGCCTGGCTGCAACTAGTGCAGGCCAAGTCCGGTGCCTGGCTGCAACTAGTGCAGGCCAAGTCCGGTGCCTGGCTGCAACTAGTGCGAGCCGGACCCGGTGCCTGGCTGCAACTAGTGCGAGCCGGACCCGGTGCCTGGCTGCAACTATTGCGAGCCGGACCCGGTGCCTGGCTGCAACTAGTGCAGGCCAAGTCCGGTGCCTGGCTGCAACTAGTGCAGGCCAAGTCCGGTGCCTGGCTGCAACTAGTGCAGGCCAAGTCCGGTGCCTGGCTGCAACTAGTGCAGGCCAAGTCCGGTGCCTGGCTGCAACTAGTGAGCGCCGGACCCGGTGCCTGGCTGCAACTAGTGCGCGCCGGACCCGGTGCCTGGCTGCAACTAGTGCGCGCCGGACCCGGTGCCTGGCTGCAACTAGTGCGAGCCGGACCCGGTGCCTGGCTGCAACTAGTGCGAGCCGGACCCGGTGCCTGGCTGCAACTAGTGCGAGCCGGACCCGGTGCCTGGCTGCAACTAGTGCGAGCCGGACCCGGTGCCTGGCTGCAACTAGTGCGAGCCGGAACCGGTGCCTGGCTGCAACTAGTGCGAGCCTGACCCGGTGCCTGGCTGCAACTAGTGCGAGCCGGACCCGGTGCCTGGCTGCAACTAGTGCAGGCCGGACCCGGTGCCTGGCTGCAACTAGTGCAGGCCAAGTCCGTTGCCTGGCTGCAACTAGTGCAGGCCAAGTCCGGTGCCTGGCTGCAACTAGTGCGAGCCGGACCCGGTGCCTGGCTGCAACTAGTGCGAGCCGGACCCGGTGCCTGGCTGCAACTAGTGCAGGCCAAGTCCGGTGCCTGGCTGCAACTAGTGCAGGCCAAGTCCGGTGCCTGGCTGCAACTAGTGCAGGCCAAGTCCGGTGCCTGGCTGCAACTAGTGCAGGCCAAGTCCGGTGCCTGGCTGCAACTAGTGCAGGCCAAGTCCGGTGCCTGGCTGCAACTAGTGCAGGCCAAGTCCGGTGCCTGGCTGCAACTAGTGCAGGCCAAGTCCGGTGCCTGGCTGCAACTAGTGCGAGCCGGACCCGGTGCCTGGCTGCAACTAGTGCGAGCCGGACCCGGTGCCTGGCTGCAACTAGTGCGAGCCGGACCCGGTGCCTGGCTGCAACTAGTGCGAGCCGGACCCGGTGCCTGGCTGCAACTAGTGCAGGGCGGACCCGGTGCCTGGCTGCAACTAGTGCGAGCCGGACCCGGTGCCTGGCTGCAACTAGTGCGAGCCGGACCCGGTGCCTGGCTGCAACTAGTGCGAGCCGGACCCGGTGCCTGGCTGCAACTAGTGCGAGCCGGACCCGGTGCCTGGCTGCAACTAGTGCAGGCCAAGTCCGGTGCCTGGCTGCAACTAGTGCAGGCCAAGTCCGGTGCCTGGCTGCAACTAGTGCAGGCCAAGTCCGGTGCCTGGCTGCAACTAGTGCAGGCCAAGTCCGGTGCCTGGCTGCAACTAGTGCGAGCCTGACCCGGTGCCTGGCTGCAACTAGTTCAGGCCAAGTCCGGTGCCTGGCTGCAACTAGTGCGAGCCTGACCCGGTGCCTGGCTGCAACTAGTGCAGGCCAAGTCCGGTGCCTGGCTGCAACTAGTGCGAGCCGGACCCGGTGCCTGGCTGCAACTAGTGCAGGCCAAGACCGGTGCCTGGCTGCAAATAGTGCAGGCCAAGTCCGGTGCCTGGCTGCAACTAGTGCAGGCCAAGTCCGGTGCCTGGCTGCAACTAGTGCAGGCCAAGTCCGGTGCCTGGCTGCAACTAGTGCGCGCCGGACCCGGTGCCTGGCTGCAACTAGTGCGAGCCGGACCCGGTGCCTGGCTGCAACTAGTGCAGGCCAAGACCGGTGCCTGGCTGCAACTAGTGCGAGCCGGACCCGGTGCCTGGCTGCAACTAGTGCGAGCCGGACCCGGTGCCTGGCTGCAACTAGTGCGAGCCGGACCCGGTGCCTGGCTGCAACTAGTGCGAGCCGGACTCGGTGCCTGGCTGCAACTAGTGCAGGCCAAGATTGATGCCTGGCTGCAACTAGTGCAGGCCAAGTCCGGTGCCTGGCTGCAACTAGTGCAGGCCAAGTCCGGTGCCTGGCTGCAACTAGTGCAGGCCAAGTCCGGTGCCTGGCTGCAACTAGTGCAGGCCAAGTCCGGTGCCTGGCTGCAACTAGTGCAGGCCAAGTCCGGTGCCTGGCTGCAACTAGTGAGCGCCGGACCCGGTGCCTGGCTGCAACTAGTGCGCTCCGGACCCGGTGCCTGGCTGCAACTAGTGCGCGCCGGACCCGGTGCCTGGCTGCAACTAGTGCGAGCCGGACCCGGTGCCTGGCTGCAACTAGTGCGAGCCGGACCCGGTGCCTGGCTGCAACTAGTGCGAGCCGGACCCGGTGCCTGGCTGCAACTAGTGCGAGCCGGACCCGGTGCCTGGCTGCAACTAGTGCGAGCCTGACCCGGTGCCTGGCTGCAACTAGTGCGAGCCGGACCCGGTGCCTGGCTGCAACTAGTGCGAGCCGGACCCGGTGCCTGGCTGCAACTAGTGCAGGCCAAGTCCGGTGCCTGGCTGCAACTAGTGCAGGCCAAGTCCGGTGCCTGGCTGCAACTAGTGAGCGCCGGACTCGGTGCCTGGCTGCAACTAGTGCGCTCCGGACCCGGTGCCTGGCTGCAACTAGTGCGCGCCGGACCCGGTGCCTGGCTGCAACTAGTGCGAGCCGGACCCGGTGCCTGGCTGCAACTAGTGCGAGCCGGACCCGGTGCCTGGCTGCAACTAGTGCGAGCCGGACCCGGTGCCTGGCTGCAACTAGTGCGAGCCGGACCCGGTGCCTGGCTGCAACTAGTGCGAGCCGGACCCGGTGCCTGGCTGCAACTAGTGCGAGCCGGACCCGGTGCCTGGCTGCAACTAGTGCGAGCCGGACCCGGTGCCTGGCTGCAACTAGTGCGAGCCTGACCCGGTGCCTGGCTGCAACTAGTGCGAGCCGGACCCGGTGCCTGGCTGCAACTAGTGCAGGCCAAGTCCGGTGCCTGGCTGCAACTAGTGCAGGCCAAGTCCGGTGCCTGGCTGCAACTAGTGCAGGCCAAGTCCGGTGCCTGGCTGCAACTAGTGCGAGCCGGACCCGGTGCCTGGCTGCAACTAGTGCAGGCCAAGTCCGGTGCCTGGCTGCAACTAGTGCAGGCCAAGTCCGGTGCCTGGCTGCAACTAGTGCAGGCCAAGTCCGGTGCCTGGCTGCAACTAGTGAGCGCCGGACTCGGTGCCTGGCTGCAACTAGTGCGCGCCGGACCCGGTGCCTGGCTGCAACTAGTGCGCGCCGGACCCGGTGCCTGGCTGCAACTAGTGCGAGCCGGACCCGGTGCCTGGCTGCAACTAGTGCGAGCCGGACCCGGTGCCTGGCTGCAACTAGTGCGAGCCGGACCCGGTGCCTGGCTGCAACTAGTGCGAGCCGGACCCGGTGCCTGGCTGCAACTAGTGCGAGCCGGACCCGGTGCCTGGCTGCAACTAGTGCGAGCCGGACCCGGTGCCTGGCTGCAACTAGTGCGAGCCGGACCCGGTGCCTGGCTGCAACTAGTGCGAGCCGGACCCGGTGCCTGGCTGCAACTAGTGCGAGCCGGA
Source organism: Staurois parvus (assembly GCF_062004578.1). Classification (NCBI taxonomy): domain Eukaryota; kingdom Metazoa; phylum Chordata; class Amphibia; order Anura; family Ranidae; genus Staurois; species Staurois parvus. The sequence goes on from NW_028318236.1 coordinate 5,057,642, forward strand.
CCCGGTGCCTGGCTGCAACTAGTGCAGGCCAAGTCCGGTGCCTGGCTGCAACTAGTGCAGGCCAAGTCCGGTGCCTGGCTGCAACTAGTGCAGGCCAAGTCCGGTGCCTGGCTGCAACTAGTGCAGGCCAAGTCCGGTGCCTGGCTGCAACTAGTGCAGGCCAAGTCCGGTGCCTGGCTGCAACTAGTGCAGGCCAAGTCCGGTGCCTGGCTGCAACTAGTGCGAGCCGGACCCGGTGCCTGGCTGCAACTAGTGCAGGCCAAGTCCGGTGCCTGGCTGCAACTAGTGCAGGCCAAGTCCGGTGCCTGGCTGCAACTAGTGCAGGCCAAGTCCGGTGCCTGGCTGCAACTAGTGCAGGCTAAGTCCGGTGCCTGGCTGCAACTAGTGCAGGCCAAGTCCGGTGCCTGGCTGCAACTAGTGCAGGCCAAGTCCGGTGCCTGGCTGCAACTAGTGCAGGCCAAGTCCGGTGCCTGGCTGCAACTAGTGCAGGCCAAGTCCGGTGCCTGGCTGCAACTAGTGCAGGCCAAGTCCGGTGCCTGGCTGCAACTAGTGCAGGCCAAGTCCGGTGCCTGGCTGCAACTAGTGCAGGCCAAGTCCGGTGCCTGGCTGCAACTAGTGCAGGCCAAGTCCGGTGCCTGGCTGCAACTAGTGCAGGCCAAGTCCGGTGCCTGGCTGCAACTAGTGAGCGCCGGACCCGGTGCCTGGCTGCAACTAGTGCGCGCCGGACCCGGTGCCTGGCTGCAACTAGTGCGCGCCGGACCCGGTGCCTGGCTGCAACTAGTGCGCGCCGGACCCGTTGCCTGGCTGCAACTAGTGCGAGCCGGACCCGGTGCCTGGCTGCAACTAGTGCGAGCCGGACCCGGTGCCTGGCTGCAACTAGTGCGAGCCGGACCCGGTGCCTGGCTGCAACTAGTGCGAGCCGGACCCGGTGCCTGGCTGCAACTAGTGCGAGCCGGACCCGGTGCCTGGCTGCAACTAGTGCGAGCCGGACCCGGTGCCTGGCTGCAACTAGTGCAGGCCGGACCCGGTGCCTGGCTGCAACTAGTGCAGGCCAAGTCCGGTGCCTGGCTGCAACTAGTGCAGGCCAAGTCCGGTGCCTGGCTGCAACTAGTGCAGGCCAAGTCCGGTGCCTGGCTGCAACTAGTGCGAGCCGGACCCGGTGCCTGGCTGCAACTAGTGCGAGCCGGACCCGGTACCTGGCTGCAACTAGTGCGAGCCGGACCCGGTGCCTGGCTGCAACTAGTGCAGGCCAAGTCCGGTGCCTGGCTGCAACTAGTGCAGGCCAAGTCCGGTGCCTGGCTGCAACTAGTGCAGGCCAAGTCCGGTGCCTGGCTGCAACTAGTGCAGGCAAAGTCCGGTGCCTGGCTGCAACTAGTGCAGGCCAAGTCCGGTGCCTGGCTGCAACTAGTGCAGGCCAAGTCCGGTGCCTGGCTGCAACTAGTGCAGGCCAAGTCCGGTGCCTGGCTGCAACTAGTGCAGGCCAAGTCCGGTGCCTGGCTGCAACTAGTGCAGGCCAAGTCCGGTGCCTGGCTGCAACTAGTGAGCGCCGGACCCGGTGCCTGGCTGCAACTAGTGCGCGCCGGACCCGGTGCCTGGCTGCAACTAGTGCGCGCCGGACCCGGTGCCTGGCTGCAACTAGTGCGCGCCGGACCCGGTGCCTGGCTGCAACTAGTGCGAGCCGGACCCGGTGCCTGGCTGCAACTAGTGCGAGCCGGACCCGGTGCCTGGCTGCAACTAGTGCGAGCCGGACCCGGTGCCTGGCTGCAACTAGTGCGAGCCGGACCCGGTGCCTGGCTGCAACTAGTGCGAGCCGGACCCGGTGCCTGGCTGCAACTAGTGCGAGCCGGACCCGGTGCCTGGCTGCAACTAGTGCGAGCCGGACCCGGTGCCTGGCTGCAACTAGTGCGAGCCTGACCCGGTGCCTGGCTGCAACTAGTGCGAGCCGGACCCGGTGCCTGGCTGCAACTAGTGCAGGCCGGACCCGGTGCCTGGCTGCAACTAGTGCAGGCCAAGTCCGGTGCCTGGCTGCAACTAGTGCAGGCCAAGTCCGGTGCCTGGCTGCAACTAGTGCGAGCCGGACCCGGTGCCTGGCTGCAACTAGTGCGGGCCAAGTCCGGTGCCTGGCTGCAACTAGTGCAGGCCAAGTCCGGTGCCTGGCTGCAACTAGTGCAGGCCAAGTCCGGTGCCTGGCTGCAACTAGTGCAGGCCAAGTCCGGTGCCTGGCTGCAACTAGTGCAGGCCAAGTCCGGTGCCTGGCTGCAACTAGTGCAGGCCAAGTCCGGTGCCTGGCTGCAACTAGTGCGAGCCGGACCCGGTGCCTGGCTGCAACTAGTGCGAGCCGGACCCGGTGCCTGGCTGCAACTAGTGCGAGCCGGACCCGGTGCCTGGCTGCAACTAGTGCAGGGCGGACCCGGTGCCTGGCTGCAACTAGTGCGAGCCGGACCCGGTGCCTGGCTGCAACTAGTGCGAGCCGGACCCGGTGCCTGGTTGCAACTAGTGCAGGCCAAGTCCGGTGCCTGGCTGCAACTAGTGCAGGCCAAGTCCGGTGCCTGGCTGCAACTAGTGCGAGCCTGACCCGGTGCCTGGCTGCAACTAGTTCAGGCCAAGTCCGGTGCCTGGCTGCAACTAGTGCGAGCCTGACCCGGTGCCTGGCTGCAACTAGTGCAGGCCAAGTCCGGTGCCTGGCTGCAACTAGTGCGAGCCGGACCCGGTGCCTGGCTGCAACTAGTGCAGGCCAAGTCCGGTGCCTGGCTGCAACTAGTGCAGGCCAAGTCCGGTGCCTGGCTGCAACTAGTGCGCGCCGGACCCGGTGCCTGGCTGCAACTAGTGCGAGCCGGACCCGGTGCCTGGCTGCAACTAGTGCAGGCCAAGACCGGTGCCTGGCTGCAACTAGTGCGAGCCGGACCCGGTGCCTGGCTGCAACTAGTGCGAGCCGGACCCGGTGCCTGGCTGCAACTAGTGCGAGCCGGACCCGGTGCCTGGCTGCAACTAGTGCGAGCCGGACCCGGTGCCTGGCTGCAACTAGTGCGAGCCGGACCCGGTGCCTGGCTGCAACTAGTGCAGGCCAAGACCGATGCCTGGCTGCAACTAGTGCAGGCCAAGTCCGGTGCCTGGCTGCAACTAGTGCAGGCCAAGTCCGGTGCCTGGCTGCAACTAGTGCAGGCCAAGTCCGGTGCCTGGCTGCAACTAGTGCAGGCCAAGTCCGGTGCCTGGCTGCAACTAGTGCAGGCCAAGTCCGGTGCCTGGCTGCAACTAGTGAGCGCCGGACTCGGTGCCTGGCTGCAACTAGTGCGCGCCGGACCCGGTGCCTGGCTGCAACTAGTGCGCGCCGGACCCGGTGCCTGGCTGCAACTAGTGCGAGCCGGACCCGGTGCCTGGCTGCAACTAGTGCGAGCCGGACCCGGTGCCTGGCTGCAACTAGTGCGAGCCGGACCCGGTGCCTGGCTGCAACTAGTGCGAGCCGGACCCGGTGCCTGGCTGCAACTAGTGCGAGCCTGACCCGGTGCCTGGCTGCAACTAGTGCGAGCCGGACCCGGTGCCTGGCTGCAACTAGTGCGAGCCGGACCCGGTGCCTGGCTGCAACTAGTGCAGGCCAAGTCCGGTGCCTGGCTGCAACTAGTGCAGGCCAAGTCCGGTGCCTGGCTGCAACTAGTGCAGGCCAAGTCCGGTGCCTGGCTGCAACTAGTGCGAGCCGGACCCGGTGCCTGGCTGCAACTAGTGCGAGCCGGACCCGGTGCCTGGCTGCAACTAGTGCGAGCCGGACCCGGTGCCTGGCTGCAACTAGTGCGAGCCGGACCCGGTGCCTGGCTGCAACTAGTGCAGGCCAAGTCCGGTGCCTGGCTGCAACTAGTGCAGGCCAAGTCCGGTGCCTGGCTGCAACTAGTGCAGGCCAAGTCCGGTGCCTGGCTGCAACTAGTGCAGGCCAAGTCCGGTGCCTGGCTGCAACTAGTGCAGGCCAAGTCCGGTGCCTGGCTGCAACTAGTGCAGGCCAAGTCCGGTGCCTGGCTGCAACTAGTGCAGGCCAAGTCCGGTGCCTGGCTGCAACTAGTGCAGGCCAAGTCCGGTGCCTGGCTGCAACTAGTGCAGGCCAAGTCCGGTGCCTGGCTGCAACTAGTGCAGGCCAAGTCCGGTGCCTGGCTGCAACTAGTGCAGGCCAAGTCCGGTGCCTGGCTGCAACTAGTGAGCGCCGGACCCGGTGCCTGGCTGCAACTAGTGCGCGCCGGACCCGGTGCCTGGCTGCAACTAGTGCGAGCCGGACCCGGTGCCTGGCTGCAACTAGTGCGAGCCGGACCCGGTGCCTGGCTGCAACTAGTGCGAGCCGGACCCGGTGCCTGGCTGCAACTAGTGCGAGCCGGACCCGGTGCCTGGCTGCAACTAGTACGAGCCGGACCCGGTGCCTGGCTGCAACTAGTGCGAGCCGGACCCGGTGCCTGGCTGCAACTAGTGCGAGCCGGACCCGGTGCCTGGCTGCAACTAGTGCAGGCCGGACCCGGTGCCTGGCTGCAACTAGTGCAGGCCAAGTCCGGTGCCTGGCTGCAACTTGTGCAGGCCAAGTCCGGTGCCTGGCTGCAACTAGTGCAGGCCAAGTCCGGTGCCTGGCTGCAACTAGTGCAGGCCAAGTCCGGTGCCTGGCTGCAACTAGTGCAGGCCAAGTCCGGTGCCTGGCTGCAACTAGTGCAGGCCAAGTCCGGTGCCTGGCTGCAACTAGTGCAGGCCAAGTCCGGTGCCTGGCTGCAACTAGTGCAGGCCAAGTCCGGTGCCTGGCTGCTACTAGTGCAGGCCAAGTCCGGTGCCTGGCTGCAAATAGTGCGAGCCGGACCCGGTGCCTGGCTGCAACTAGTGCGAGCCGGACCCGGTGCCTGGCTGCAACTAGTGCGAGCCGGACCCGGTGCCTGGCTGCAACTAGTGCGAGCCGGACCCGGTGCCTGGCTGCAACTAGTGCGAGCCGGACCCGGTGCCTGGCTGCAACTAGTGCGAGCCGGACCCGGTGCCTGGCTGCAACTAGTGCGAGCCGGACCCGGTGCCTGGCTGCAACAAGTGCGAGCCGGACCCGGTGCCTGGCTGCAACTAGTGCGAGCCGGACCCGGTGCCTGGCTGCAACTAGTGCGAGCCGGACCCGATGCCTGGCTGCAACTAGTGCGAGCCGGACCCGGTGCCTGGCTGCAACTAGTGCGAGCCGGACCCGGTGCCTGGCTGCAACTAGTGCAGGTTAAGTCCGGAGCCTGGCTGCAACTAGTGCGAGCCTGACCCGGTGCCTGGCTGCAACTAGTGCAGGCCAAGACCGGTGCCTGGCTGCAACTAGTGCAGGCCAAGTCCGGTGCCTGGCTGCAACTAGTGCAGGCCAAGTCCGGTGCCTGGCTGCAACTAGTGCAGGCCAAGTCCGGTGCCTGGCTGCAACTAGTGCAGGCCAAGTCCGGTGCCTGGCTGCAACTAGTGCAGGCCAAGTCCGGTGCCTGGCTGCAACTAGTGCAGGCCAAGTCCGGTGCCTGGCTGCAACTAGTGCAGGCCAAGTCCGGTGCCTGGCTGCTACTAGTGCAGGCCAAGTCCGGTGCCTGGCTGCAACAAGTGCGAGCCGGACCCGGTGCCTGGCTGCTACTAGTGCAGGCCAAGTCCGGTGCCTGGCTGCAACAAGTGCGAGCCGGACCCGGTGCCTGGCTGCAACTAGTGCGAGCCGGACCCGGTGCCTGGCTGCAACTAGTGCGAGCCGGACCCGGTGCCTGGCTGCAACTAGTGCGAGCCGGACCCGGTGCCTGGCTGCAACTAGTGCGAGCCGGACCCGGTGCCTGGCTGCAACTAGTGCGAGCCGGACCCGGTGCCTGGCTGCAACTAGTGCGAGCCGGACCCGGTGCCTGGCTGCGACTAGTGCGAGCCGGACCCGGTGCCTGGCTGCGACTAGTGCGAGCCGGACCCGGTGCCTGGCTGCGACTAGTGCGAGCCGGACCCGGTGCCTGGCTGAGACTAGTGCGAGCCGGACCCGGTGCCTGGCTGAGACTAGTGCGAGCCGGACCCGGTGCCTGGCTGAAACTAGTGCGAGCCGGACCCGGTGCCTGGCTGAAACTAGTGCGAGCCGGACCCGGTGCCTGGCTGAAACTAGTGCGAGCCGGACCCGGTGCCTGGCTGAAACTAGTGCGAGCCGGACCCGGTGCCTGGCTGCAACTAGTGCAGGCCGGACCCGGTGCCTGGCTGCAACGGGTGCAGGCCAAGTCCGGTGCCTGGCTGCAACTAGTGCGAGCCGGACCCGGTGCCTGGCTGCAACTAGTGCAGGCCAAGACCGGTGCCTGGCTGCAACTAGTGCAGGCCAAGTCCGGTGCCTGGCTGCAACTAGTGCAGGCCAAGTCCGGTGCCTGGCTGCAACTAGTGCAGGCCAAGTCCGGTGCCTGGCTGCAACTAGTGCAGGCCAAGTCCGGTGCCTGGCTGCAACTAGTGCAGGCCAAGTCCGGTGCCTGGCTGCTACTAGTGCAGGCCAAGTCCGGTGCCTGGCTGCAACAAGTGCGAGCCGGACCCGGTGCCTGGCTGCTACTAGTGCAGGCCAAGTCCGGTGCCTGGCTGCAACAAGTGCGAGCCGGACCCGGTGCCTGGCTGCAACTAGTGCGAGCCGGACCCGGTGCCTGGCTGCAACTAGTGCGAGCCGGACCCGGTGCCTGGCTGCAACTAGTGCGAGCCGGACCCGGTGCCTGGCTGCAACTAGTGCGAGCCGGACCCGGTGCCTGGCTGCAACTAGTGCGAGCCGGACCCGGTGCCTGGCTGCAACTAGTGCGAGCCGGACCCGGTGCCTGGCTGCAACTAGTGCGAGCCGGACCCGGTGCCTGGCTGCGACTAGTGCGAGCCGGACCCGGTGCCTGGCTGCGACTAGTGCGAGCCGGACCCGGTGCCTGGCTGCGACTAGTGCGAGCCGGACCCGGTGCCTGGCTGAAACTAGTGCGAGCCGGACCCGGTGCCTGGCTGAAACTAGTGCGAGCCGGACCCGGTGCCTGGCTGAAACTAGTGCGAGCCGGACCCGGTGCCTGGCTGAAACTAGTGCGAGCCGGACCCGGTGCCTGGCTGAAACTAGTGCGAGCCGGACCCGGTGCCTGGCTGCAACTAGTGCAGGCCGGACCCGGTGCCTGGCTGCAACTAGTGCAGGCCAAGTCCGGTGCCTGGCTGCAACTAGTGCGAGCCGGACCCGGTGCCTGGCTGCATCTAGTGCAGGCCAAGTCCGGTGCCTGGGTGCAACTAGTGCGAGCCGGACCCGGTGCCTGGCTGCAACTAGTGCAGGCCGGACCCGGTGCCTGGCTGCAACTAGTGCAGGCCGGACCCGGTGCCTGGCTGCAACTAGTGCAGGCCGGACCCGGTGCCTGGCTGCAACTAGTGCAGGCCGGACCCGGTGCCTGGCTGCAACTAGTGCAGGCCGGACCCGGTGCCTGGCTGCAACTAGTGCAGGCCGGACCCGGTGCCTGGCTGCAACTAGTGCAGGCCGGACCCGGTGCCTGGCTGCAACTAGTGCAGGCCGGACCCGGTGCCTGGCTGCAACTAGTGCAGGCCGGACCCGGTGCCTGGCTGCAACTAGTGCAGGCCGGACCCGGTGCCTGGCTGCAACTAGTGCAGGCCGGACCCGGTGCCTGGCTGCAACTAGTGCAGGCCGGACCCGGTGCCTGGCTGCAACTAGTGCAGGCCGGACCCGGTGCCTGGCTGCAACTAGTGCAGGCCGGACCCGGTGCCTGGCTGCAACTAGTGCAGGCCGGACCCGGTGCCTGGCTGCAACTAGTGCAGGCCGGACCCGGTGCCTGGCTGCAACTAGTGCAGGCCGGACCCGGTGCCTGGCTGCAACTAGTGCAGGCCGGACCCGGTGCCTGGCTGCAACTAATGCAGGCCGGACCCGGTGCCTGGCTGCAACTAGTGCAGGCCAAGTCCGGTGCCTGGCTGCAACTAGTGCGAGCCGAACCCGGTGCCTGGCTGCATCTAGTGCAGGCCAAGTCCGGTGCCTGGCTGCAACTAGTGCGAGCCGGACCCGGTGCCTGGCTGCAACTAGTGCAGGCCAAGTCCGGTGCCTGGCTGCAACTAGTGCGAGCCGGACCCGGTGCCTGGCTGCAACTAGTGCGAGCCGGACCCGGTGCCTGGCTGCAACTAGTGCGAGCCGGACCCGGTGCCTGGCTGCAACTAGTGCGAGCCGGACCCGGTGCCTGGCTGCAACTAGTGCGAGCCGGACCCGGTGCCTGGCTGCAACTAGTGCGAGCCGGACCCGGTGCCTAGCTGCAACTAGTGCAGGCCAAGTCCGGTGCCTGGCTGCAACTAGTGCGAGCCGGACCCAGTGCCTGGCTGCAACTAGTGCGAGCCGGACCCGGTGCCTGGCTGCAACTAGTGCGAGCCGGACCCGGTGCCTGGCTGCAACTAGTGCGAGCCGGACCCGGTGCCTGGCTGCAACTAGTGCGAGCCGGACCCGGTGCCTGGCTGCAACTAGTGCGAGCCGGACCCGGTGCCTGGCTGCAACTAGTGCGAGCCGGACCCGGTGCCTGGCTGAGACTAGTGCGAGCCGGACCCGGTGCCTGGCTGCAACTAGTGCGAGCCGGACCCGGTGCCTAGCTGCAACTAGTGCGAGCCGGACCCGGTGCCTGGCTGCAACTAGTGCGAGCCGGACCCGGTGCCTGGCTGCAACTAGTGCGAGCCAGACCCGGTGCCTGGCTGAAACTAGTGCGAGCCGGACCCGGTGCCTGGCTGAAACTAGTGCGAGCCAGACCCGGTGCCTGGCTGAAACTAGTGCGAGCCGGACCCGGTGCCTGGCTGCAACTAGTGCAGGCCGGACCCGGTGCCTGGCTGCAACTAGTGCAGGCCAAGTCCGGTGCCTGGCTGCAACTAGTGCGAGCCGGACCCGGTGCCTGGCTGCATCTAGTGCAGGCCAAGTCCGGTGCCTGGCTGCAACTAGTGCGAGCCGGACCCGGTGCCTGGCTGCAACTAGTGCAGGCCGGACCCGGTGCCTGGCTGCAACTAGTGCAGGCCGGACCCGGTGCCTGGCTGCAACTAGTGCAGGCCAAGTCCGGTGCCTGGCTGCAACTAGTGCGAGCCGAACCCGGTGCCTGGCTGCATCTAGTGCAGGCCAAGTCCGGTGCCTGGCTGCAACTAGTGCGAGCCGGACCCGGTGCCTGGCTGCAACTAGTGCAGGCCAAGTCCGGTGCCTGGCTGCAACTAGTGCAGGCCAAGTCCGGTGCCTGGCTGCAACTAGTGCAAGCCGGACCCGGTGCCTGGCTGCAACTAGTGCGAGCCGGACCCGGTGCCTGGCTGCAACTAGTGCGAGCCGGACCCGGTGCCTGGCTGCAACTAGTGCGAGCCGGACCCGGTGCCTGGCTGCAACTAGTGCGAGCCGGACCCGGTGCCTGGCTGCAACTAGTGCGAGCCGGACCCGGTGCCTGGCTGCAACTAGTGCGAGCCGGACCCGGTGCCTGGCTGCAACAAGTGCGAGCCGGACCCGGTGCCTGGCTGCAACAAGTGCGAGCCGGACCCGGTGCCTGGCTGCATCTAGTGCGAGACAAGCCTGGTGCCTGGCTGTATATAGTGTATATTGTGCCCGGTGCCTGGCTGTATATAGCGTATATTGTTCCCGGTGTCTGGCTGTATATAGTGTATATTGTGCCCGGTGCCTGGCTGTATATAGCGTATATTGTTCCCGGTGTCTGGCTGTATATAGCGTATATTGTGCCCGGTGTCTGGCTGTATATAGCGTATATTGTGCCCGGTGTCTGGCTGTATATAGCGTATATTGTGTACTGATCGCTTTTTGTCCATTCATCACTAAGACATAGTAAACTGTCAGGCCTATTGCAGTCAAAGGGATGTGTATATTCTTTATTGCAGCAAAGTATTTTTTTTTAGAAAAAAGACTTTACTAAAAAAAAAAAATTAAGGTACGCTCGTGATTGCACGCAAAAGCAAGTGCATGCACCGAACGCGCACACATGCAAGCAAGCCGCGATCTTCCCGCACATGTGATGTATAACCGCAAACATCAGATCATGGCCAGTAATTCTAGCACCAGACCTTTGTAAATCTGAAGTGGTAACCTGTGAAACCTTTTATACTGTCGCCTATGGATAGTAAAATGCACGTCATTTTTCGCCACTGCACAAGGCATACGCAATTTTAAAGCGTGACGTTTGGTATCTATTCGCTCGGCGTAACGTCTTTTTTATTTTACAGAAATAAAAATTGAGATGTGTGGGGTTTTTTTGCTTTAAAATTCAAAAAGTGTCATAAGTGTCATTTTTCCGCAAAAAAAAACAAAACAAAAAAATGCGGTTGAAAAACAGATGCGCAAATACCGTGACATATATACATAACGTAAAAAAAAAAATTTGCAAAACACACCAATTTATTGTCTAGGGCTTCTGCTTGAATTCAAAATGTAATGTTGGGGGGGTTTCAGTACATTTTTATATTAATAAAAAAAATTATATGTGAATAAAAAAGGCCAGAAAAAGCCTGGACCTTAATTGGTTAATTTCTATTACAAAAAAAAAAAAAATGGGGGGTGGGGGCACAGTAGTCAGTGGGAGTGAACCGTCACCTGCAGTCATGGGTCTCCGGTGTAATAATAGAAGATTTAATACAGACCTCATTGCAATCATCAGAATAAATAAATCCTAATAATGACGTCTTCTTACAGGAACACTTATTGTTATCTCACATATAGATTCTTATCACAGACACATTTACCACCCTAACTCCTCCCACAGTTTACACTACATAGACAGTAATATACCGAAATGTGCGGATTGTTCCCCATTGGTGTGCTATTACTTTGTGGAACGTTTGGCCGAATGGTTCACGAAATATCGCCGTTTTTGTGGTGAACTTTTCCCATAGGAATGAATGGCGGAATGTTGAAAACTAGAGTGTGAGCTGACAAAAGCTGGAGTGTGAGATGAACAATCAGGACGTGATCTGTAAACTGCCATCACTCCCTCATTATAAAGCCCACCTACACAAATCTGATATCAACACGTTCAGCTATCCCTGCTGCCACTAACAATGTCCACGGCTAAGCCATCGTCCTGATAGTTTTCACAAAAGGACCATTTGTTTGCAACTCACGCCGCCCATTGACAGTCATTGAAAATCCACTCTACACACCTGAAATTTGAAGGGCAATTTGTAAACTGCGACTGTGCCTTCATTGTAAATATTTCAGAGACATACTAGGCACCAACATGTAGGTCTGGGTCTTGTGATTCTCACAATATAAAGCTCTTCACTGTAGGATGTATAGATGTAAAACTACAACCGTTTGAAGATGGCAACCGCCAGTGAAGTCAGCAACTTGGAGCAGTTTGTTTACAACCAGGCCACTCCCCTTGCTGTAGAGTGAGTTGCCATAGGAACCCAGGTGTGTGAGCACGCAGCTGAGTGACTAAAGCGACTCCGCCCACTGCAGTTACAGACTAGGTGCAGGCAAGAACACTTCACAAAAATTACCCAGAAAATGTAGATTTTCTAGTTACACATAATAATAATAACGATACCGTACAATCGGAGAATCTACGGCTCTGTACACGCGCAGAATGCGGAGCTCCCACCAACACGTCCTACCTCCACAGAGCTCTGGCGCCGACTGAACTTCCGGGATTGCGTGACGTCATACGCAAGACGCCCTCACGGCGACGCTGCTTAGTTGTCCTTAGCATTGCCTGCTTGGGACAGTTTTTAGGTGTCTAAGTCAGTGCCTGCAGCAACTTTGATGTCTTCGCTCTATTTCCTTTCAACGTATTTCCGTTCAGTGCAGGCGGAGCATGTTCATCGCTGTTTACGGGAAGGATCGTAATACATGCGATACTGAAAGGGGGTGTGACCTGAGCGCTTCTTCTGAGGGGCGTGTACGGAGGTAAGCAGGCGGGGCTTTATGATGTACTGGAGTGGCAGGGCCTCTTTATAGTTTCAGTATCGCACAGTGGCTGCTTTATTTCAGCACACGTAAACTATCACAGAAAATAAATACAAATATTTTGAATTCTGAAGCCGCATTTCCCCTTTAGTAAGGAAAGCGTGGCTATTAATGTAACGAACCACATTTCCCAGCATGCTTCACCGGCACTTCCGCCCTTCTGTCTAGCGGTTGTTTCTAAGTGTCTCTTTTGCGGCGGCCATTTTGTCATAGTCCAATTGTGGCATTGCAATGAAGCTTGGCTTCTTAAATATGGCCGGTGCAGGGCTTAATGGATTAGGCAGTGCGGAGACCGAGGTGATGTGAAGTCCTGCCGAGGGCTGTCAGGAGGGAGGGCCGGTGAGATGTGGAGGTGGTGACCCCGGAGAGGCAGGTGAGGTGAGAAGGGGACATACGGGGCTGGTGTCAGAGGCCAGTCATGTGTCTGCTCACACACTGTGCGTCATACCAGGACAAAGGTCAGTCACAGGTCTGTAGAACTGCAGATCTGACCATACACTATACAATCTGGTTGTATGATCTTCTTTAGAGATAAAAGTATGTAGTGCAAGATCCCGCCTGATTAGATATTAACTGGATTGTTCAGACACCCCCAGATACACATTTCCCAAGAGCTCTTCCCTGCACATCCACAGATCTACATCCCAAGAGTACTTTCTATACATCCCCCCCAGAACTGCATCTCCAAAGAGCCCTTTCCCTACACACCCTCGGACCTACGTCTCCCAAGAGCCCTTTCCCTACACCACCTCGGACCTACGTCTCCCAAGAGCCCTTTCCCTACGCACCCTCAGATCTACATCTCCCAAGAGCCCTTTCCCTACACAACTTCAGATCTACCATCTCCCAAGAGCCCTTTCCCTACACACCCCTGATCTACATCTCCCAAGAGCCCTTTCCCTACATACCCTCAGATCTATGTCTCCCAAGAACCCTTTCCCTTCATACCCTCAGATCTATGTCTCCCAAGAACCCTTTCCCTACATACCCTCAGATCTACATCTCCCAAGAGCCCTTTCCCTACATACCCTCAGATCTATGTCTCCCAAGAACCCTTTCCCTACATACCCTCAGATCTACATCTCCCAAGAGCCCTTTCTCTACACACCCTCAGATCTACCATCTCCCAAGAGCCCTTTCCCTACATACCCTCAGATCTATGTCTCCCAAGAGCCCTTTCCCTACACACCCTCAGATCTACATCTCCCAAGAGCCCTTTCCCTACATACCCTCAGATCTATGTCTCCCAAGAACCCTTTCCCTACGCACCCTCAGATCTATGTCTCCCAAGAACCCTTTCCCTACGCACCCTCAGATCTATGTCTCCCAAGAACCCTTTCCCTACGCACCCTCAGATCTACGTCTCCCAAGAGCCCTTTCCGTACGCACCCTCAGATCTACCATCTCCCAAGAGCCCTTTCCCTACATACCCTCAGATCTATGTCTCCCAAGAACCCATTCCCTACGCACCCTCAGATCTATGTCTCCCAAGAACCCTTTCCCTACGCACCCTCAGATCTATGTCTCCCAAGAACCCTTTCCCTACGCACCCTCGGATCTACGTCTCCCAAGAACCCTTTCCCTACGCACCCTCGGATCTACGTCTCCCAAGAGCCCTTTCCCTACGCACCCTCGGATCTACGTTTCCCAAGAGCCCTTTCCCTACGCACCCTCAGACCTACGTCTCCCAAGAACCCTTTCCCTACGCACCCTCAGACCTACGTCTCCCAAGAGCCCTTTCCCTACACACCCTCAGACCTACGTCTCCCAAGAGCCCTTTCCCCACACACCCTCAGATCTACGTCTCCCAAGAGCCTTTTGCCTACACACCCTTAGATCTACGTCTCCCAAGAGATCTTTCCCTACACACCCTCTGATCCATGTCTCCCAAGAGCCCTTTCCCTCCTCACCCTCGGATCTACATCTCCCAAGAGCTCTTTCCCTCCACACCCTCGGATCTACATCTCCCAAGAGCTCTTTCCCTCCACACCTTCAGATCTACCATCTCCCAAGAGCCCTTTCCCTACATACCCTCAGATCTATGTCTCCCAAGAGCCCTTTCCCTATGCACCCCTGATCTACTTCCCTCAAGTACCCTTTGCTTACCCAACCCCAGAACTACAAGTCCCAAGAGCCCTTCCCAGCACACCCCCAGATCTATATCTCCCAAGAGTATGAGCAGGCTCTTGTGAGTCACAGCAGCAGAATTGTTTTTCCTGGAAAGAAAGGAATGTCTGTATATGAAGAGGGACAGAGAGGGGAGCTGGGTGAGGAGTCGTCCTGTAGCTCAGCAGGCAGGGCGGATGGTCGGGATTTTAGCGAAGCAGAGTTGTCAGCCCAGACAGAAAGAAAAGCATTCTCTGGATTTCAGGCAGATCAGCAGTTATCTATCCTGGCACTATTATGGAGAGGAAACAGACGTGTGCCTGGATCACAAAGATGTCTTACCGATGTCATTCTGCATTTCAGGAGTTGGGTCTCTTACACTCGCTGTGCTTCATCATCATCAGTGGTGATCTGCAGGAACCATGTTCGCAGCAGGGAAGGTTGTCACCAGGCTGGTGTCACGCTGTCCTTGGCACCGTTGTCACCGAAGCGGGAGCAGGTTAAGTGTGCGCGACGCACTCACCAGTCATGGTGGAAACACAAAGAAAGTGAAAATCCAGGTAGGTGAGAACTCTGTACTAATGGATCCACTCCTAAAGAGCTGAAGGTCAACATGGCAAAGACAAAGATCTTTCCTCACATTTCTCTACCGTCCTCTGAGGTTTCATCGTAGTCACATGACCACCACGTCCCCCTCTTTCACACCAGCACCGTGGAATAGAGCTCAGCAGCTTCCGGTCCTAGAAGCTGTCACCTTGACTTGGGCTTGCACACTTGTACCGGCTCCTTTCCTGGACTGAAATCGCTCTGATTTCACTGCACACTGTGAGCTTCCCACCGTGTGCATTAGAAGCTGCAGCAAGTCCGAAAGAGTCCTCCTAGCTAGAGGATGTCCAGCGTCATCCAGCACTTTCCTCCCCAGCCTGACTGTCCCTGTCTCGCCTCTTTCATTCATTGGATTTCATTCCTTTTAATCATGGAGGCTCATGATGTTACATGGGCCTTACCTAGGGCAGGGCTTGACAAATTTGCTTTGAATCTAGGAGCCAGCTAAAAAAGTTAGGAGACAATTTCTTTTTTTTTTTTTCAGTGTAGCATGGGTTGTCAGCTCCCGGGGCAAGGCAACATTTGGATGACAAGCTTCCCGTGATGGGATTTGCCACACAAAAATCACAGCAAAACTGCACCACGTTTTAGGTGGCATTGACAATAATGGCACCTGAACCTGTGTTTTGTGATCACACTGATTCTGCCATGATCCCAATCGCCCACGTGTGGATGGAGCCGTCCTGGTTCACACATATGCCATTCTGGATGCGTTTTCAAACAGATTCATATGCCAGGCTAGATATTATGTGTTCCTATTGAGGTGGTTCACACAGATGCAATCCTTAGCGAGTTTCTAGCGGTGCGTTCCAGATTCACAAGTGATAGGTTCCATTCACACTTGTGCGTCTTCAAGCTTGTGCGATTTTCATTGCGACTTTACAGTGCGACTTTGATGAGTTCAACTTTGGTGCGTCTTTGGCTAAGGATAATTGTTTCTGCTGTACAAAGTCGCACACAAGTTGCATGTATAACATTCAGGTGCGACTTTGGAGGGTTTACATGAAGTCTATGGCCCTCAATTCGCATGAAAATCGGACCAAAGTAATGCAGGAACTACCTTGAAGTCACGCAGATCTGAATGGTACCCACTGGGAAACATGGGGGGGGGGGGGGGCTACTTGTGATGCGCCTTTGTACCCCAGAGTTGCATGACAAGTCGCATAAGTGTGAATGGAGCCTAAAATGACATGCAAAGATAAAGTGTTCACATAAGATTGCTATTGACAGGAGTTTTTTCATTGGAGATAATGGGTGGTGTTTTTACATTGAAGTCAATGGTAGGCAATTTTGCATTCAAGTCAGTGGGAGGTGTTATTGTATTGAAGTCAATGGGATGCAATTTTGCATTGATGTCATTGAGAAGCAGTCATTAATAGAGAGGGATAAAATCACACCTGTGCTGAAATCTCACAGAAACCGGAATGACATGGAGATTTCAGTATATGTGTATACATATGTGTGAACCCAACATCACATCACCCTGTCTCTGATTTTTTTCATATATAAGAAAGAAAACATTCCTGGCATCACTTTAAATGCACATGCTGCTCCCTGCTTGCCACTGAGTGCTGCAGACTTTAGCTGTATGATCTGCTGAACAGTTGCTTGATTTGTAATTGAGCAGATGATCAGAAACTTGCACAGCTAAAGTCTGTACCAACCAGAAAGCATGTACATGTAAAGGGATGCCGGGAATGTGTTCTTTCATGTAATGCATGGAAACAAAATAATAGGAGAGAAAGCTAATAGCTGTGAGAGACTGATCTGCTCATCAGTTGCTTGATTTGTAATCAAGTAGGCCTTCAGCAACTTGCACATCTAAGGGTCTGCACCACCCTGGGAGCATGCACGTCTAAAGGGATACCGGGAATGTGTTCTTCATGTAATGCATGGGAACAAAATAATAGGAGAGAAAGCTAATAGCTGTGGGGGACCGTGACTATAAAAGTCAGGAGAGTGGATTGATGGTGATCGAAGTCATTCAGACAGGGCATGAAGGTGGGCTGCAGTTTCAAAGGGTTATATTGTGGATGCATGTTTGGAATTGGGAGTAATCAGCTTCTATACAGGAAATCACTTGCTAGTAGTGTGGGGAAGAAGCTCAGCATTAAATAAATATATGAAAAAGAGTGTCAATTCCTCTTAAACAAGGTTTATTGTTCTTTTATTTTGCAGAATTTACACAGAAGCAATAGAAATTCTACGGAAAGCTCCAGTCACCTTCCAGTACAGCACAGAGGTGGGTGATACAGACAAAGTTTTGGTGAGGCAGATTGAATAATGTAGGTATCAAGTCAAGAAAGAATCCATTATTTACCTGCAGGGAAGAAGAGGAAGAAGAAGAAGGATTACTACAGAGGAAGAGTTACTCTACCAACATGTGAACTTTGAACAACCCGTGTAGATTAACCACTTCCCGCCAACCTGGCGCATGTGTGGTTGAGCTTTAGCGCCAAGTGGCTGCATATATGTGGCCCTAGGTAAACACTTTACTGTAAGGAAGCAAAAAAAGAGGGTGCACTCTCCTCGTGCATTACCGTGATAAAAAGGAATTTATTAAAAAATGACAAAAGTATATCCTCACAAACCAAGAGTCAAGTGAACAAACAAGGAACCAATGTGGTAGTCTTGCAACAGGGTATACTAACGCGTTTCAGGAGACGCACGCCCTTCTTCAGAGCTCTGTTTGTTCACTTGACTCTTGGTTTGTGAGTATATTCTTTTGTCATTTTTAATAAATTCCTTTTTATCACGGTAATGCACGCGCAGAGTGTGCCCCTTTTCTTTTTTGCTTTCTTCCACTAATATCAAGATTCCCCAATCTTTAGAGGACTGAACCTCAGCGAGTAACTGTTACTGTGTTCCTGGGATGTTGACAGACTTGAGCGCTGGTTCTGCTTTTATTTCTCTTCACATTAAACACTTTACTGTGTTGAGAGCACGCTCCCTGCGATTAGAAGCTTTCTGATCATGTGACCGCTGTGACTGCCAATCACAGTGGTCACATGATCGGAATACTTGCCTCTGCCTTCTGGCATTTAAATCCTCTTAAAGGGCTGAGAGGAGCGGTGGGAAGGGGTTGATGAAAAGGTTATGCCCACTTTTGTATTGCTTTCGGTACAGCCCGTGTGTGTGTGTGTGTGTGTGTGTATATAGATGTGTGTGTGTATATAGATATATGTGTGTGTGTGTGTATAGATGTGTGAGTGTATGTGTATACACACATTCGTATGTATGTACATATATATATACAAACACAATCTATCACCCAGAGGCGCAGAGAGCAGTGGAGGTTGGGTTCTGCTTCTGATGACAGGTAGGTAAACCCGATCCATCAAATCTCAAATACATTTGAACATGTTAATGTGTTTTTTGTTTTGTTTTTTTTTAATCTGCAGCTTTTTAGAAAATACATGGTCATCTTGCCAGTGAGGATCTTTGATCTGGCTCTTGCTGTTGTAGGGTGACGACACTCAGTCCCACGAAAACGTACATATTCGCCAGCACACCATGGATCTCCAGTGTGGTCCACAAAGATTTTTATTGCAAAAAGATCACGTCACAAAAGAAAGTGCAACGGTTTGGAACCGCGCAGAACCCCTTCATCAGGCATGTGATAAGGGTGCAACAGTGACTAAACAGAATATATATACATAAACCACCAATCAAAAACAAGAACATATCACCATCCCCATCATCTGACGTCACAATCCCGCCAAAATATGATTCTAAAGAGTCTCAGTGCTGTGTGTATAAACCTCCATGTGCCAAAAATGACGTTATGCCAAGCGCAGCAGTTGTACTAATATATGTTGTCACTCGTTTTCCTTTGTGGTTCTTTTTTCTGTTTTCCAATTTTTGGTCATTTTATTTTCACCTGTTTTCAGTTTTTTTTTTTCCACTGCATTGTCCCTGGTGTCTATTCAGCTCCCTCTTCGGAGGTGAGCCTGGCCCGCCGCTATGTACCTGTGTGCGCATGCGCCACTCGCAGCATACCCGGATTGGTGGCCATACCCGAATCTGCAGATTGAGCATAATGGATCGGAGTCCAATCCATTATGCTCCCCAATCCGCAGATCAGATCCATTTTGCGGGGATCGTCGGCTTGCTTTAAAACTTTCCTTTTCTTGGAGCTCATGGAGAGATCAGTTAACCCCTTATAGGTTGCAAGCCGACGAGCCTCACAGGATGGATGGGATCTGCGGATTGGGGAGCATAATGGATCGGACTCTGATCCATTATGCTCAATCTGCAGATCCGATCCATTCTGCGGGGATCGTCGCAGGGGTGACACCAAGTGTTACAGCACCAGGTGACACCAATCCTAGGGACACCCCTGGCTGCAGGCAATATGTGCAGATATGTAATCAAAATATGAGAAACACATTTTATAATAAAAAAGAAAAAAAAAACTAAAGCAAACCGTAGCAATTGTTTGGTACAAGTGCTTTAGTAAATTAAATCCTTTAGCTGGGGTTTACATCTACTTTAATGTTTGCTGCTTTTCCTGTCCACTGTGTGGACCCGTGATAATGAGATTTCTTGTCTTGGACACAAACATCCTTTGTGCCCGTTGCTTTATTTTTTGGCGGGCGGTGATATTTTTATATTGTGTCCTCCATAAGACCTCCTCCTCTCCAGCATGGGACTTCTGTTCTTGTTTCCAGTGATCTTTACTGAGAATTTTAATTTGCCTAGTTGGCACTCTCCCACCCAACATCCTTTGACTGAAAAATCAAATGAGCCAGATGGAGAATTGTCAGCTGAACAGACGCTGCATCCAATGACATGTATCCACTGTTTGGGTATTCTGACAGTTGCTGCCTTCCGTTGCCAGAATTCAAAAGCCAGGACTGAAGATTTGCCCATCCACACTGTATAGCATGGGTGGAGGAATCTGTTTGTTTTTTCAATGGGAAATTCCCCTCTAGAGACCTCCGAAGGGTTTAGAAGCTGGACTATGAGACGCCTTATGACGGGAGATGAAAAGCTGCCGTCATACTTGTAAATATAACGATTTATTAAAAAAGGGAAAAGCTTCAGTCTTTTGAGAATATGCTGGAAAGCATGAGGAATTAGGCAGGGCCAATCCCCTACAACATTTCCAGGCCTACTGTAAATAGATAAATGTGGGATCATTTTGTGGGAATTACATTGAATTCTGAGTCTTAAAGTGATTGTAATGCATCATATTTTTTTTTTAATTAAAATTATAAACCTGTCATACTCACCTGCTCTGTGCAATGGTTTTGCACAGAGCAGCCCCGATCCTCCTCTCCTGGGATTCCCTGCCAGCACTCCTGGCTTCTCTTCATTCAGTACCCTCAAAAGAAGCTTCTTCCTCTGGGGGCACTTGTGTGGGTTCACACCCGGGCCCTGCTGACTGTATCCATAGACGGCCCCGCACCCTCATCACAGAGTTTGATTGACAGCAGCTGGAGCCGAGAGCTCCCACTGCTGTTGATCTGCCCTGTGAAGAGGGACAGAGCCGGGAGAGCAGCGGCTCTCATGCACAGCGCTGGATCGTGATGGGGCTTAGGTAAGTATAAGGGAGGCTAAGGGACACCTTAAGGCTTTACAACTGCTTTAAGCTCAGAAACTCACACATTACAGTCTGATTTATATGTAGCGCTCTCTTAGTTAGGCTGCTAGGTACATTTAGTTTTTGGCTTTTTCTGTAGTCGGGTGTGTAGGGACTGTTGCTGTGTGCCTGGCTGCCTCTGCACTGTTGGAGAACGAACCTGCAAAATTCACAGCAGCCCCTTCGGGGATAGAGCTGCATATGCAAATTGGATTTACAATTGGATCTTCTGACAAGTACAGTGCCTTGAAAAAGTATTCATACCCCTTGAAATTTTCCACATTTTGTCATGTTACAACCAAAAACGTAAATGTATTTTATTGGGATTTTATGTGATGGACCAACACAAAGTGGCACATAATTGTGAAGTGGAAGGAAAATTATAAATGGTTTTACATTTTTTTTACAAATAAATATCTGAAAAGTGTGGTGTGTATTTGTATTCAGCTCCCTTTAGTCTGATACCCCTAACTAAAATCTAATGGAACCAAGCGCCTTCAGAAGCCACCTAATAAAAAAATGGAGTCCAACTGTATGGGATTTATTTTCAGTATAAATACAGATGTTCTGTGAAGCCCTCAGAGGTTTGTTAGAGAACATTAGTGAACAAACAGCATCATGAAGGCCAAGGACCACACCAGACAGGTCAGGGATGAAATTGTGGAGAAGTTTAAAGCAGGGTTGGGTTATAAAATAATATCTCAAACTTTGAGCATCTCACAATGTGGACTGCGGGATGTCTGACTGGAGGGAGGGCGCCAAGCAGGAGAAGTACCGGGTGGTGGTGATGGGAGGAGGCGGGGTCGGAAAGTCCGCTCTCACCATACAATTCATCCAGGTGAGACTGACATGGGGCTGTGCTGGAATAGGTGAGGAGGGGACCTGGAGGCCTCACAGGGACGGGCTGAATGTATTATGTTATGGTTTAGGCAGCCTATGGGCCTCCTGGGAGCCACACCGTTCTGCTATTCTATATTGTGCAGGGGGCCACATTCTGCTGCCTCACTTCTTGAGAGTATGCTGGGGAACCAGGGATTACACTGTGCTTCACTTATATTCTGTGTTTTGTGCCCCTGCTGCTTTCCTACATTGTATTCTGAGGCACCCAGGGGGCCACATTTTGCTGCTCTACCGTATTGTGTTTTGGGGCCCAACACTGTTCAGGTCTTCTATGCATTGTCTGGGGGCCACACTGGCTGCTATCAATATATGGGGTGACACTAAATTGGTGTAAGGGGCCCCAAAATTTCTGATGGCTGCCCTGCTCTCCATCTTACTGTCACCATTCCTTGCCCATTTAGTTTATCCCCCCCCTTTCCCTGCACATTTTACAACCTCCAATCCACAGACATTCCTGTCATCCAATCTCCTATCCACTATCACTACCATCTACCCTACTCCTAGTTTAGTCACAGTTCTCCATCCTTTGCAACCACACTGTGTCCAATTTAAAGGTCCCCTTCTGCCACCTAGCAACTTTCCAACCTTCACCCCCCCCCCCAGCTGTCACATTAGCTTCCAGTCCTGTCTACCTATCCCATCCCTCAACCACTCATCCCAACCATCCCACCCCAAGCCTACACCCCTGCCCCTCTATCCTAACCTCCACCCCCCTCCCAACCATAGCGTGTTTTCCCCCATCCCTTGTCCACAGCTCCTTTTCCACTTGCCTTTCTATGACAATAGGTATCTGTATCGGCGCTTACTAGAAAAAAGTATCGGAACTCGGTGTTAAAAAAATGGTATCGGTGCACCCCTACTGACAACACATCTCTGCCTGTCCAGTGGTCACAGAGGTTTGGATGAATTCTGAACCTTCAGAAATCATCACTGGGAAGAACTCATCACCTGGAGAATCTCCATCTACATCTGGGTTTTAGGCCAGAGGGGTCCTTCTTCAGGAGCAGCTTTAGACCATCTGGTCTCGGGTACAAACCTTTTAATCAAGAAGCAATCTATCTCTTTGCTTCTGCATGAGAGTCTTGGGTCTGATGGTAAAGTCCTTTGAGGCAGTTCCCTTTGCCCAATTTCACTCCAGACATCCGCTATGTACTTTTCTGTCATAGTTGGACAAGCAAGTCTGGTCTCTGGACAGGGTGATTGGTTGACGCCAAGGACCAGACTATCCCTGGCTTTGTATACAGAGAATAGTGCAGCGCTGTGTGTAAGGAAAATAGTAATATAAGCACAAAATAGGTACAAACAATGGTATGTTACCACATGTGGGTGGTTAAAGTCAATAAATTCAAAATGTAGACTCTTAAGTTCTATCAGATCTAAATTTGAGGAATGCAGTTCCTTCTAATCGATGGTGTGATAAAATCATCAGAGATAAATGAATTACGCACTCACCAGAAGTGCGCTATCAAAACACATTTGAGATCATAATCGTCTCATCAGGTCAGCCAGGACAATCACTTCCAAGTATGGTCAGGTTCCTGCGCCTGTGTCTTTGAGGACCCCTCCAATGGTATCACAATCTCAGGACACCTCTAATCTGGCTTCTGCGAGTGGTGAGACTCGCAGAAAACCAAAGAATAATGCCACACAGCGTGATACTGCATTCAATGGGGTAATTTGATTCCAACAAAGGTGCAAATCATACAAGGAATGAATAAATAAAAAAACTGACCATGTGTGTAAAGATGGCCGCCAATGGCGGCAGGACGTCAGGATGCTGTAGCCCCTTACCCTGACGTGTTTCGTGCGAATCACTTAGTCTCATGCAGGCCATAGATGGGTCGAAAATCGGCCGATTTTTCGGCCGAAAATAAAATCGGCCGATTTTCGGATCATTAGTGGGCTAAATGTTTGGCTGTTTTTCTGTATTTTGGCAGATATTTTTTATCGGTAACGTTGGAAAAAAATCGGCCAATTTTGCCGATCGGCTGATTTTCGCGGCAATGATGGGCAAATCGGCCGATCTTTTACCGATAAAAAAATCTGCGCATGAGCAGTGACCTGAAAGAGGCAGACAAAAAGAAGAAAAAAGAAGAAGAGGATGAAGAAGAGGATGAAGAAGAAGGGGAAGAGAAGAAGAGGAAGAGCATGGAGAAGAAGAGGAAGAAGAAGAAGATGAAGAGGATGAAGAAGAAGAAGAGGATGAAGCAGAAGAGCAAGATGAAGAGGATGAAGATGATGAAGAAGAAGAGGAATTCCAGTCCGGCAAAAAGTGTTCCTGCAGAGAGCTCCGCTATTTCTTTGACAGTTCCTTGACATTTATAGCGGTTGCAACAATGTATCTATTTGTTTCCAAATAAAAACATCTGTATCCTAAATGGATACAAATAGATACATTGTTGCAACCGCTATAAATGTCAAGGAACTGTCAAAGAAATAGCGGAGCTCTCTGCAGGGATACTTTTTGCAGGCTGTAGACGGGCCGATTTTCTCCCCATCTATGGCCTGCATTAGGGTGTAGGCATCCTGATGTCCTGCCGCCGTTGGCTTTGTGGTTCAGGAATCTAACTTGGGAGTTGGAAGTCCTTTTTTCCCATCTTTTGGAAGATTCTCATAATGGGCACTAGCTGGTCAGGGTCAAGCAGGAGGTGGGGAAAGTCTTGAAGCTTGCAGTGATTTGAAGCAGTGCACGTATGGAAGTCCGAGGGCTTTTGAACTTCATAATTTTCACTGGCTGCATTTTTTTTCTGGGGCAGTGACTAGTTTCCTTTGAAGGGGATCTCTGAGTAAATGTTAAAATCATCCTTTAGGGCCCATTCAACCATGTCATTTCGTTGCAGTTTTTTTGTGATTATATTTTCCGTAGTGCAGAGGTTCAGTTTCCCCCTAATAATTGTTTTTACTCTCTTTGATGTTTTGTACATGAGAACTTATTTTCCCTTGCTCAGCAGTAGGTGTGGAGGGCAGATTGACCCCCACAGACTTATGTGGTTTAGAGTTGTATAATGCTCCCCCTCCTATTAAAACCACTCGCAGTTGGTTTCCAAGAATGTCTTGTCATTGGTGTTTTGAGTGTTTGTTTTTGGGTTTCTTTTTTGCCACTCCTCTCCCATAACTCTGAGCAAGGACATGTACTAATATGGAGGGTTTCCCGTCTCCTACTTATCCCCAGTACTCATAGGAAAATGGAAGTCAACGTTCATATTCCACCTTCACTTCCACGTTCTTTTGTGTCTGATATTGGGGACTGCTTCTTCCAGTCAACAATAGTATGTTTTGGTTTGTTTTCAATTTTATTGCACTCTTTAGTTGTCATTAGCAGTACAGCTATGTGTGCAAACATTGACTAGATGGTGAACACACAAAACATGTTCAGCCCAAATTCATGCACTTAGGATCTCACATCAGCCCAATATATAAACTTCAATCCTCAGATCGCACCAGTTCCTGCACCTTGAAATTCTGAAGGACCCTCTGCACACTGGTATATACCCTTTCAAGCAGACTATGCAATAAATAGGGATATTTAGTTCACACATATTGCAATACATGCTTAAGCTGGCCAACTGCGTCAAAGTAATCCCTCTATGGCCAGAATTTCTAGTGTTAATATGTGGTTACACGCCTTTAGCACCTGATGGATAAATGCATGCACTAGCTGTTGGGATTTGAGCACAGGGATCTCTTGTTTGTTGTATTGTTGGGTCAGTAGCCAGACCTGAACCTTGTAGCTCTCCCCATTGTGTCTTTTCCCCTATGCTAGCATTGTGTCCACAGTAGCATTTGCGTAGGCAGGGCAGAGTAGGACTGGCCATAGAGGGATTACTTTGACGCAGTTGGCCAGCTTAAGCATGTATTGCAATATGTGTGAACTAAATATCCCTATTTATTGCAGAGTCTGCTTGAAAGGGTATATACCAGTGTGCAGAGGGTCCTTCAGAATTTCTAGTGTTAATATGTGGATACACCCCTTTAGCACCTGATGGATAAATGCATGCACTAGCTGTATGGATTTGAGCACAGGGATCTCTTGTTTGTAGTTCCTGCACCTTCACACCTCAGATCACCCCAACGTATAAACTTCAAATTTCAGACCCTCCCCAAATTCCTGCACCTTCACTCCTCAGATCACCCCAATTCCTGTACCTTCACACCTCAGATCACCCCAATTCCTGCACCTTCAGACCTCAGATCACCCCAATTCCTGCACCTTCACACCTCAGGTCACCCCAATTCCCGCACCTTCACACCTCAGGTCACCCCAATTCCCGCACCTTCACACCTCAGGTCACCCCAATTCCCGTACCTTCACACCTCAGGTCACCCCTATTCCCGCACCTTCACACCTCAGGTCACCCCAATTCCCGTACCTTCACACCTCAGGTCACCCCTATTCCCGCACCTTCACACCTCAGGTCACCCCAATTCCCGTACCTTCACACCTCAGGTCACCCCAATTCCCGCACCTTCACACCTCAGGTCACCCCAATTCCCGTACCTTCACACCTCAGGTCACTCCAATTCCCGCACCTTCACACCTCAGGTCACCCCAATTCCCGTACCTTCACACCTCAGGTCACCCCAATTCCCGCACCTTCACACCTCAGGTCACCCCAATTCCCGCACCTTCACACCTCAGGTCACCCCAATTCCCGCACATTCACACCTCAGGTCACCCCAATTCCCGCACCTTCACACCTCAGGTCACCCCAATTCCCGCACATTCACACCTCAGGTCACCCCAATTCCCGCACCTTCACACCTCAGGTCACCCTAATTCCCGCACCTTCACACCTCAGGTCACCCCAATTCCCGCACATTCACACCTCAGGTCACCCCAATTCCCGCACCTTCACACCTCAGGTCACCCTAATTCCCGCACCTTCACACCTCAGGTCACCCCAATTTCTGCACCTTCACACCTCAGGTCACCCTAATTCCCGCACCTTCACACCTCAGGTCACCCCAATTCCCGCACCTTCACACCTCAGGTCACCCCAATTCCAACACCTTCACACCTCAGGTCACCCCAATTTCCGCACCTTCACACCTCAGATCACCCCAATTCCCGCACCTTCCCACCTCAGATCACCCCAATTCCCGCACCTTCACGCCTCATCAGATCACCCCAATTTCTACACTTGCCAACTCCAACCCAATTCTTGCATCTTCACCCTTCAGATTGGACCCTTTACCTTTAGGAAAGCAGGGTACCTCCTGTAGATGTTGATGGGCTTTTAGTGACCACAGGGAGGTGGGTGGGCTCAGACTTTGTAAATGGTCGCCTAGTGAGCTGTCAGTTTGCAGCCAATGACAGCAGATGCCGACACAAACAGCATTGTTTTCTTGCCTGGGCACATGCGTCGGGGATAGCCAATGCCTGCTTTAAAAGGACTGAGTGGTCCATGTGGGTATTTTGACATATTAGTACTGAGGAAACTACTTGAGTAGTGAAACTAATAAGGTTTTTGTTTATGGGAGTCTGAATCGAGTATTACTGGCCAAGTCAATTTTAGCATTTGAAACATCCTTTTATTTTTAAATAACAAACATTTTATAGCTACCTGCTCTGTGCAATGGAAACTTCCTCCTCTGGGTCCCCCGCTGGTGCTCCTGGCTCTTCCGCCTCTCATGTGCCACCATAGGAAGCTGCTTGTGGCACACCTGTGGGCAGAATTCCCAAGCGCACGCTGCCTGCGTCTATAGACACAGACAGTGATGCGGGGCCCCGCCCTCCGTTCCCTCTTCACAGGATTTGACTGACAGCAGCGGGAGCCAATGAAGCCTGTGAAAGCGGGAAGAAGGGTAGAGAGCCGCTGCAGACAGGCACAGCGCTGGATCGAGATCAGGCTCAGGTAAGTATAAGGGGGGTGAGGGGGTGATACCAGGGAATGCATTAAGGTAAAAAAATGTTTAGGTTTTATAACTACTTTTATCCACCTTGAGGCTGAACGCACCCTTTGTGTATGTGGGTTACAGCCTGTTTCTATGCACCTTAACCACTTCAAGTCCGGACACTTTTACCCCCTTCCTGTCCCAGCCAGCTTTCAGTGCTATCACACTTTGAATGACAATTGCGCGGTCATGCAACACTGTACCCATATGAATTTTTTAGCATTTTTTTTGAGACAGATAAAGCTTTATTTTGGTGGTATTTATTCACCGCTGGGATTTTTATTTTTTTTTGCTATGTAAATGGAAAAAGTCTAAAAATGTTGAAAAAAATGTTTTTCTTATAAAATGTTGCAAATAAATAATATTTCATCATAAATCTTGGTCAAAATTTATTCCGTTATCTTTTTAGTAAAAACAAAATAACTCAAATTAGTTTATAACCAAAAATTATAATTTGTAAACTTTTGTTTACATTTTTATTATTATTTATGGGTTTTTTTTGTTTGTTTTTTTACATACTGTCACCCTAGCAGTACAGTGTCACCATGGTGACACTGTACTACTTGTGGGGGGTGATGAATATATTTTTTTTTTTACACTGATTGCTTTTACACCCATAAAAGCTGTAAAAACAATCATTTCTCCTTCTCTCTTGCAGCCTTTGAGAACTACTGTGTGAGCTGTGATTGGTCACAGCTTGTCACATGGTACAAGGCTGTTGTGAATAGCCTTCTACCATGTGATCTCTGTGATCATTCACAGATTTCACACGTAGTAAGCAATGATGTCAGAAGTGACATCTTGCTTACTACTCTGCATGTGATCAGTGATTGGCCAATCTCTGCGAGTTCCCGTACGACGATCAGTGTTCCACTGTGTCCCAGGGAGCGCGCACAATCAGGTTGCGGGGAGGCCGTTTATAAACAGCCACCCACCTCTGCACTGCCACCGTCCGGCTGTTTATATACAACGGCCGGACGGAAGGTGGTTACCCGATATGTGCAATAGGGTGCATTGCCATGCAGCACACATACACGGAAAAAACAACGCATGTAATAAATAACACACATGGCCTAACACGGCCTTACAATGCACTGAAACTCAGGTCCGTTTGCCCTTACGGGGAGCTGGAATAAAATAGGTGAGTATTTGTTATCCTATGAATCCTTTTGGAGGGCACACGTGACCTTGGATAGGTAAGTTTGATACAAATTGTGTCACCGTGCCACAAAAAAGAAAAAAAGAACACGTAAAACTCTCAATGGGCCCTTATGGATCGGACCAAATGGATCAGTGCAACCTCTCTCCAAAAACTTCTGTCCAAACTGTGGGACAATCAGAACTGTTGACGTTGAATGTCTTTGAAAGATGACGGCCTTGACTGTCTTGATGAAACGGAGGCTCAGGACTAATACGGAATTCCAGCATGGTCATTAGAAAGTTGGGGAACAATTCCAACCATCCAAAGTGTTGATGTAATAATGATTTTTGGGCTGCTAAATTCCTTGTTTGATGTCACAGCCGGGATACTCGAGCTGATTCTGGTCTCTGTCATCCATATCATATTTGTAGATTCCTACAATGCTCAAAGGTGATAAGTTGAAACTAAACTTTGGGAGATGTAAATTCTGTATATTATGGCAGCTCCGTATTTATTTATGCATCAGATTTTTTTTTTGTTTTCAAATATAGGCAGTGTAAATACTTGAATTTGGCCTCTTGCAATCCCCCTGTACAGCAGAGTGCAGACTGGGAGAGGGTGAAGCAGCACAAGATGCCAATCAATTATATTGCAATACTTCTATATTAACAAGGTCTTGTTGATGAGAGGAGAGAGCATAGTAATAGAGAGGTGAGCTCCTTACTGTGCCGCTTTCCCCTTTCACTGTCCAGACACAAGCTTGAGGAGGAACAAGACCTTAGGGGTTACCTAAAGTGTTACTAAAACTACAACAGTAAAAATCAGTCTGTATATGCAGTAAAGCATGCTTGTTATACTCACTGTGGAATCTAAGGGGTTAATCCTCTGCATTGTGTAAAAAGGATGTTTGATCCTGTCTTCTCTGATCCTCCCCTTCTACTGTGCCCAATCCATCTGCTAATAGAACAAAGCCTTGGGGGTAAGCTGCACATGATCCCTTTGGTGTGTATTGCTAGAGTTTTTTTTTTTTTGGGGAGAGTGCATGTTATCAGCACAGGGCCAATCAGCTCTGTTCAGACAGAGGGTCAGCGGTCCTACAGCCTCATAGAACAATCTTCCTACAGGCTTTAACTAGTGCTCTGCTGGACACTGATAGAAGTCACAAGACTGCTATATACAGCTGATGAGGAAAGGTATTTAGCAGTTTGTATTTATGAAAATAATAGCATTTTCATGTTCTCTGTACTGTGGGAGGCCAGATACAGTGAATGCAGGGGCCTGGGAGATCATATATAGTGAATGCGGGGTCCTGGAAGACCAGATATAGTGAATGAAGGGTCCGGGGAGATCATATATAGTGAATGCGGGGTCTTGGAAGACCAGATATAGTGAATGTAGGGTCCGGGGAGACCAGATATAGTGAATGCAGGGTCCGGGGAGACCAGATATAGTGAATGCAGGGCCCTGGGAGATCAGATATAGTGAATGCAGGCTCCGTGGAGACCAGATATAGTGAATGCGGGCTCCATGGAGACCAGATATAGTGAATGCGGGCTCCATGGAGACCAGATATAGTGAATGCGGGGTCCTGAGAGACCAGATATAGTGAATGCGGGGTCCTGGAAGACCAGATATAGTGAATGCGGGGTCCTGGGAGATCACATATAGTGAATGCGGGGGCCGGGGAGACCAGATCTAGTGAATTCAGGGTCCTGGGAGACCAGATCTAGTGAATGCAGGGCCCTAGGAGATCAGATATAGTGAATGCAGGGCCCTAGGAGACCAGATATAGTGAATGCAGGCTCCGTGGAGACCAGATATAGTGAATGCAGGGTCCTGGGAGACCAGATATAGTGAATGCAGGGTCCTGGGAGATCAGATATAGTGAATGCAGGGTCCTGGGAGACCAGATATAGTGAATGCAGGGTCCTGGGAGATCAGATATACTGAATGCAGGGTCCGTGGAGACCAGATATAGTGAATGCGGGGTCCATGGAGACCAGATATAGTGAATGCAGGGTCCTGGGTGACCAGATATAGTGAATGCGGGGTCCTGGGAGACCAGATATAGTGAATGCGGGGTTCTGGGAGATCACATATAGTGAATGCGGGGGCCTGGGAGATCAGATATAGAGAATGCAGGGTCCTGGGAGATCAGATATAGAGAATGCAAGGTCCAGGGAGATCAGATATAGTGAATGCCGGGTAATGGGAGATCAGATATAGTGAATACAGGGTCCTGGGCTTAGTAACACTTTAAAATGGTTCTAAAGGCTCAAGGTTTTGTTTTTTTTTACCATAGTCATATCATTCTATGCATTCTGCATGTATTTTCCCCCAGTCCTCCCCATACTTACCTGATCCTGATCTCATAGGATTAAAGACAGCAGTGGGAGCCATGGGCAGGGCCAAGTAGCGCTCTGTGTGTCAGTGGACACAGGAAGCACGACTTGGGAGAGAGCCCGCATGAGTGCCCCCATACCAAGCAGCTTGTTATGGGGGCACTGGCAGGAGACTGGGCTGCTCTGTGCAAAACCATTTCACAGAGCAGGTGAGTATAACATGGTTGTTATGAAAAAAAAAAAAAAATCCTTTGGTAGGTAGAAAAGCTCCCATGTATATTTTGTTCTGTGTATTTAGCTGTCTGCCTGGAGTTCTCCTTTAAATGAAGAGCAAAATAGCTTCTGATTAGTACCTATAATGTGTTTGCTTGTTCTGGTCTGATTCAATATTCAGTACCGTATACATGACTTTCATGACATAAGCAAATATACTCTTATCTTTTTTTTCTTCAAACTTAGGGCCAGTTCACACCAGAAAGCAGAACAGGAAAGGCGCGTTTCATGCAAATTTCCCGCACTGCAGGTGAACGCGCTGCCCTTGCAAATGTATTGTTAATGGCATCCCAAATGCAGCTTGCAAACGCAGTGCATTTGCAGCCACAAAATCGCCCGGTACTGCAAGCACTGCTTTTCCCGTGGTGCAGTGCGTTTTGCAGCCTATTCAAATAAAACACACCGCAGTTAGTCAGCAAAACAGGATGATTGTTGTACGCTGCACCTTAGCGATTAGTAGAGCCACAGGGGCCCCAAAAACAGCATCTGTTTGCATACAAGGAGGGTTATTCTTCTCTAAAATTGCAGTTCTGTTCAGGGGAACACTTTTGGTATAAATAGTGATTTCTGGAGTCCTTCTCTAATCTAACATACCTTGTGTTTCTTTCACTTGCAGTGGGGCTGTGATCTACAGACGGAGCATGAGAAATATTTGGTCCGACATTGTGGGGACGTCCCTGTATTCATCATCAACTATCCATATGACCTCAAACCTTTCTACGCTCGAGGCAATGAGGATGGGCCTCAGCGTACCATTAGAACTCAATGTGACGGATCGATCACAATCAGATTACTACAGTACTTGATTAACACATTTCATTATTTCAATTTCTTATAAAATAGAATGAGCCCTTTTGCTGCTTGGGCCCTATTTTTTTTTGCACACATTAAAATGTACACTTTGGGTCTGGAGAGTATTTAAAATTCCCGAACCTATATACACGGCTCAAAAAAAATGAAATGAATACTTTGAAAACCCATCAGATCTCAATGGAGA
Organism: Staurois parvus; assembly: GCF_062004578.1. Lineage (NCBI taxonomy): Eukaryota > Metazoa > Chordata > Amphibia > Anura > Ranidae > Staurois > Staurois parvus. The sequence continues at coordinate 5,089,394 of NW_028318236.1, forward strand.
AAAATCTCCTGCTGGATCTCTATACTGATATGGACGGGGTAATGTGTTAGGAATGTAAGGATGTCCCATTGTTTGATGGAAATAAAAATTATCAACCTACAGAGGACTAAATCCAAAGACACCCCGAAAATCAAAGTGAAGAAATGATGCAGCAGGCTAGTCCATTTTGCTGAAATTTTATTGCACCAATCAGAATGGTCCTCAGTAATTTGTATGGCCCCCACGTTCTTGTATTCATGCCTGACTACATCGGGACATTCTCCTAATGAGATAAGGGATGGTGTCCTGGGGGATTTCCTCCCAGGACTGGACCAGGGCATCACTGAGCTCCTGGACAGTCTGAGGTGCAACCTGGCGGTGTCGGATGGACTGAAACATGATATCCCAGAGGTGTTCTATTGGATTTAGGTCAGGTGAGAGTGGGGGCTATTCACTGGTATCAATTCCTTCATCCTCCAGGAACTGCCTGCATACTCTCACTACATGAGGCCGGGTATTGTCATGCACCAGGAGGAACCCAGGACCCACTGCACCAGCGTAGGGTCTGACAATGGGTCCAAGGATTTCATCCGATACCTAATGGTAGTCAGGGTGCCATTGTCCAGCCTGTAGAGGTCTGTGCGTCCCATCATGGATATACCTCCCCAGACCATCACTGACCCACCACCAAAACGGCCATGCTGAACCATGTTACAGGCAGCATAACGTTCTCCACGGCTTCTCCAGACCCTTTCACGTCTGTCACATGTGCTCAGGGTGAACCTGCTCTCATCTGTGAAAAGCACAGGGCGCCAGTGGCGGACCTGCCAATTCTGGTGTTCAATGGCAAATGCCAATTGAGCTCTATGGTTCTGGGCAGTGAGCACAGGGACCACTAGAGGACATCGGGCCCTCAGGCCACCCTCATGAAGTCTGTTGATTGTAGACCTATACAAGGCTGGACTGGGCTACCAAACTATTACCAAGCAGCTTGCATCACCGGTCTTTTCCAGCAGTTCCCAAAGGACTGGAGGAGACCAGCAGTGCACCTGCGCAAATGCGTTTTTTTTTGTTTTTTTGATTGGTGGCTTGTTAGAAGGGTGGGGGAGGTAAATCTCGAGAATTTTAATCCCACTTTAATAAAATAGAAATAAACAAAAAAGTTAGAAAATGGTTGAGGGGAGAAGGGAAAGAAGGAGTTAATTTGGGCTGATTTGGGTAGACTAAGGTTTAATAAGGGGTTGAATAGACAAATTTTATTTTAATAAATGTGTTTTTCCTCTTGTCAGGCTGCTTTAACTGACAGGATATGCAGATTGAAATTATGTGCGGTTACAGACATTTTACCGCATTGTAAAAACGTCTGTCACTGCAGGCACACAAAGGAAACAATGTTTCCTATGTGTCCCATTCACACTGCAATGCAGCCTAGTGCTGTGCTAAAATGCAGACATGCTGCACTTTATCGCATCATGCTGCATGACATTGCAGTGAATGAAGTGTACATTTTGTACATTTCAAATAAAGCTTATACAGAGACCAAAAAAAAAAAAGGGGGGGGCAGTACAATGCACTGATTCGCGCACCACACTACCCCCTAGGGCAGCTGGCGACACAGAGCTTTCGCAGAAGTAAAGTGCTGCAGTTGCACTCCTTACATTGTGAATCAGCCCTAACCCCCGGTTCACACATATGCGGCCGTGTTTTGCTCGGGCACGAGAGCCCATTCATTTGAATGGACTCCCGTGCCCGTGACACGCAGAGAAGAAGTCCCTGCACTTCTTTGGAAAATGCAGCCCTCACAGGAACCTCGGTTCCCACTACGGTTACGTTTCCCAGTGCGGGCGGCGTGCCATTAGAACTAATGGCACCCGCCCGCGGGTCCGCAATTCTCTGTGTCGGTGGTGCGGCTGCACAGATTTTCGTGCGGATCTGCAGCGGAACCACCCGCACAGATGTGAACCTAGGGTAAGACCCCGGTCATATCATTGTGACTTGTCATGGAATTTGATAGTTTCAAATCAACATGACAAGTCGCACCCTATTGTCTGCAATTGAAGCCGTCAAATTGGTGCGATTCCGACTTCATCAGAGCTGCATCGATTTTGAAATCAGTGCATGCACTACTTTTTGCAAGTTCAGGGGCAACTTGCATAGCCACATGTGCCTATGCAAGTCGCACAGATGTCTTGCAAGTTGCACCTGAAGTCGCACTGACATCCAACTTTGAAATCGTGCGACTTTAAGTGAAGTTGCACGATTTCAAAGTCTGATTCGGTGTGACCGAGCACTAAAATGTAGTAGGTACAAAAGTAATACTGTTACATTGTATCTGTCTTATGTATGAATGAGAATTAGGGACCTTAGATTGTACACCCCTAGAGGGTTAGGGACTGATGTGAATGTACAATATATATGTAAAGCGCTGCGTAAATTGACAGCACTATAGAAGTACCTGTAATAAATAAATAAATCTGTCTATTTTGCATCTGAACAATTGCAATAAACGGACAGCTTTTTTTCTTTTCATTTTTAGAACCTAGAATGGCTAGCAACTGGAAGGGGGCAGAGGGATAGAAGGACTGGATGTGCTACACATGTCCTGTGTACTTTGATGATGGTTTTTTATGGGCATGTGCAGCACGTCCAGTGTCTTCAGCTAGTTGATATATCTTAACTACTTCATCTTTCACACCTGTTCACCCCCTATGGAGAAGAGCAATTTTTATATCTCTGTTATGGACCTGTTAATTCGGCAATACCTTTTATCATTACTTAAGATGTGATAACAAATATAAAATAAATAGTGATCCCCATGTTATTACTGTGCTCAAACAAAAAAGTATCAAAAATAATAAAAGGAAAGCAAATAAAAAAAAATAGAGAAAAAATGTGAAAATAGAAAACAGTTTTGCAATTGCAGAGCTGCTACAACCTGGCAGTGCAATCAGCACACATGTGAACATCATATTAACTAACGCAGCAACGCGCTCTACTATATCATCGATAACCACAATAGAAAAATACATTTAGACATCAACACTAAACAATTATGTATAAATGTCCAATTCGTAATTAAGTCCCATACACGGTCCAATATATACGTGATTTATATTCAGGGGAAAAAAATCGATAATATTCTCCCTGTTCACAACAAGAAACTCTTCACCAAATTCTTGCACCGGTATACCCTCCACCGTCCCCAATTAGGTGTCTCCTTTCCTGGTGAGATAGACCTCCCTGCCAAACAGCCCTTATAATATCAGACCGCATACAGGTTCCCGCACTCCAGTCCCCCATATGCAGCAAAAAGCAGAAGAGTTTCTTGTGGTTGGACACAGCATGAATTTGGCAACTGGTTTCAGCCAATGGTTCCAGCTAAAATCAGTTGATCAACTGTGTCCAATCACACACAGGGTTCTATGTTTACTAAAAGAACTCTGTGTACAGGAAACACTGATATGCCTGTTTTTTTTGTTCCTGCAAAGCAGGGAGAAAAACAGCCATACAGTAAAGTAAATGCAGCACATATAACACACATTACACATTGTTAGGCATACAATTAGCCCCTTGATGTTAACCCTTTCTCAGCCAGCGTCATTAGTTAAAGTGACAGTGTACAGAATTAGCACTGATCACTGTATTAGTGGCACTATTGATGTCACTGTCAGTCAGTGTACCTCTCAGCCTGTGTCAGCTAGCACCAGATTGCACGCCACATTTTTACAGTCCCACTATAAGTCGCTGATCACTGCCAATACTGGCATAGCATCATAGAATTATATATATATATTTGTGTGTGTGTCTGTATGTATATGTGTGTGTGTGTATGTATATATATATATATATATATATATATATATATACAGTTGTGTTCAAAATAATAGCAGTCAGACATCACTAACCTGATCAATCACTGTTTTTGATAGAAATGATATTTCGCCATGGCAAATAATTTACTAGCAGGTGTAGTAGAGTCATAGAAATCCAACAGACCCAACAGTCATGACATGCATGCTGCTGATTCTATGGCATTGAATCATTAATTGAAAGGGGCATGTTCAAAATAATAGCAGTGTGGAGTTCTATTAGTGATGTCATTCATTCTTTGAAAAACAGGTGGCAATTATTGCCCTTATTTAAGGAAGGAAGGCAGCAAATGTTGTACATGCTGGTTACAGTGCATTTCTCTCTGAAATTCTGAGGAAAATGGGTCGTTCCAGACATTGTTCAGAAGAACAGCGTACCTTATTAAAAAGTTGATTGGAGAGGGGAAAACATATAAAGAAGTGCAGAAAATGATAGGCTGCTCAGCTAAAATGATCGCAAATGCTTTAAAATGGCAACCAAAACCTGAAAGACGTGGAAGAAAGAGAAAAACTACCATTCGATTGGATAGAAGAATAGCCAAAATGGCAAGGACTCAGCCAACAATCAGCTCCAGGAAGATGAAAGAAGGTGTAAAGTTACCTGTGAGTACTGTTACAATTAGAAGACGCCTATGTGAAGCCAAGTTATCTGCAAGAAGCCCCCGCAAAGTCCCACTGTTGAAAAAAAGACATGTGCTGAAGAGGTTACAATTTGCCAAAGAGCACATTGACTGGCCTAAAGAGAAATGGCGCAACATTTTGTGGACTGATGAAAGTAAGATTGTTCTTTTTGGGTCTAGTGGCCGGAGACAGTTTGTCAGACGACCCCCAAACACTGAATTCAAGCCACAGTACACTGTGAAGACAGTGAAGCATGGTGGTGCAAGCATCATGATATGGGGATGTTTCTCATACTACGGTGTTGGGCCTATTTATCGCATACCAGGGATCATGGATCAGTTTGAATACATCAGAATACTTGAAGAGGTCATGCTGCCTTATGCTGAAGAGGAAATGCCCTTGAAATTGGTGTTCCAACAAGACAACGACCGCAAACACACCAGTAAACGTGCAACATCTTGGTTCTAGACCAACAAGATTGACGTTATGGAGTGGCCAGCCCAATCCCCGGATCTTAATCCAATAGAAAACTTGTGGGGTGACATAAAAAATGCAGTTTCTGAGGCAAAACCAAGAAATAGAGAAGAACTGTGGAATGTAGTCCAATCATCCTGGGCTGGAATACCTGTTCACAGGTGCCAGAAGTTGGTTGACTCCATGCAACACAGATGTACAGCAGTTCTCAGAAACAGTGCTTATACAACTAAATATTCATTAAGTGATTCAAAGGAAAGCAAAATCTTCAAACATTTTTCAGTTTATATAGTGAATGTTTGAGTTTGTAAAGATGAATACAAACACTGCAATTTTTTTGAACAGTCTAATATTCACTTTTCTTCAATTTTTTTTAGAGGAACAACACCAATTTGATATATTTTTCTTCATGTTTTGATTTGGAATAGAATGTGTAGTGTTCCCAATGCATTTGTGTGGATGGAAATAAAAGCTATTAGAAGGATTTTGAGCTTTATTCACTTTTTTCAACACACTGCTATTATTTTGAACACAACTGTGTGTGTCTGTGTGGGTGTGTATATACAGTGGGGATCGAAAGTTTGGGCACCCCAGCTAAAATTTGTATTAATGTGCATAAAGAAGCCAAGGAAAGATGGAAAAATCTCCAAAAGGCATCAAATTACAGATTAGACATTCTTATAATATGTCAACAAAAGTTAGATTTTATTTCCATCATTTACAATTTCAAAATAACAGAAAACAAAAAATGGCGTCTGCAAAAGTTTGGGCACCCTGCAGAGTTAATATCTTGTATTGCCCCCTTTGGCAAGTATCACAGCTTGTAAACGCTTTTTGTTGCCAGCCAAGAGTCTTTCAATTCTTGTTTGAGGTATCTTTGCCCATTCTTACTTACAAAAGTCTTCCAGTTCTTTGAGATTTCTGGGCTGTCTGTCACGCACTGCTCTTTTAAGGTCTATCCATAGATTTTCAATTATGTTGAGGTCAGGAGATTGTGAAGGCCATGGCAAAACCTTCAGTTTACGCCTCTTGATGTAATCCCCCATGGATTTCGAGGTGTGTTTAGGATCATTATCCATTTGTAGAAGCCATCCTCTCTTTAACTTCAGCTTTTTCACAGATGGCATCAAGTTACCATTCAAAATTTGCTGAAATTGTATTGAATCCATTTTTCCTTCTACTCGTGAGATGTTCCCTGTGCCACTGGCTGCAACACAACCCCATGCTTAACAGTTGGACAGAGGTTCTTTTCATTAAATTCTGTGCCCCTTCTTCTCCAAACTTACCTTTGCTCATTCCGGCCAAAAAGTTCAATTTTAACCTCATCGGTCCACAGAACTTGTTTCCAAAATGCATCAGGCTTGTCTATATGTTCATTTGCAAAGTTCAAACGATGATTTTTGTGGTGAGGACGTAGAAGAGGTTTTCTTCTGATGACTCTTCCATGAAGACCATATTTGTACAAGTATCTCTTTATAGTGGAATAGTGTACCACAACTCCAGTGTCTGCCAGATCGTTCTGGAAGGATCGTGCAGTCAAACGTGGGTTGTGAATTGTTTTTCTCACAGTCCTGCGAGCTGTTCTGTCTGATATTTTTCTTGGTCTTCCAGGTCTTGCTTTAACTTCCACTGTTTCTGATGACTGCCATTTCTTAATTACATTCCGAACAGAGGATATTGACATCTGAAAACACTTTGCTATCTTCTTATAGCCTTCTCCAGCTTTGTGAGCGTCAACTATTTTCAGTTTCAGTTTTCTAGACAACTGCTTAGAAGAACCCATGGTGCTGATTGTTGGGGCAAGGTCAGATGAGTCTGGGCATTTAAAACCTTTGAGATTGACATCACCTGGTCTTCCCAGATGATGATTGAGAACAATCCATGACACTGGCAGGTCTCAGCTTGGCAAAGGGGGCAGTGCATGCTATAAATTCTGCAGGGTGCCCAAACTTTTGCAGACGCCATTTTTTTGTTTTCTGTTATTTTGAAAGTGTAAATGATGGAAATAAAATCTAACTTTTGTTGACATATTATAAGAATGTCTAATCTGTAATTTGATGCCTTTTGGAGATTTTTCCACCTTTCCTTGGCTTCTTTATGCACATTAATACACATTTTTAGCTGGGGTGCCCAAACTTTCGATCCCCACTGTATATATATAATATTTGCACTTGGAATTTTTTTTTTCTTTACCAAAGACATGTAGCAGAATACATTTTGGCCTAAATTTATGAAGGAATTCAGCTAAAAAAAATACTGAACATGTTTTATCACACAATGTAGAAAATATTGGTTTTTTTTTTAAAAATTGTTGGTCTTTAATTTGTTATCTTTTTTGGTTCGTTAATATAATAAAAAACAAAAAACCAAGTGGTGACCAAATAACACCCAAAGAAAGCTCTATTTGTGTGAAAAAAATGCTATAAATTTGATTTGCATACAGTTATGCATGAGAGTGCAATTGTCAGTTAAAGTAGCACAGTGCCAAATAGCAAAAAATGGCCTGGTCATAAATGAGGGCAAAACCTTCCAGATCTCAAGTAGTTAAAATGACACTAAAGTTAGGTGGGCCATACATGGGTCGAATTCTGAATTCATTTTCTTTAGAAAATCAGAAATGTTGTTCTTTTTGTAATCCGATGGTGTCACCATTGATTTCGAAATTCGACCAACCAAGCCATCAGTTTCACCTCATGTTGCTACAGAAAAGAATTTTCGTGGCTGGGAATCTTCTTTCCTTCCAGGTCACGGTTCACGCTCATTTCTTTTTTTATTATATCTCTCACATGATTCTCCCATCATTGATTAGAAATTCATTTGTTTTTCAAAACAATTTTCAACATGCCCGGTCACTCAAATTTGATGGCTGCATGAAAATCGGCTAATTCTGCAGCCCACTAATGGTGTGAAATTCAATGAAAATTCTGCATTATGATTCTGGTACAAAGCATTGCAACATTGTTTACAAGTTAAATAATGTGGGGTTTTTTTTTCAATTTTGTGCTTTTTTAAATGGTAAATGTGTAAACATTCACTCACCGGCCCCTTTATTAGGTACACCTTTTCAGTTGCTTTGTAACACAAATTGCTAATCATCCAATCACATGGCAGCAACAGATGACTTACGAGCCTCAGAATGGGGAAGAAAGGGGATTTAATTGACTTTGAACGTGGCATAGTTGTTGGTGCCAGACGGGCTGGTCTGAATAATTCAAAAACTGCTGATCTACTGGGATTTTCACGCACAACCATCTCTAGGGTTTACAGAGAATGGTCCAGAAAAAGGAAAATATCCAGTGAGTGGATGAAAATGCCTTGTTTATGTCAGAGGAGAATGGGCAGACTGGTTCAAGATGATAGAAAGGCATCATTAACTAAAATAATCGCTCATTACAACCAAAGTATGCAGAATGCCATCTCTGAACGCACAACACATTGAACCTTGAAGCAGATGGGCTACAGCAGCAGAAGACCACATCAGGTGCCACTTCTGTCAGCTAAGAACAGGGAACAGAGGCTACAATTCACACAGGATCACCAAAATTGGATAATAGAAGATTGGAAAAGCGTTGCCTGGTTTGATGAGTCTCGATCTCAGCTGCGACATTCAGATGGTAGGGTCAGAATTTGGAGTGAACAACATGAAAGCATGGATCCATCCTGCCTTGTATCAATTGTTCAGGGTGGTGGTGTAATGGGGTGGGGGAGATTTTCTTGGTACTAGGAAGGTGTACCCAATAAAGTGGCCGGCGAGTGTATATTAAATGTGTAAAAACATTAACCTTTAAAAACAAATATTTCAATATTAATAGTTATTGAAATAGAAAAAATAGAAACAAAAAATCAGCAGACAAATAATAGTTTAAGGGAGAAGGAGACTAAGCAGTTAATTGGGGCTGATTAGAGTAAATAAGGGTTAATAAGGGGTTACAAAGAGGAACATTTTATTTATTTATTTACTTTTGTTTTGCTTGTCACGTTGTTTTAACTGACATCCCTTTTGATCTGCAGATGAATGAACAGAATGATACAAAAGTAACAAAATGTTACTTTGTATCTTTGTATAATCACAGATTGAGGCTCTGTGCACTCTAGGGCAGGGGTCTGCAACTTTTAAGACATAAAGAGCCACTTGGACCCGTTTCCAAAGGGAAAAAAAAGACTGGGAGCCGCAAAACCATTGCAACATTTAAAACAAATCCGACACTGCATATATTGTTTCTTACCTTAATGCTATATACAGGATTGTGCAGTTAGCTTCATCCCCCATATAGTAATTCATCCCCCATAGTAATTCATCCCCCCTATAGTAATTCATCCCCCATATAGTAATTCATCCCCCATATAGTACTTCATCCCCCATAGTAATTCATCCCCCATATAGTAATACATCCCCCATAGTAATTCATCCCCCATAGTAATTCATCCTCCATAGTAATTCATCCCGCATAGTAATTCATCCCCCATATAGTAATTCATCCTCCATATAGTAATTCATCCTCCATAGTAATTCATCCCCCATATAGTAATTCATCCCCCATAGTAATTCATCCCCCATATAGTAATTCATCCTCCATAGTAATTCATCCCCCATAGTAATTAATCCTCCATATAATAATTCATCCCCCATAGTAATTCATCCCCCCTATAGTAATTAATTCCCCATATTGTCTCAATTCACTTACCTTTGCTCCGCGCGTTCCTCTCGCTGTGTTCCCGCGCTGTGTTCCGGTCTTCAGGGCGGACTCTGAGAGGAGTTCGTCACGCTGCCCCGCCTACATCCTGGCTGCCCCGCCTACATCCTGACAGCTAATGTTCCACGCTCCGCGGGCCGGATTAAAAGAGTCCTGACTTTTGAGGCGGCCGCCCGAGAGGAGGGAGGGGAGCGGGCGCCCGGCACACAGAAGAGCCGCATGTGGCTTGCGATCCGCGGCTTGCCGACCACTGAAACCCTATTGCCTGTCACCTGGTGGGCAGTGTGCTCCGGAGCCGCAGCAAAGATGAAAAAGAGCCGCATGTGGCTCTGGAGCCATGGGTTGCCGACACCCGCTCTAGGGCGACTCCAAAGTCACGTGATTTCAAATGTGTCTTTGTTGGGTGACTTTTATGCGGCTTTAAATTCGCTGGCACTCAAGTTGCAAGAAAGTGGCATCAAAGTAGTGCAGGAACCTTTTCAAAGTTACTGCGACTTTAGGTCACATAGAATGGAATGTGTGCCGTTCAATTGATGGGCTGCGACTTGTCACACAACTATCTGTATCCTAACCGGCATGACAGGTCACACTAGTGTCAACAGAGTTTTATTCAGAATGTTTTTTTGGCAGCTACAGCCGCCGACACCTTCTATGAACTCTGATTAATCCAAGCCAACGATTTCTGAAAACTAGTGTGGGGGAAGGGTCCCACAAACAGAGTAGAGAGACTGGACGTGCTACACATGTTCTGTGTACAATGATGATGGGGTTTTTGTGTGGTTTTTTTTGGGACGTGTGTAGCATGCCCAAAGTCAGTAACTAGTTAAAGCGACCCTGTCAGGTCCTTGAAAAATAGAGCTGAAAGTTCCCTGCAAGAGAAGAGGTAGCAAACCCACCTCTCTGTTGACCCGTATCTCCAACTTCGCCTCTGTTCCGGGAAATGCAACCTCCTCCAGGCCCTCTAGCATTTGGTACTGCTTGGACCTTGATGTAGGGGACATACCCCGAAAGCTTGTCCTGAAAATTGGATGTTATTGCAAATAAAAAAAGTACTCAATTGTTTCTGTACTTCCTGGAGAGTCCGATACCAGTACTCACTGTGTGCTGTGGTTCCATTCTCTGACCTTCTAAATGACTGCTGTGTAGTAAGGTGTCAAAGGGGTCAGAAAATGAAATCACAGCATGCAGCAGGTCTGCTGGTACCCCAACACTCCCTGAACAGTCCCTGAAGGGCTTGTACAGTGCCCGAGTTTCCAAATGGTAAGTCCGCCCCTGGTGTGAACTGTCCCTTAAAGTGGACCTATCCTTTAACTTATGAGCTCGCTCCACATTTTGGTTCCAAGGATTTCATCACTCTGCCCCCGCCTACTGTAAAAGCAGCGGAACAGATGTGTTCATTTCTATTAATAATGATCGGGTTTTATTTTTTTGTTGATTCCATACGATTTTCCAGCAAGGAGATGGCATCACAGATGTCACTGATTAATACGGCTCTGACATGTAATGAATGAAACGTGGCGGCTCGCTGCATCATGTGAATCAGATGTGTCGCTGGGCTTTATTACGTGACATCTGAAGCCAACGCTCTCTTCCCTGTATGATGTCTGACGCTCTCACAAACATCTGAAAAACATTTTTCAGATTTAATAAAACACATGTCGTTTTGTAGAAGACAGTATGCTGAAAAAAAAGCGGCAGTTGGGTTAGGAACTGCACTTTTATTAGATTGTGGAGCGCCAGCCAGTTATTGGACAGATTTTAAAGCGATATTAACCACTTCATGTCCGGACACTTTCACCCCCTTCCTGTCCAGGCCAATTTTCAGCTTTCAGCGCTGTCACACTTTGAATGACAATTGCACAGTCATGCAACGCTGTACCCATATGAATTTTTTAGCATTTTTTTTGAGACAAAAAAACTTTATTTTAGTGGTATTTATTCACCACTGGGATTTTTATTTTTTTTTTGCTATAAAATGAAAAAGTCAAAAGATTTTGAAAAAAAAGTTTTTGCTATAAAAATTTGCAAATAAATAATCTTTCTTCATAAACATTTATTCAGTTATCTTTTTAGTAAAAAAAAACCCAAATTAGTTTATAACCAAAAATTATAATTTTTCAAAAAAATTGTTTACACTTTTATTTTTTTTATATTATTTTTTGTTTGTTTTTTTAACATACTTGTCACCCTAGCAGTACAGTGTCACCATAGTGACACTGTACTACTTGTGGGGGGTGATGAAGATTTTTTTTGTGTACACTGATTGCTTTTACACCCATAAAGGCTATAAAAGCAATCATTTCTCCTTCTCTCTGGCTGCATTCTTGCAGCAATTGAGAAATACTGTGTGAGCTGTGATTGGTCACAGCTTGTCACATGGTACAAGACTGTTGTGAATAGTCTTGTGCCATGTGACCTCTGTGATCATTCACAGATTTCACAAGTAGTAAGCAATGATGTCAGGAAGTGACATCTTGCTTACTACTATTCCCGTGATCACTGATTGGCCAATCAGTGATCACGTGATCGGGACCTCACACAGAGGTCCCGTACAGTGATCGGTGTTCCGCTGTGTCCTCCGGATCGTGGTGCCACTCGCTCCCAGGGAGCACACACATTCCAAAAGGAAGGGCGCCGTTTATGAACAGCAACCCGCCCCTGCACTGCCACCGTCCGGCATTTTATATACATGGGCCGGAAGGGAAGTGGTTAAACCAAAAATGTAATATATTGCCACTTACCAATAATTAGATGTGTCAGCTGCATTAGTTTTCTTTTTTTGGGCTTCCCCCCCCCTCTGTTTTCACCTGGCGATCTGGCCAGTAGCGCACCACCTGTATTAGAGAGCCCCCACTCTGGGTGAAGGATCACCGGGGGCATAGCACACAGAAACATTGTCAGTCTAAGGCAGCGTTTCTCAACCTTTTTTCAGTCAAGGCACTCTTTAAAATTGTGGGCAGTCCCAAAGCACCTGTCCTCCATCACTGAGCTAATGTGACCCCGGCACTGATGGAGAGGGGCAGGGAAGGGTCAAACTAGGATGCTGTGCAGGCAGGGGCGTCCCTAGAGTTGGTGTCACCCGGTGTGGTAACACTTGGGATCGGAGCCCGATCCATTATGCTCCCCAATCCGCAGATCCGATCCATCCTGCAGGGATTGTCGGCTTGCTTTACAACTTACCTTTTCGTGGAGTGGGTCCGGTGTCACTCCGTATAGGTTTCATGCCGAAGATTCCCACAGGATGGATCGGATCTGTGGTTTGGGGAGCATAATGGATCGGACTCTGATCCGTTATGCTCAATCCGCAGATCTGATCCATCCTGCGGGGATCTTCGGCTTGCTTTACAACTTACCTTTTTTGTGGAGCAGGTCCGGTGTCACCTTGTGCGGTTGGTGTCACCCGGTGCGTTGCGCATCCCCCCCACCTGCCTAGGGACGCCCCTGTGTGCAGGCAGTTGACATCCTCCTTATCAGCTGATGATGTCATTGACAGTTAGGATGTCGGAGGCTAGAAGGTCGGAATGGTGCACAATGAAAATCCTGTGACTTTGTGTAACTAAAAGGCAGGTTTGTTCCCCCCACTGGACATTTTGCCAAGGTACCCCTGAAGAAACCTCAAGGCACCCCAGTGTACCTGGGCACCCTGGTTGAGAAAGGCTAGTCTAGGGGGAGGGGAGTGTTTGATGTACTAGCAGATTTAGATACACTAACCAGCCAAACTCCAGCTCACACTTTACAAACAGTTACAGCAACATTTTTTTTTCTTTTGGGAAAGAATTTACATACATAACAGCTGATGGTTGCAAGCACCCCTGTCAGTGGTAAATGGTTTGTCTCAACACTTTTAACTGATGCATTTGCAGACAGCTTGTTCTGTTGAAAAAGAACAGACTTACTGGCTGGATCACCAAGTGAAAGTACAAGAAAAAACCCCGAAAAAAGCAAAGTAAAGCAGCCATCACATCTAAGGATTGGTGAGCTACAATATAGTAAATGTTTGCTTTTTGGTTTAATACTGCTTTAATTGTCTTCATTCCCATTGGGAGCACAGAAGTAAGGGGGCATCTTCCCAGTGGGGGAAGAGACCGCAAAATAATCCAATCAGATTTTTGTCCTCAGATGTGTGCAGTGTGGTTCCCGGGTACTTTTGTTATTGGTTTATTGGCAAAGTGATTAAAGCCGGACTCCAGGCATTCAAGTGATCATTTTCTCCCCTACCCCGGGGCAATGTACCTTATCTTCTATCTTACATTTCTAGCTAGATAATTTTTTAAAGACTTTACTGGAGCAGTTGCATGACCAGTCCAGTCTCATTTTTCTCCTTCCTGTGGTGTGGAGGCAGGCAGGGAGCAGTGGTAGTACAGGAACTACTTGTCCCAGAAAATCTGTATGGTTCAAGCCGCGGGTGCGGGGGGCATTGATGCTTTGCTGTTTGGGCCAATATTAAAGACTTCTGACTGCTGGGGCTGCATCATTACATCACCCCTAGTACTGAGAGCTATAGACAAGGGTGTTAAAATAAAAGCTGGCTATGACAAGAAGCGGCAGCTAAAGCTCGCTGTCGTGTAACCGGAAGTTCCCACAAAGCTATCGCCAAAGGAGAGTGCAACAAAGGTGCCCTGCATAGAAAACATTGATTTCAATTGTTGCCAGCAGATGGAAATTTAGACATTTTAACTGGTTTTCCAGGGGCTTTGTTTTTTAAAAGTCTGTTTGCAGAGCTCAATAGCTGAAGCTAAAATTTACACACAGAGACTGAGTTAAAACTGCGACTCTCCCTTCTCTACAAATTACTCTCTTTGAGGAGACCACTTTTGTCTGTTTCTTCTACTATGTTCTTCTCTTTAAGATAACTTTTAGCACTCTGGGAATCCATTGTCTGGCATTCAATTAATTTTTGTAAAACAAAGGTTTTATATATATATATATATATACTGTATATGTGTTTTGCAGTGTCAGATACAGTCTGGATTTGATACAGGTGATCTCCTCACTCCTGCCCCGTGCTATGCACCAATGTTCACACCCCATGTGACTTGCAACGGCACGGGGGTGTACACAGGAAATTCTCAATGGGCCTGTACTTTCGGGGGATTGCAGAGCAATACTGCAGTGGGGACATGACGGAGCCATGGCATGTTCCTGAAAGGACTAACACGCGACAAGCGTGCCATAAACGGGACATGTGCTGGTGATGTCAAGTGAACAGCAACGCATTGCAAGAAACGTAAGCAGATGACAAGAGATCTAGAGGCAGCAATATATAAAGTATGTGTTGATTATTAAAATGGGGAAAATGTAATAGGGAGAGTTTACTACCACTTTAATAAAGGAGATTCTCAGGGTGTGCAGCTGTCCAGATCATCTTCTAATCGCCAGAGTTCAGCTTTAATTACGCATCTGTTTTGCATGGAATCTCTCCAGTGATGAATTTGGTGCAGACGTGCTAATCTGTAAGTTTGTTGTGTAGGATTTCTTTCTAATGCAGGCCATAGATGGATTGAAAATCGGCCGATTTTTCTTTAAAAAAAAGGAAAAATCGGATCGTTCAAGCGGCCAACGTTACCAGCAACGGTAAAAAAAAATAGGCCGATTTTCATCCCGTCTACAGCCGGCAAAAAGTGTCCCTGCAGAGAGCTCCGCTATTTCTTTGACAGTTCCTTGACATTTATAGCGGTTGCAACAATGTATTTGTATCCATTTAGGATACAGATGTTTTTATTCGGAAACAAATACATACATTGTTGCAACCGCTATAAATGTCAAGGAACTGTCAAAGAAATCGCGGAGCTCTCTGCAGGGACACTTTTTGCCAGACTGGAATTCCTCTTCTTCATCCTCTTCTTCATCCTCTTCTTCTTCTGCTTCTTCATCCTCTTCTTCTTCTTCATCATCTTCTTCATCCTCTTCTTCTTCCTCATCTTCAGCTTCTTCATCCTCTTCTTCTTTATCCTATTCTTCATCCTCTTCTTCTTCCTCTTCTTCATCTTCTTCTTCATCCTCTTCTTCTGCTTCCTCTTCTTCATCCTCTTCTTCTGCTTCCTCTTCTTCATCCTCTTCTGCATCCTCTTCTTCTTCTTCTTCCTCTTCTTCTTCATCCTCTTCTTCATCCTCTTCTTCAGCTTCATCTTCCTCTTCTTCATCTTCCTTTTCATCCTCTTCTCCTTTTTCTTCTTCATCCTCTTCTTCTTCGTCTTTATCCTCTTCTTCTCTACCCCTTCTCCTTCTTCCTCTTCTTCTTCATCCTCTTCTTCTTTTTTCTTCTTTTTGTCTTCCTCTTGCAGGTCACTGCTCATGCGCAGATTTTTTTATCGGTAAAAGATCGGCCAATTTGCCCATCATTGCCGTGCAAATCGGCCGATTGGCCGATTTTTTTCCAACTTTACCAATAAAAAAAATCTGCCAAAATACTGAAAAACGAACATTTAGCCCACTAACGATCCAAAAATCGGCCGATTTTCGTACCCATCTATGGTCTGCATAAATTAGTCACACATTTGCTCAGTAATGTCTTTCAATCCATCTCATTGCTCCTGTTTAGCATTGCCTAGCTTTGTGACAGAGTTGCTAAATGTCTCACAATCAGTTTCCCACATTTCCACACAACAGTCTCTGAAATAGTTTTCTTCCATTGTTGCTTTCACAGACGCCATAAAGAAATCACTTTATGCTTTTTAGGCAGAGGATTTGTCTGTGAACAACACCCCCCCTTCCCAATTTCACTTGATTTTTAAATCATTACAATTCTTTGTTTTTCCCAGGTGTACAACCCTCACACATCCCAAATGCGTAGCGGCAATCCAACAGACCAGCTTCAGCCGGGATAGTAGTACTCTCATAGCTGTATGTGACGATGCCACCATTTGGCGCTGGGATAGACTCCGGTGAATCCTCTTCTTGTGAAGAGATCTCCATATTCGGTGTAATGTACTATTCGCGTTTTGTAGTAGTCCTGACGGCCATAGCCAGGTTTAGTGATCTGGTTCTTCTCTGTACTGTTCCCTCGCTACAATTTCAGCTGCTTTTAATAAACATGTATTTTTGTACAGCTTTCTGTAACGTCTGTTTTTATGGATTTTGATGTATTTACTGTCTACTGTATCTGCCGTTTGTATGATTGTGTAATATGGGCATGTTGGAAACCAGAAGGAGTATGTTCTATGTATGTAAATATCTTGTCTGGCCTTTTTAAAGAAGTTCATTTAAGATATCGTATTGTGGCAGTTACTTGATGTTATGAATCGGTGACTTAAAATACGAACTGCTCACAAGATGCTGAACTGAAATTTTCAGGAAGCGTCTTTGTGAACCAATAAAATGAAATGAACAACAAAACCAAAATCTGGCTGTTTTATTTTATTTCAAATATACATTTTTAAAGAGCTGTAAACTCCTGTACTTGTGTTGATGATGCAACATTTTTTTTATAGGTCATAGATTGCGTTCCAAGTTGTGTAGTTAGGTTGAAAAAAGACAAATTCGTAGCTCGACCAAAAAATATACAGAAAAGATGAGTGCTCAGTGCATGTACCACCTAAAGGTAATAAGTTGAAGCAAGACTAGGAATAATTCAGGGCTAGACAACCCTGGAGTGGGGGAAATCTACCAGAAAATGAGGGTCATAAAAATCACCAGGGTGCTGCATGGTCATTGTGTGGCTTCTTTTTTTTTTTTTTAAATATAGCATTCCCACTGCAGTTTTAACAGCTCGACCCTCCAGGTGGACGCCATATGACGTCTTTTCTGGAATGTGCATTGCGCATGCCCGCAGGGCCTCGCTGCAGCGCGATCTGTCACCGGCCTTGTACCTCGGACACGGCCGATGACGGATCTGTGTACCAGCCCTGTTGCCAGTACCATGTGACCTACTGTGACCAATCACAGCAGATCACATGACAGTTGTATACAATGGATGGCTTCCTTTCATGCCATCCATTGTATACAAGTGTGTCTAGCTGTGAATGGTCACAGGGATCGCATGCACAAGCTGGGCCAATCACAGCCCAGCTGTGTCATGTGATCAGATGTGGCCAAATCACAGCTCAGCACAAAAAAAAAAACCCTGAAAGAATCTATTTCATTCAGGTAAATGCTTATAGCAAAGTAATTCTTTGCTATAAGCAAATTGTGTACAAAAAAAAAAGAAAAATACTGATCACTTCTCCAAAGTAGTGATTACTATGATATACTATAACTACAATTATAGTATTACTATGGTAACATTATACTACTTTGGTCATAGTGAAATATGAAAAAAATGTAATAAACATTTTTAAAAAATTATCTTTTTTTTTTTTCCGTACTGTCACCAGTGTCCCTGATCATTGCCATGCCAGTTATGTGATGACGCTGTACTGCACTGGTGACAGTATGTAAAAAAAACTCTGGGTGGGGCTTCAGATCAATTATTTCCAAAGTTTTGACAAAACTATATCCAGGACACGTTTCTAGTTCTGCCAGTGTTGGACAACTAAATAGAAAACCTGGAATCCTCAGCCAGCTACAAAGAATTGGAGGTGGAGGTTGAGGTTGCAGAACCCACAGCACCACCTTCAGCAGGGCGACTGCAGTCAAACAAGAAACTGAAAATCCTATAGAGTGTTAAGCTGACCATGCATGGTACACATTCCAGGGTTGGAATTGGAAAATAGGAACATTGGGCAGAATGAATGTAAGAGAGAGTGGAGAGTGAGCTGTATTGCAGTACTGTACTTTTAAGGAGTCTGAGAGGAGTAATGCAGGCCATAGATGGGTCGAAAATCGGCAGATTTTTCGGCCGAAAATAAATTCGGCCGATTTTCGGATCGTTAGTGGGTTAATAGGTCGGCCATTTTTTGGTATTATGGCAGATTTTTTTTATCGGTAAAGTTGGAAAAAGATCGGCCGATTTTGCCGATCGGCCGATTTTCGCAGCAATTATGGGCAAATCAGCCGATCTTTTTACTGATAAAAAAGCTGCGCATGAGCAGTGACCTGCAAGAGGAAGAAAAAAAGAATAAAGAAGAAGAAGAGGAAGAAGAAGAGGGAGAAGAAGGAAAAGAGGATGAAGAAGAAGTGGAAGAAGAAGAGGATGAAGAAGAAGAGGATAAAGAGGATGAAGAAGAGGAAGAAGAAGAGGAAAAAGAAGAGGATGAAGAAGAGGAAAAAGAAGAGGATGAAGAGGAAAAAGAAGAGGATGAAAAAGAAGAAGAGGATGAAAAAGAAGAAGAGGATGAAGAAGAAGATGAAGAAGAGGATGAAGAAGAGGAAGAAGAAGAGGATGAAGAAGAAGAGGATGAAGAATTCCAGTCCGGCAAAAAGTGTTCCTTTAGAGAGCTCCGCTATTTCTTTGACAGTTCCTTGACATTTATAGCGGCTGCAACAATGTATCTGTTTCCGAATAAAAACATATGTATCCGAAATGGATACAAATAAATACAATGTTGCAACCGCTATAAATGTCAAAGAACTGTCAAAGAAATAGCGGAGCTCTCTGCAGAGACACTTTTTGCCTGCTGTAGACAGGATGAAAATCGGCCGATTTTTTTTTACCGTTCCTGGTATCGTCGGCCGATTGAACGACTGATTTGTCGTTTTTTTAAAGAAAAATCCGCCGGTTTTCTCCCCATCTATGGCCTGCATTAGAGATACTGCGGAAGGGAGTATATATGACATCTTCTCCTGTGATGAGAAAGTATCGTTAAGGATCATACTATTAATACCACTCCAAACCACTGACAATATACTACATAAATAAATATACCCCAGTAGCATAAATCCACCTTCACCCTTGAAGTTGTCAAACTGATAATCAAAAAATGCCACTCAATCTAAATAATAAATCAAAAACATAAAAATTTAAATATGTCCAAAATTCTAAAGTCCAAAACTATAACCCCGGTGTTTGTAGCTGTCAAATATGTGATTCCGCACAGTAATCTCAATATTAGAGCCTCCCACAGGCTTGCACGATCAAAATCACCTCAAAGAAAAGAAAAAACATAGTGCATTATCCTTTTACATAAATAAACTTTGAGTGAATGCACTCCACAAAAAACACACTTGTGAATCCCCTATAGTGATTAGAGTGCAAGTGTATAAGTGCAACATGCGTTGTGCCACACAGGTGAAAAACCGTGTTCACTTCTATTAAAGTAAGGAATAAATACCCTTACCAGAGCAACAAAATAACTAAGTCTTATCCAAATAGCAATGGAAGTTCTATAGACCTCGAAAGAATCCTTATGGTTATCCCTCTCTCCTTCTATCCTCAGGATCCATCAGCAAGTCAGCTCCATAGTCATCCTTTATGACTAAGTTGGATGACGAAATGCGTCAAAGGGAAGTGACGTCAGACGCACACGAGAACCGGAAGTGAGGCGGCGATCATTTTAGTAGTGGCAAAAGCACACCAAACTATCTGGAGATTGCAGAGGCTTGTTAAAAGGTCTGATATTACTGGATCAATGCAGTTTTAAGGAGTGCATATTGTGAGTACACTGAATAAAGATATTACATGGTACAGTGGCGGTATTACACTATTATAATCCCCATATATTTTGGCAATTTGGTGGAGTATGGTGTAAGGAGGAGTATGGAGCTGACTTGCTGATGGATCCTGAGGATAGAAGGAGAGAGGGATAACCATAAGGATCCTTTCGAGGGCTATAGAACTTCCATTGCTATTTGGATAAGGCTTAGTTATTTTGTTGCTCTGGTAAGGGGATTTATTCCTTACTTTAATAGAAGTGAACACGGTTTTTCATCTGTGTGGCACAACGCATGTTTCACTTATACACTTGCACTCTAATCACCATAGAGGATTCACAAGTGTGTTTTTTGTGGAGTGCATTCACTCAAAGTTTATTTATGTAAAAGGATAATGCACTATGTTTTTTCTTTTCTTTGAGGTGATTTTGATCGTGCAAGCCTGTGGGAGGCTCTAATATTGAGATTACTGTGCGGAATCACATATTTGACAACTACAAACACTGGGGTTATAGTTTTGGACTTTAGAATTTTGGACATATTTTGATTTTTGGTTTTGATTTATTATTTAGATTGAGTGGCATTTTTTGATTATCAACCCTTAAGGATCGTTGGGGTGATCCTAAAAGGCGAGTTGGCCCCCAGGGCAACGGTTTGGAGGTGAGCGAGTATTTCTGCTGTTCTGAGGATTTGGCACTAGAATGGAGACCACCAGTTCACTTCATCACCTGCATGATTTTTGTGGGGTTTTTTTTGAAGATCAGGAATATATGTTAATTGGACTTTTTATGAGAGTTTGTTCATTTGATATATGTATGGTTAAGCACAAGAAAACATTTTTTAGTATTTGATATTTGCTTTAGTAAGGCACCGAACACTATTCATATATTTGCCCTTTGTTATAGGGGACCACGATTAAGATATCACCATGTTTATCCTGATAAGGATTTAAAAAAGGAAGATTTGTTTTCACGAAGTGTTACCACAAGTGATTCCTGTGCTTAGCACAAGTTTTGCACTTTATTGGATCCATTTGGGATCAGAGCACTGTGTGTTTACATATTGGTTTGTCACTTCATAAAAAATATTATCAGTGTCATATCACTACTATATTATTATTAATTTGTATCATTAATTTGAGTAGTAGAGCACTGTTTTGTTATCATTTAATATCATATGTTGATTTGTTAATTATTAGCGCTTCACTATTTATATAGATATTCCATATCAGTATAGATATCCAGCATGATATTTTTTCCCCATTGAGAACTGATGTGTTTTCAAAGTGTTCCTTTAATTTTTTTTTTTTTTGAGTAGAGTACTTTTGGTTCCAGGTTTGGAGGCTTCAAATACAACCATTATCCAATTTCCCATTCAATTGTACCTCCAGACATGTAAAATCACCATTATTAGATACTCATTGAAGTATACCTAGCATCAGATTATTTCATGTGAAGTGCATGCACGGTAAGTAATGTGTAAGTGTATGAAAGAATCTAGATAACTTCCATCTTGTATTATGTACGCCATTTTAAGTATTAAGTATTAAGTTAGCTTTTTGCAGAAATATTAAAAGTTTAATGAAACTGTTTTTGGTTGTTCAAGGATGTATCAACAGAAGCTAACACGACCCTGACAATGTCTTTGTCTGGCTGTTTTCCCAGAAAGTTAGCCAAAATAATTTGTACCAAGAAATGTATATGTTATGTTTCATGTAGTTAGCTCATGATGGAAAGTTACAAGTTACAGTTTTGAAACTCGCTCCCCCCCCTCCCTTATTATTATCTGTAGTCTATATAATCTTATTAATGTCTAATAAACTTTGAACATCTCTGAACATAAGCTGTCGTGATTTCCGTGTTCAAGGGGTGTTCCCAGAATTCTGCTGATAAACCAGGAATCTCTCCACAGACCGGGGGTCTCTGAGGGGAAAAGAAAATCATTCCTTTCAGCTGGGGGCTCGTCCGGGATGACCACCCACCTCACTTGGTAAGTAAACCTTTTGTCTTTTTATGACTAAAAGCTCTTTCTTGCCCTGTGTTGAGGGAAGGTCTTGAATCATTCTGTATTGTCTATATAGACCCGTGATAACCTGTAGCTGCTTTTGGTAAAGCAGACTTAACTCTTTGGTAAGAGTTACAAAATAGTGCACTATAATATAAAAAAAGGTGTTTTGGTAAACACAGTTCTCTGGAAGAACACACTGTTTTTGGTAAAACAGTGAAGAGATAACTTTTGGGAAGTTATCAAGAGGTTAATAAGTCTGTGGAGCAGATTCTGGTTTATCTGTCTTTTGCTTTTTCTTTCTGTTGCGTAGAAGTATAAGATAATTTGTTGTGTGGAACAAAATAAGATTTTAAGCTAAAATTGTTTTATCCACTGTCTAAATATGGGTCAAGGAGGTAGTTACCCACCAGGTCCCCCAGAAAAGGGAGAAAATTGTAAGGATTATGTTGCTAGAGTTTGTGGGACGGACTATTATTTAATAAATCCCTGGGTGGATTGTATGGCAGGCTGGACAGAAGCTATGGGGAGTACAGACCCATTCCCAAGAAAGGGGGAGAAAACTGGTTAAAATGGTCACCGTATTGGGTTGATAATAGCAAGGGAAAGTTCAATTTGATTTTCTCTTTAAAACAAAAGAGGAAGTTGAAATTGGATACATTAAAAGTATGCCAGGAAAAGCATCAATCTGAAAAGACATGCAGACCCAAGATTGGACTGAAAACAGTTCAGACACCAATCCCACCCCCTCCGTATAATATATATCCTTCATTAAGTGGTTTTAAAAATGCTGCTGATGATGATTTTTTGATTAGTTTGGGGATGATTACACCCCAGCCTAATGCCCCTCCAGCCCCTGCTCCTGTCTCTGCAGCTCCTGCCCCTGTCCCTGTCCCTGCGCCACTTCCCGTCCCGGATCTACAACCAATACAGCCAGGCCCCTCCACTAGACCCAAACAGATCATTAGTATAAAATCACCAGAAGAGGGTAGCCAAGTTCAAGGCATCCTTACAGAGAATAATGACAACGAAGGAGAGTTGGAATACGAAGAACAGGGACAGGTAAATATAATAAAATTACAGAAAACGGATGGTCAATGGAGAAGAAGTGACACCAGTCATAGAAAGGGCAGAGAGAGGTGGAGGAATTTAGAATGCAGCTTAGATCCATGGATAAGAAACAAGAGGGAAAAAGAGAAGATGAGGGGGCCGTAGGAGGAAAGGAGTTGGCTATATTGACACTACCTTTTCTCACAGCAGGAGAACTAATTCTAAAAAAACCCATAGAATTAGAAGATATTAATAAGATTGTTAAACATTGTCCCAAGCCTACAGTATCTCCTGGAGGTACACTTGCTTATTTAAAAAAGGCATGTTTAGGAAGAAATTACATACAGGAAGATATGAGATTGATCATTGATGGTATTCTGGGAAATAATCCAGTTTGGGATTGGATAAATGTAAAAAGCATTAGTCACATAGAACCAAGTAATACACAGGCTACTGCCTATAAACTGAATACCACAGAAGGGAGAGAAACTATGTGGGAGGAGCTTGACACAGAATTAAAAAGGGTTTTCAAGAATAAGGCTTCCCTCCCTATTGCTACAGCATGTAAACAGAAGGTAGAAGAAACGGTTTCTCCTTACAACACACCTATCAATCCTGTTAAGAAGCCGGATGGCTCTTACAGGTTTGTACAAGATTTGAGGGCCATAAATAATTTGGTAGTTCCATTAGCCCCAATAGTGCCTGATGTGCCATCACTCCTCACCTCCATTCCGTCCGATGCAGAATATTTTACAGTGATTGATTTAACAAATGCATTTTTTTCGGTTCCTGTGGACCACCAGACAAGGGCACTATTTGTATTTATATTCTGAAAATTGCCAGATGAGCTGGTGTAGAATGCCTAGGGCTATGTAGATTTGTTTGCAGTCTACTCACTTGCCCTCCAGACCACACTGAGGTCCTGGACCCCTCCCAATGGTTCGGTCCTCATTATATATGTGGATGACCTATTGATTTGTAGTTCAAGTCAGGAGGCCAGTCAGGAGGATAGTTGGTCTCTGTTAGAATGGTTGTCAGGGAATGGTCACAAAGCATCTAAAAAGAAATTGCAATGGTGCCAAAAACAGGTTGAATACCTTGGTTTTATTCTAAGTCATGGTGAGAGGAATGTCAGTCACAAAAGAGCTGCGGCTCTTGTGGGTCTGCCCCGCCCACAAACAAAAAAGGACATGCTAACTTTTCTTGGTATGATTGGTTACTGCCGCCAATGGATAACTGATTGTTCATTCTATGATCACACTCTGAGGTCTGCCACACTTTCAGAATCACCTGACATTCTCACATGGTCAAATGACATGGTTGATGCCTTTGTGTGCTTGAAGAATGCTATGGTAACGGCCCCTGGTCTTGGACTACCTGACTATAAGAAAATGTTTCATCTGTATGCTAGGGAAAATTGTACAACCATGGCGGGGATCCTGGCTCAGGAACATGGAGGCAAGCTCCGCCCTGCAGCTTTTTTTTTCCAAAGTAGTGCCAACTCAGGTTCAGGGCATGCCTGCTTGTCTGAGAGCTGTTGCATCGTGCGCAATTCTGGTGGAGATGGCTATTTCTTTCACATTGGGACATGAAACTACCCTACACACCACACACCAAGTGTCCTTACTACTGAAAAACATACACACTCAACACATGTCAGCACAAAGGTTGAGCGGATATGAAGTGATTCTTCTATCTGATTCCAACTTGATTATTAAATATTCTTCAGCAAATTCAGGTCCTGTTCCAATTTTGAAGGCCCTACTGGGGCTAAAGGGGGAACAGGATGAAGTGGCACCAGAACACAATTGTATAACCCACATACAGCAAGACACTTCCCCTAGGTCCGACATGTCAGCTGTGGCTCTTGATGGGGCCCCAGATGTGTTTGTTGATGGTTCATGTTCTAGGCCAAATGATAATACTTACCATGCAGGAGATGCCATTGTGCAACTTCCTGACAAAATACTCGAGGCAAAGCCAATTCCATATCAGTCAGCCCAAGCAGCCGAACTGATTGCCCTTACAAGAGCATGTCAATTATTTGCAGGACAGGATGTCAACATTTACACAGACTCCAAGTACGCCCATGGTGCTGTACATGATTTTGGGGTCATTTGGGAGAGAAGAGGATTCATTGCTGCTGATGGCAAAACCATATCTCACTCTTCTTTGATATCTGATCTACTCAAAGCCATACAGTTACCAAAAACATTAGCCATTCTTCATTGCAGGGCACATACAAATCACAGAGATCATATTGCCAAAGGAAATGCATTAGCAGATAAGGTAGCAAAGGAAGCCGCATTACAACAGGTAGCCAGTGAGCAGATGCCTTTGCTCACTTCAGGCATCACAACTACCCCACATGACCAGATGTATGCAGATTTACAAAAATTTGCTACAAAAGTCGATTTAGCAGACTGGGATGGTTCTGGAGCACAACTAGATCCAGCTTCTGGTCTAGTGTGCTTAGAGGGGAAACCATGCATTCCCATGTCAAGTGCCCCATTGTTCATTGCACAGTACCACGGTCTAGGACATAGAGGATGGAAAACAACATGTGAAACATTATTGCAGGATTTTTACATTACAGGTTTATCTAGGTTGGTGAAAGAATATGTTTCTAGGTGCATTACATGTATAAGGAACAATCCACAGAACCCAAAGAAATCACAACACCAACATCTAGTGTACCCAACTACACCTTTCACCCATTTACAAATAGATTTTACCCATATGCCAAAAACAGGACAGAGGCAAGAGTTTTTGTTGGTAATGGTGGATATGTTCAGCAGATGGGTGGAAGAATTTGTCACTAATAAAGAAGATGCACAAACTGTAGTCAGAATTCTCACACAGGAGATAATACCCAGATGGGGATGTCCGCTGCAGATAAATTCTGATAACGGACCAGCTTTTGTGGCCAAGGTATGTCAAGATTTGGTAAAAGTTCTTAAGATAGATTGGAAGTTTCATATTACCTATCATCCTCAAAGTTCGGGTATAGTAGAAAGGATAAACAGGAGAATTAAGGATAAGTTGAGGAAGGCCACTGGAGGAACCTATACCCACTGGAAGAAGATGTTACCTGCAATTCTAGCAGAGGTAAGAATGACACCTAATAAGACTACAGGGTTATCTCCTTTTGAAATATTAATGGGAAGACCGTTCCCCACTCCTTGGGCTAGACAGCCACTTATGTTAGAAAGAGGGGACCTTGACCTGGTACAACAAGAATATGTGAGAAAATTGATTCAAACTTTAGATAAGGTTGAAAGAAATGATGCTCGCACTTTTTCTTTTATTTTTCAGGAACCAACCCACCTTTTCCAAGTGAGAGATGTCGTAGTGGTCCGCCAACTCGCTAAAGACAAGAAGCAAGGCTACCCTTTGGACCACCTACTACGGTGATAGCGGTTACCAGAACGGCTGTTCTGGTGGAGAATTCCCAGTCCTGGATCCATGCTAGTCGAGTGAAGAAGGTGAACCAAACACCTGAGAAACATGAGATGGAAAAAGGAGGTGAAGTATGAGAGAAAAATCCTCAAAGAGTGGGTGAAGTAAGTGAAAAAGGCCCTGAAGATGAAATTTTTTACTGCCCCTCATGGTGCTTTGAAACTCTGGGTCCTATTGGGCACACTGACTGTGCTCTTTTTCCTGCCAGTATGGATCCTAACTAACTGTATTTATCACCCTGAGGACTTGGGCCTAATAAAAGGTATCTGTGGTCAAGGACTAGTTTTAAATGAGACCCAGATAACCAAAAGTGAAAGAAAGTCAAAAAGAAAGTTTTGAAGAGAACAATCCTTTTTCAGGAAAAATGTTGATGATGCAGTTTAAATCTGCTTATGCTCAAAAGTCAAGTTATGATAAATGTTGGATCTGTAGTAAGTTACATCCTAGCACATATGAAATTCCTCTTCTGGCCGCTCCAGTCAAAATATTTTTGTTAATAAAAGGGAATGTAAGTATTGGTTTGACCAATATTACTTCTAATGCCACCATATCTTTTCCAACTCTGGGAGTCACTCAACTCCCCGATTGGTGTTTTAGACTGGGGAATACTTCTCACAAGGGAAAGGGAATGTGCTCTCAGTCCATATTAAACATATCTGATCCTGGAAGGAGGGATGGAACTTCTTCTGTGAAACTCTGGCAAGTAAATGGTAAAACCCTGAATGAAAGTTTAGAAGGGATACAAGATAATGTGGGGAAAACTATGTTTGGAAAAGTTTTTATTTTACACTTGTTGTCACCCCTGAATTTCATTCTGCAATACAAAAGTTGCCGATCTCTTTGGGAAACAATACCTATATCTGTTGTGGTAAGATCTGTTACCCTTGGATACCGAGTAATGTCCAGGGCTGGTGCTATGTAGCCCAATTAGTGCCAATTATGGCAGCTATAGACCAGAAGGAACACCAGGTAAAAGCCAGTACATACCCAAAACACCAACTAACTCTAAATAATTACACAAACATTATTGATGACATACTGGAGAGGAACTCTAAGGACATGGGGTTGCTAAATACTGAGACCAGAGCTATTAGAAAACAGCTGGAGATGCAAGAATTAGCTATTGAAAGTATGAGTGCTGCTCTAACAGGTTTGTGTGAGATGACAGAGGATTATGAATGTTGTACTTGGATATACAGTATAATACCACAATGACTGTTCCAGATTATTATGAAATAATAAAGCAACACAGGGAACAGGTAGATGGTTTGATGGAAGAAGCTAGAGCTATAGGAAAGATGGATGGACTCCTTTTGATTGGTTAGGATCAGGATTTGGTTCCATCTTTTCATGGAAGAAAGGTATCGCTGTAAGCATAGTCATGATATTGTTTTTGTTTTATCTTTATATCTATGTTTTAAATGCTCATTTTATTGTATTGCTAGAGCTACAAAGCTGCAAAATACAAATGAAGGTTATCTGGCTATGTAAAGAATTGAGATCATGTTCATGATCTTAGAGGGGATTGAAAGAATCTAGATAACTTCCATCTTGTATTATGTACGCCATTTTAAGTATTAAG
Organism: Staurois parvus; assembly: GCF_062004578.1. Lineage (NCBI taxonomy): Eukaryota > Metazoa > Chordata > Amphibia > Anura > Ranidae > Staurois > Staurois parvus. The sequence goes on from NW_028318236.1 coordinate 5,117,593, forward strand.
TATTAAGTTAGCTTTTTGCAGAAATATTAAAAGTTTAATGAAACTGTTTTTGGTTGTTCAAGGATGTATCAACAGAAGCTAACACGACCCTGACAATGTCTTTGTCTGGCTGTTTTCCCAGAAAGTTAGCCAAAATAATTTGTACCAAGAAATGTATATGTTATGTTTCATGTAGTTAGCTCATGATGGAAAGTTACAAGTTACAGTTTTGAAACTCGCTCCCCCCCCTCCCTTATTATTATCTGTAGTCTATATAATCTTATTAATGTCTAATAAACTTTGAACATCTCTGAACATAAGCTGTCGTGATTTCCGTGTTCAAGGGGTGTTCCCAGAATTCTGCTGATAAACCAGGAATCTCTCCACAGACCGGGGGTCTCTGAGGGGAAAAGAAAATCATTCCTTTCAGTGTAACAATTTTTATTACCTCTGACAGAGATCACAGTAGTCCCTTTTGACCATGTTGTCATCTGCTGTTCTCTGCTGAAGGATGCAGCCATTTTTGTTCAGCCATGAGGCAGAGTCACCACAAGGGATGAGCTCAGGCATGATTGGACACAGGTCTGAACCTGCCTGAGCTATCCCGCTTGGAAGGTGTCAAAGCTGACATCCAATCATAGGTGATTTTGGCAAGCCCTGCCGTGCAGCTACACATATACACACCCCTTACATATGTGCAGCTGCGGGGTGGGGAATTCCTTCATCATATGATTGTTTATAGTACAAATACATACTAATTATAGAGCCGTTTATCCAACTGTACATCCAGAGCCTCTGATTATAGACTGGATATATAAGCTTGAGGTGCAATTAACTCTTAGTGGCTACCAAACTCACCTAAACGTGGATTAAAAAAGTGTGACAAAGTCCTGGAGCTTCTTTTGGTGTGTTTGTCATGCATGGGGGGTATCCCATTCAAATGAATGGGCTGCACTACTTGACACGGCAGTGTGAATGGGGACTAAAGGCTCCAGTCATATCAGCGTTGCCTGTGTTCTGTAGGTAGGGCAGCCCATTCATTTTAGCCTACATTCATTGTAGCATACATTCATTTTTCAAAAACCTGGGTAAAGAAGTCCTGGATACTTTTTTTTTTTAAATCAGCCTACATACACTATATTGCCAAAGGTATTGGGACACCCCTCCATATTCTTGGATTCAGGTGTTCCAATCACCTCCATGGCCGCAGGTGTACAGTGAAGGAAATAGGTATTTGATCCCTTGCTGATTTTGAATGTTTGCCCACTCACAATACACCTACCATTCAATTTTTAGACTGATCATTTCTTTGTAACAGAGAGAATAGCAACACAAAATTTTAAAGAAATGCACGTCTGACAAATGATGCACTGATTTGCATGTTCATGAGGGAAATAAGTATTTGATCCCCTTCACAAAACATGACTTAGTACTTGGTGGCAAATCCCTTGTTGGAGGTCAGATGTTTCCTGTAGTTGACCACCAGGTTTGCACACATCTCAGGAGGGATTTTGGCCCACTCCTCTTGGCAGATCCTCTCCAAGTCATTAAGGCTTGGTGGCTGACGTTTGAAAATCTGTGGAGGGAGCTGAAAGTTTGAGTTGCCAATCGGATTAAGGTCAGGAGACTGGCTAGGCCACTCCAGGACCTTAATGTGCTTCTTCTTGAGCCACTCCTTTGTTGCCTTGGCCGTGTGTTTTGGGTCATTGTTATGATGGAATACCCATCCACGACCCATTTTTAATGCCCTGGTTGAGGGAAGAAGGTTCTCACCCAAGATTTGACGGAACATTGCCCCGTCCATCAACCCTTTGATGCGGTGCAGTTCTGTCCCCTTAGCAGAAAAACACCCCCAAAGTAGAATGTTTCCACCACGTTTGACAGTTGGGATGGTGTTCTTGGGGGTCATAGGCAGCATTCCTCCTTCTCCAAACATGGTGAGTTGAGTTGATGCCAAAGAGCTGGATTTTGGTCTCATCTGACCACAAGACTTTCAACCAGTCCTCCTCTGCATTCAGATGTTCAGTGGCAAACTTCAGACGGGCCTGGACATGTGCTTTCTTGAGCAGAGGGACCTTGCAGGCACTGCAGGATTTCAATCCTTATCGGCGTAGTGTGGTACCAATTGTTTTCTTGGTGTCTGTGGTCCCAGCTGCCTGGAGATCATTGACAAGATCCTCACGTGTAGTTCTGGGATGATTCTTTACTGTTCTCATGATCATTGACACTCCACGAGGTAAGATCTTGCACGGTGCACCAGACCTAGGGAAACGGACAGTTGTTTTGTGTTTCTTCCATTTGTGAATGATTGCACCAACTGTTGTCACCTTCTCACCAAGCTGCTTGGTGATAGTTTGGTAGCCCAGTCCAGCCTTGTATAGGTCTACAATCTTATCCCTGAGATCCTTGGACAACTCTTTGGGCTTTGCCATGGTGGAGAGTTTGGAATCTGATTGATTGCTCCTGTGGACAGGTGTCTTTTATACAGGTAACAAAATGAGATTAGAAGCAGTCTCTTAAAGGGAGTGCTGCTAATCTTAGCTTGTTACCTGTATGAAAGACACCTGGTAGCCAGAAATCCTGCTGAATGATAGGGGCTCAAATACGTATTTCCCTCATGAACATGCAAATCAGTACATCATTTGTTAGACATGCATTTCTGCTAAATTTTCTGTTGCTATTCTGTCTCATTGTTACAATACACCGAACATTCGATTTTTAGACAGATCATTTCTTTGTGAGTGGGCAAACATTCAAAATCAGCAGGGGATCAAATATGCATTTCCTTCACTGTATATAATCAAGCACCTAGGCATGCAGACTGCTTCTACAAACATTTGTGAAAGAATGGGTCGATCTCAGGAGCTCAGTGAATTCAAGCGTGGTCCAGTGATAGGTTGCCACCTGTGCAATAAGTCCATCCATGACATTTCCTGGCTACTAAATATTCCACGGTCAACTGTTATAATACCACTGAGTGGAAACAACTGGGAACAAAAGCAACTCAGCCCCAAAGTGGTAGGCCATGTAAAATGACAGAGCGGGGTCAGGGCATGCTGCAGCGCACAGTGTGTAGAAGTTGGCAACTGTCTGCAGAGTCAATAGCTAATAACCTCCAAACTTTGTGTGGCCTTCAGATTAGCACAACAGTGCGTAGAGCGCTTTAAGGCTAGATCATTGGAGACAGATACCTTTTGACGCAACAATTTTCCTGTTTTTCCAAAACCCACTCTTCTCTTTCCCGAATCGATCTTTGTGTTGGTACCATATCAATAGCTTCCTTAGTGTCTAAAATTGAGTATTACCCCTGGGGAGTGTCTGACCATTTGCCTCTAGTGGACTGGATTATAGCTCAGCCATCGTTGACTTTTGCCCAAAGCCCCCTGGAAATTAAATGCCTTCTGGCTTCAGTTAAAACCATCCCGTGATCATATTGCTACCCTGACCTCTTCTTACTTTAGTAACCATGCTCACCACTCAGCCTTCTGGTATGGGAGGCATTCAAAACTTATTTACGGGGTCTTTTCATATCGGAAATTAACAGGATTAAGAAATCTTCACAATTACAAGATGTGGAAAATCTTGTACAATATTTTTAACTAGAAGAGGTGACCAATGTGTTAGAGGCGTGGATGTCAGCCCAAGCTGCCCTTGACCGCTTGATGACATTGATGGCTGAACAAAGACGTTTCTTTACAAAACTAGCAGTTTTTTGAAGAGGGGGAAAAAACATTATGATTTGCCTAAATTGGTACATTTCCATCAGCATTCTCCTAGCATTGGTGCCATCATAACTAAACGTAGTTCTGTTGTTAATACTCCCAAATTAGTTCTTGCAGAGCTGGCACGATTCTTTGAGGACCTGTATGGTTTGCATTCAACCTGCTCCGATGTTGAACTGATAAGCCATCTACAGCAGGTTCCCCTCCCTACCCTCTCTGCCAAACACCAAGGTCTCCTAGAGGCACCCCTCACCACTGAGGAACTTCAGAGTGCGGTTAGCTCCTTTCTTTCTAAAGCACCCGGGGATGATGGTATACCGATGGAAGTATATGCCAGTTACGGTGAACAACTCTTACCGTTTGTTGGAGGTATTTAATAGGGCCCGCGATCCCCAATGTTGCCCAGTGTCTTCCACCATCTATGTCCAGAGCCCAACTTATTCGTCTGTTAAAACCTGGCAGGGACTCTCTAGACTCGAGTTCCTACAGACCCATATCATTGTTACAGTCTGACATTAAATTTATAGCAATAGCTTTAGCCCTCCAGTTAGATATATAAGCTTATTTATCACTTATTCTGATCAAGCGGGTTTTATACCCCATAAATCCACAGCGATTAAATCTTCGTTGGTTATATATGAATATGCAACCCCAGCAGATAACTCAGGACAGAAGACTCTGGTGTCTTTGAATGCTAACAAAGCCTTCGATAGCGTGGATTGGCGGTACCTTTGGGTGGTGATGGACAGGTTCCAATTTGGGAAGGTGTTCACCTCCTGGGTCTGTTTGCTGTACAGCCAACCTCAGGCCAGCATTCGTGTGGAGGACAGAGTATCTACCCTTTTTAAATTGGGCAGGGGGAGCAGGCAAGGGTGCCCCCTATCGCCACTCCTCTATTACTATTGTGAAGAGCTCTGGTCGCTATTATACGCTCTAACCCTGGTATTACAGGTTTTTGTTACGGACATCTTCATGAAAAGATTATGCTGTATTCCGACGACATGCTTCTATTGTTAGGTGGCACGTCCATATACTTGGAAGTGGCAATGGATACCATAACCCAAATTGGGACCTTCTTGGGGTTAATGACCAATTGTGTGAAATCTGAATTGCTGCTGCTGGATGGGAACAGGAGCCAGCCCATGACTCCGTCCTGCCCTATTCCATTAACTACCCAGTTTAAATATCTAGGGGTTACCATTTCCCCAGTCATTCCACACTTTTGCTCTCTTAACATACACCCCCCCTCCTCACTAGATTTAGGGACAAATTTAGGATTTGGACAAAACTAACGCTGTCAGTAGTAGGTAGAGGGAATTTAATAAAAATCATCCTTCTGCCCTAACTTCTACACTTCCTGCATAACTTCCCGGTTGTGCTCCCTCTTGCAGTATTTTGCCATGTTAACTCTCACTCCCTAATGTGGAATGACCGTCCTCCCGGCTCCATTTGGAGCAGCTCCAACGTTCCCAACCCCCGGCTATACAACTTAGCGTCACAATCTCAACACCTCATAGGCTGCATGTTTCCTATCACGACCCCCAACTCCATTAGCTATGACCCCCTCTGTACAAATCACTCTTACATACACATGAAGTACCTCTATCTCTGAGGCACTTGAATCGCAAGCATTTAGCAAAGCCAATAGATGCTTCCCTACATATAACCCAATGCTGAAAGTTTGGAATAAAACTAGGTACCTGCAAGGAATACAGGGTTTCACCACATACAGTGTGATTTGGTGCAATGTCTCCTATGTTGAGCTGGCTACACTGCAACAGGGCCCGAGATGGGAGAGCTATGGAATTACTCACCTCTTCCAAATTTTTAAGGATGGTGCTTTGGTACCCTTCCCAGATTTACAAAGACAATTTCCCTGCATTCATCAATGCACTTCTACTATCTACAACTCCAACATGCCATTAACCCCTTCATACCGGCGCCTCCCGGCCCTTTAAGGGTTCCAGATGCCGGGAGGCGGGGCGGGGTTTAGTGAACACAGTGACGCACCATCACGGCAGTCACATGATTGGGAAAGATCCAGATCGAAAAAGATCGGAACCTTTCCATAAGTACCGGACATGTGCGCTGGGAGTGTGCAGGGCACGCGGTCTCTGCACATATGTCCTTTTTTAATAGAACGCAATTGTGCGGCCGCTCGGCATCTAGGCCCAGACGCTGGGAGTGCGGCTGGCGTGAACAAAGTTAAAGCCCATGGCCCCTCTTGTGACTGGCATCTATCCCCTTCCCCGTTCTTTAATCACTTCTGTCAAAACCTCTAAAGGGTTTATATCGCAGGGATACTCTATACTACTGACTAGATTCTTTAGGCAATACCCCATGCAAGTCCTTTCATATGGGGAGGATTTAGGCCAGACCTCAGGTGACCAATGGGAGGAAGCATTTGCAGCTATTACAACTTGCTCACTCAATATGGCGCAGAGGATTTCCCAATTGTATATTTTGCATCAGGTTCATTATACACTGCATACAATGGGTATCCGGCCGACCCCGGCTGTATGAAGTGTTTAGGTGGAGAAGGTCTCCACCGTCATGTACTCTGGAGATGCCCCAAGCTTCACCTATATTGGAAAGCTGTGCTTGACATTATTCAGTTTTTCAATCCTCTGTCCCTCTAGATCCCAAGTGCTACCTGCTTAATGTTTCTGGTGAAGCCATTACCTCCGATTTCACCCGAGAAGCTATTTCAAGGGCCTTATGGGCCACAAATAATTTAATTTTAACCCACTGGAACATAGAGGATGCCCACACAAACATGACAAGCTATGGGCTCCGTGGCTGGATACCCCTGGCCTCGGCCCGCTGGAGTTGGTCCAGATGCAAATGTTGCGCAGCCCTATGAGTTAATATATAACCCCCCCTAAGCTACTCTCATATAATGAATGGTCTGTTTGTACTCCCCCCGCGGGGACTTATGAACAGGCATTGCTAACGCCTTTAACACCCCAACACCATAGAAATGTAAGAGATGTGTCTGGAATTGTTGTATTCATCTTTCTCTTCCTTGTTCAACTGCTGTACAATTTGCTTCCTGTACCTGTCGGAGACTATTCTCAATAAACACTTTCTGATTTGTTTTTAATTTTCATTTCCATCAAACGATGGGACATCCTTTATCGACCTACAGAGGACTGAATTCAAAGACACCCCGAAAATCAAAGTGAAAAAATGATGCAGCAAGGTAATCCATTTTGCTAAAATTTTATTGAAGCAACTCAAAATAGTAGTCAGTAGTGTGAGGGAAGGAAAATGGAACAGACATTTTATTTTTATATATTTATATACCGGTCCTGTTGATGGGTTAAGGACCTTCTACGGCCCTGTTCAGCTCTCCTAGAGTAACTGCCTTTCTCCTGGAATCTCCTCCATGCTCTTGAGACTGTGCTGGGAGACAGCAAACCTTCTGGCAATGACAGGTATTGATGTGCCATCCTGGAGGAGTGGGACTACCTGTGCAACCTCTGTAGGGTCCAGGTATGACCTCATGCTACCAGTAGTGACACTGACCCTAGTCAAAGGCAGAATGATACTTATTATACAGGAATTATATTGCACCAACAATCTGCGCAGCGCCTTACAGAATAAAGGGAGACATTACAGTTACAATACAATTTGGTACAAGAGGTCCTACTCCTGAGAGCTGACAATCTAGGAGGAAGGGTTCAGTGATACAAAAGGGAACAGCAGTGGGGGGGATGGGCTGATGGAGTAAACAAATGTGCTAGGAAGAAGAAGGATTAGCTGCTGTGGCCAGTGTTGGGTGGCATCCAGCGCAAGCCGGACCCGGCACCTGGCTGCATCTAGTGCGAGCCGGACCAGACACCTAGCTGAATCTAGTGCGAGCCGAGCTCGGTTCCTGGCTGCATCTACTGCGAGCCGGACCCGGTGCCAGGCTGCATCTAGTGCAGGTCAAGCCCGATGCCTGGCTGCATCTAGTGCGAGCCGGACCCGGTGCCTGGCTGCAACTAGTGCGAGCCGGACCCGGTGCCTGGCTGCAACTAGTGCAGGCCAAGTCCGGTGCCTGGCCGCAACTAGTGCGAGCCGGACCCGGTGCCTGGCCGCAACTAGTGCGAGCCGGACCCGGTGCCTGGCCGCAACTAGTGCGAGCCGGACCCGGTGCCTGGCCGCAACTAGTGCGAGCCGGACCCGGTGCCTGGCTGCAACTAGTGCAGGCCAAGTCCGGTGCCTGGCTGCAACTAGTGCGAGCCGGACCCGGTGCCTGGCTGCAACTAGTGCAGGCCAAGTCCTGGCCGCAACTAGTGCGAGCCGGACCCGGTGCCTGGCCGCAACTAGTGCGAGCCGGACCCGGTGCCTGGCCGCAACTAGTGCGAGCCGGACCCGGTGCCTGGCTGCAACTAGTGCAGGCCAAGTCCTGGCCGCAACTAGTGCAGGCCAAGTTGCCTGGCCGCAACTAGTGCGAGCCGGACCCGGTGCCTGGCCGCAACTAGTGCAAGCCGGACCCGGTGCCTGGCCGCAACTAGTGCGAGCCGGACCCGGTGCCTGGCCGCAACTAGTGCGAGCCGGACCCGGTGCCTGGCTGCAACTAGTGCAGGCCAAGTCCGGTGCCTGGCTGCAACTAGTGCGAGCCGGACCCGGTGCCTGGCTGCAACTAGTGCAGGCCAAGTCCGGTGCCTGTCTGCAACTAGTGCAGGCCAAGTCCGGTGCCTGGCTGCAACTAGTGCAGGCCAAGTCCGGTGCCTGGCTGCAACTAGTGTGAGCCGGACACGATGCCTGGCTGCAACTAGTGCAGGTCAAGACCAGTGCCTGGCTGCAACTAGTGCGAGCCGGACCCGATGCCTGGCTGCAACTAGCGCGAGCCGGACCCGGTGCCTGGCTGCAACTAGCGCGAGCCGGACCCGGTGCCTGGCTGCAACTAGCGCGAGCCGGACCCGGTGCCTGGCTGCAACTAGCGCGAGCCGAACCCGGTGCCTGGCTGCAACTAGCGCGAGCCGGACCCGGTGCCTGGCTGCCACTAGCGCGAGCCGGACCCGGTGCCTGGCTGCCACTAGCGCGAGCCGGACCCGGTGCCTGGCTGCCACTAGCGCGAGCCGGACCCGGTGCAAGGCTGCATCTAGTGCAGGCCAAGCCCGATGCCTGGCTGCATCTAGTGCAGGTCAAGCCCGATGCCTGGCTGCATCTAGTGCGAGCCGGACCCGGTGCCTGGCCGCAACTAGTGCAGGCCAAGTCCGGTGCCTGGCCGCAACTAGTGCAGGCCAAGTCCGGTGCCTGGCCGCAACTAGTGCAGGCCAAGTCCGGTGCCTGGCCGCAACTAGTGCAGGCCAAGTCCGGTGCCTGGCTGCAACTAGTGCGAGCCGGACCCGGTGCCTGGCTGCAACTAGTGCGAGCCGGACCCGGTGCCTGGCTGCAACTAGTGCGAGCCGGACCCGGTGCCTGGCTGCAACTAGTGCGAGCCGGACCCGGTGCCTGGCTGCAACTAGTGCGAGCCGGACCCGGTGCCTGGCTGCAACTAGTGCGAGCCGGACCCGGTGCCTGGCTGCAACTAGTGCGAGCCGGACCCGGTGCCTGGCTGCATCTAGTGCAGGCCAAGCCCGGTGCCTGGCTGCATCTAGTGCAGCCCAAGACCGGTGCCTGGCTGCAACTAGTGTGAGCCGGACCCGATGCCTGGCTGCAACTAGTGCAGGTCAAGACCAGTGCCTGGCTGTAACTAGTGCGAGCCGGACCCGATGCCTAGCTGCATCTACTGCGAGCCGGACACGGTGCCTGGCTGCATCTAGTGCGAGCCGAACCCGGTGCCTGGCTGCAACTAGTGCGAGCCGGACCCGGTGCCTGGCTGCAACTAGTGCGAGCCGGACCCGGTGCCTGGCTGCAACTAGTGCGAGCCGGACCCGGTGCCTGGCTGCAACTAGTGCGAGCCGGACCCGGTGCCTGGCTGCATCTGGTGCAGGCCAAGTCCGGTGCCTGGCTGCTACTAGTGCAGGCCAAGTCCGGTGCCTGGCTGCAACTAGCGCGAGCCGGACCTGGTGCCTGGCTGCAACTAGCGCGAGCCGGACCCGGTGCCTGGCTGCAACTAGCGCGAGCCGGACCCGGTGCCTGGCTGCAACTAGCGCGAGCCGGAACCGGTGCCTGGCTGCAACTAGCGCGAGCCGGACCCGGTGCCTGGCTGCAACTAGCGCGAGCCGGACCCGGTGCCTGGCTGCAACTAGCGCGAGCCGGACCCGGTGCCTGGCTGCAACTAGCGCGAGCCGGACCCGGTGACTGGCTGCAACAAGCGCGAGCCGGACCCGGTGCCTGGCTGCAACTAGTGCAGGCCAGGACCGGTGCCTGGCTGCAACTAGTGCAGGCCGGACCCGGTGCCTGGCTGCAACTAGTGCGAGCCTGACCCGGTGCCTGGCTGCAACTAGTGCGAGCCGGACCCGGTGCCTGGCTGCAACTAGTGCGAGCCGGACCCGGTGCCTGGCTGCAACTAGTGCGAGCCGGACCCGGTGCCTCGCTGCAACTAGTGCGAGCCGGACCCGGTGCCTCGCTGCAACTAGTGCGAGCCGGACCCGGTGCCTCGCTGCAACTAGTGCGAGCCGGACCCGGTGCCTGGCTGCAACTAGTGCAGGCCAAGACCGGTGCCTGGCTGCAACTAGCGCGAGCCGGACCCGGTGCCTGGCTGCAACTAGCGCGAGCCGGACCCGGTGCCTGGCTGCAACTAGCGCGAGCCGGACCCGGTGCCTGGCTGCAACTAGCGCGAGCCGGACCCGGTGCCTGGCTGCAACTAGCGCGAGCCGGACCCGGTGCCTGGCTGCAACTAGCGCGAGCCGGACCCGGTGCCAGGCTGCAACTAGCGCGAGCCGGACCCGGTGCCTGGCTGCAACTAGCGCGAGCCGGACCCGGTGCCTGGCTGCAACTAGCGCAGGCCAAGACCGGTGCCTGACTGCAACTAGCGCAGGCCAAGACCGGTGCCTGGCTGCAACTAGGGCGAGCCGGACCCGGTGCCTGGCTGCAACTAGTGCGAGCCGGACCCGGTGACTGGCTGCATCTAGTGCAGGCCAAGCCCGGTGCCTGGCTGCATCTAGTGCAGCCCAAGACCGGTGCCTGGCTGCAACTAGTGTGAGGCGGACCCGATACCTGGCTGCAACTAGTGCAGGTCAAGACCAGTGCCTGGCTGCAACTAGTGCGAGCCGGACCCGATGCCTAGCTGCATCTACTGCGAGCCGGACACGGTGCCTGGCTGCATCTAGTGCGAGCAGGACCCGGTGCCTGGCTGCATCTAGTGCGAGCCGGACCCAGTGCCTGGCTGCAACTAGTGCGAGCCGGACCCGGTGCCTGGCTGCAACTAGTGCGAGCCGGACCCGGTGCCTGGCTGCAACTAGTGCGAGCCGGACCCGGTGCCTGGCTGCATCTGGTGCAGGCCAAGTCCGGTGCCTGGCTGCTACTAGTGCAGGCCAAGAACGGTGCCTGGCTGCAACTAGTGCAGGCCAAGACCGGTGCCTGGCTGCAACTAGTGCGAGCCGGACCCGGTGCCTGGCTGCAACTAGTGCGAGCCGGACCCGGTGCCTGGCTGCAACTAGTGCGAGCCGGACCCGGTGCCTGGCTGCAACTAGTGCGAGCCGGACCCGGTGCCTGGCTGCAACTAGTGCGAGCCGGACCCGGTGCCTGGCTGCAACTAGTGCGAGCCGTACCCGGTGCCTGGCTGCAACTAGTGCGAGCCGTACCCGGTGCCTGGCTGCAACTAGTGCGAGCCGTACCCGGTGCCTGGCTGCAACTAGTGCGAGCCGGACCCGGTGCCTGGCTGCAACTAGTGCGAGTCGGATCCGGTGCATGGCTGCAACTAGTGCAGGCCAAGACCGGTGCCTGGCTGCAACTAGTGCGAGCCGGACCCGGTGCCTGGCTGCAACTAGTGCGAGCCGGACCCGGTGCCTGGCTGCAACTAGTGCGAGCCGGACCCGGTGCCTGGCTGCAACTAGTGCGAGCCGGACCCGGTGCCTGGCTGCATCTAGTGCAGGCCAAGTCTGGTGCCTGGCTGCAACTAGTGCAGGCCAAGTCCGGTGCCTGGCTGCAACTAGTGCAGGCCAAGTCCGGTGCCTGGCTGCAACTAGTGCAGGCCAAGTCCGGTGCCTGGCTGCAACTAGTGCGCGCCGGATCCGGTGCCTGGCTGCAACTAGTGCAGGCCAAGACCGGTGCCTGGCTGCAACTAGTGCAGGCCAAGACCGGTGCCTGGCTGCAACTAGTGCGAGCCGGACCCGGTGCCTGGCTGCAACTAGTGCGAGCCGGACCCGGTGCCTGGCTGCAACTAGTGCAGGCCAAGACCGGTGCCTGGCTGCAACTAGTGCGAGCTGGACCCGGTGCCTGGCTGCAACTAGTGCGAGCCGGACCCGGTGCCTGGCTGCAACTAGTGCAGGCAAAGACCGGTGCCTGGCTGCAACTAGTGCAGGCCAAGACCGGTGCCTGGCTGCAACTAGCGCGAGCCGGACCCGGTGCCTGGCTGCAACTAGCGCGAGCCGGACTCGGTGCCTGGCTGCAACTAGCGCGAGCCGGACACGGTGCCTGGCTGCAACTAGCGCGAGCCGGACCCGGTGCCTGGCTGCAACTAGCGCGAGCCGTACCCGGTGCCTGGCTGCAACTAGTGCAGGCCAAGACCGGTGCCTGGCTGCAACTAGTGCGAGCCGGACCCGATGCCTGGCTGCAACTAGCGCGAGCCGGACCCGGTGCCTGGCTGCAACTAGCGCGAGCCGGACCCGGTGCCTGGCTGCAACTAGCGCGAGCCGGACCCGGTGCCTGGCTGCAACTAGCGCGAGCCGGACCCGGTGCCTGGCTGCAACTAGCGCGAGCCGGACCCGGTGCCTGGCTGCAACTAGCGCGAGCCGAACCCGGTGCCTGGCTGCAACTAGCGCGAGCCGGACCCGGTGCCTGGCTGCCACTAGCGCGAGCCGGACCCGGTGCCTGGCTGCCACTAGCGCGAGCCGGACCCGGTGCCTGGCTGCCACTAGCGCGAGCCGGACCCGGTGCAAGGCTGCATCTAGTGCAGGCCAAGCCCGATGCCTGGCTGCATCTAGTGCAGGTCAAGCCCGATGCCTGGCTGCATCTAGTGCGAGCCGGACCCGGTGCCTGGCCGCAACTAGTGCAGGCCAAGTCCGGTGCCTGGCCGCAACTAGTGCAGGCCAAGTCCGGTGCCTGGCCGCAACTAGTGCAGGCCAAGTCCGGTGCCTGGCCGCAACTAGTGCAGGCCAAGTCCGGTGCCTGGCTGCAACTAGTGCGAGCCGGACCCGGTGCCTGGCTGCAACTAGTGCGAGCCGGACCCGGTGCCTGGCTGCAACTAGTGCGAGCCGGACCCGGTGCCTGGCTGCAACTAGTGCGAGCCGGACCCGGTGCCTGGCTGCAACTAGTGCGAGCCGGACCCGGTGCCTGGCTGCAACTAGTGCGAGCCGGACCCGGTGCCTGGCTGCAACTAGTGCGAGCCGGACCCGGTGCCTGGCTGCATCTAGTGCAGGCCAAGCCCGGTGCCTGGCTGCATCTAGTGCAGCCCAAGACCGGTGCCTGGCTGCAACTAGTGTGAGCCGGACCCGATGCCTGGCTGCAACTAGTGCAGGTCAAGACCAGTGCCTGACTGTAACTAGTGCGAGCCGGACCCGATGCCTAGCTGCATCTACTGCGAGCCGGACACGGTGCCTGGCTGCATCTAGTGCGAGCCGAACCCGGTGCCTGGCTGCAACTAGTGCGAGCCGGACCCGGTGCCTGGCTGCAACTAGTGCGAGCCGGACCCGGTGCCTGGCTGCAACTAGTGCGAGCCGGACCCGGTGCCTGGCTGCAACTAGTGCGAGCCGGACCCGGTGCCTGGCTGCATCTGGTGCAGGCCAAGTCCGGTGCCTGGCTGCTACTAGTGCAGGCCAAGTCCGGTGCCTGGCTGCAACTAGCGCGAGCCGGACCTGGTGCCTGGCTGCAACTAGCGCGAGCCGGACCCGGTGCCTGGCTGCAACTAGCGCGAGCCGGACCCGGTGCCTGGCTGCAACTAGCGCGAGCCGGAACCGGTGCCTGGCTGCAACTAGCGCGAGCCGGACCCGGTGCCTGGCTGCAACTAGCGCGAGCCGGACCCGGTGCCTGGCTGCAACTAGCGCGAGCCGGACCCGGTGCCTGGCTGCAACTAGCGCGAGCCGGACCCGGTGACTGGCTGCAACAAGCGCGAGCCGGACCCGGTGCCTGGCTGCAACTAGTGCAGGCCAGGACCGGTGCCTGGCTGCAACTAGTGCAGGCCGGACCCGGTGCCTGGCTGCAACTAGTGCGAGCCTGACCCGGTGCCTGGCTGCAACTAGTGCGAGCCGGACCCGGTGCCTGGCTGCAACTAGTGCGAGCCGGACCCGGTGCCTGGCTGCAACTAGTGCGAGCCGGACCCGGTGCCTCGCTGCAACTAGTGCGAGCCGGACCCGGTGCCTCGCTGCAACTAGTGCGAGCCGGACCCGGTGCCTCGCTGCAACTAGTGCGAGCCGGACCCGGTGCCTGGCTGCAACTAGTGCAGGCCAAGACCGGTGCCTGGCTGCAACTAGCGCGAGCCGGACCCGGTGCCTGGCTGCAACTAGCGCGAGCCGGACCCGGTGCCTGGCTGCAACTAGCGCGAGCCGGACCCGGTGCCTGGCTGCAACTAGCGCGAGCCGGACCCGGTGCCTGGCTGCAACTAGCGCGAGCCGGACCCGGTGCCTGGCTGCAACTAGCGCGAGCCGGACCCGGTGCCAGGCTGCAACTAGCGCGAGCCGGACCCGGTGCCTGGCTGCAACTAGCGCGAGCCGGACCCGGTGCCTGGCTGCAACTAGCGCAGGCCAAGACCGGTGCCTGACTGCAACTAGCGCAGGCCAAGACCGGTGCCTGGCTGCAACTAGGGCGAGCCGGACCCGGTGCCTGGCTGCAACTAGTGCGAGCCGGACCCGGTGACTGGCTGCATCTAGTGCAGGCCAAGCCCGGTGCCTGGCTGCATCTAGTGCAGCCCAAGACCGGTGCCTGGCTGCAACTAGTGTGAGGCGGACCCGATACCTGGCTGCAACTAGTGCAGGTCAAGACCAGTGCCTGGCTGCAACTAGTGCGAGCCGGACCCGATGCCTAGCTGCATCTACTGCGAGCCGGACACGGTGCCTGGCTGCATCTAGTGCGAGCAGGACCCGGTGCCTGGCTGCATCTAGTGCGAGCCGGACCCAGTGCCTGGCTGCAACTAGTGCGAGCCGGACCCGGTGCCTGGCTGCAACTAGTGCGAGCCGGACCCGGTGCCTGGCTGCAACTAGTGCGAGCCGGACCCGGTGCCTGGCTGCATCTGGTGCAGGCCAAGTCCGGTGCCTGGCTGCTACTAGTGCAGGCCAAGAACGGTGCCTGGCTGCAACTAGTGCAGGCCAAGACCGGTGCCTGGCTGCAACTAGTGCGAGCCGGACCCGGTGCCTGGCTGCAACTAGTGCGAGCCGGACCCGGTGCCTGGCTGCAACTAGTGCGAGCCGGACCCGGTGCCTGGCTGCAACTAGTGCGAGCCGGACCCGGTGCCTGGCTGCAACTAGTGCGAGCCGGACCCGGTGCCTGGCTGCAACTAG
The DNA here is from genome assembly GCF_062004578.1 of Staurois parvus. Taxonomy (NCBI): domain Eukaryota; kingdom Metazoa; phylum Chordata; class Amphibia; order Anura; family Ranidae; genus Staurois; species Staurois parvus. The sequence goes on from NW_028318236.1 coordinate 5,132,825, forward strand.
TGCGAGCCGTACCCGGTGCCTGGCTGCAACTAGTGCGAGCCGTACCCGGTGCCTGGCTGCAACTAGTGCGAGCCGTACCCGGTGCCTGGCTGCAACTAGTGCGAGCCGGACCCGGTGCCTGGCTGCAACTAGTGCGAGTCGGATCCGGTGCATGGCTGCAACTAGTGCAGGCCAAGACCGGTGCCTGGCTGCAACTAGTGCGAGCCGGACCCGGTGCCTGGCTGCAACTAGTGCGAGCCGGACCCGGTGCCTGGCTGCAACTAGTGCGAGCCGGACCCGGTGCCTGGCTGCAACTAGTGCGAGCCGGACCCGGTGCCTGGCTGCATCTAGTGCAGGCCAAGTCTGGTGCCTGGCTGCAACTAGTGCAGGCCAAGTCCGGTGCCTGGCTGCAACTAGTGCAGGCCAAGTCCGGTGCCTGGCTGCAACTAGTGCAGGCCAAGTCCGGTGCCTGGCTGCAACTAGTGCGCGCCGGATCCGGTGCCTGGCTGCAACTAGTGCAGGCCAAGACCGGTGCCTGGCTGCAACTAGTGCAGGCCAAGACCGGTGCCTGGCTGCAACTAGTGCGAGCCGGACCCGGTGCCTGGCTGCAACTAGTGCGAGCCGGACCCGGTGCCTGGCTGCAACTAGTGCAGGCCAAGACCGGTGCCTGGCTGCAACTAGTGCGAGCTGGACCCGGTGCCTGGCTGCAACTAGTGCGAGCCGGACCCGGTGCCTGGCTGCAACTAGTGCAGGCAAAGACCGGTGCCTGGCTGCAACTAGTGCAGGCCAAGACCGGTGCCTGGCTGCAACTAGCGCGAGCCGGACCCGGTGCCTGGCTGCAACTAGCGCGAGCCGGACTCGGTGCCTGGCTGCAACTAGCGCGAGCCGGACACGGTGCCTGGCTGCAACTAGCGCGAGCCGGACCCGGTGCCTGGCTGCAACTAGCGCGAGCCGTACCCGGTGCCTGGCTGCAACTAGTGCAGGCCAAGACCGGTGCCTGGCTGCAACTAGTGCGAGCCGGACCCGGTGCCTGGCTGCAACTAGTGCGAGCCGGACCCGGTGCCTGGCTGCAACTAGTGCGAGCCGGACCCGGTGCCTGGCTGCAACTAGTGCGAGCCGGACCCGGTGCCTGGCTGCAACTAGTGCGAGCCGGACCCGGTGCCTGGCTGCAACTAGCGCGAGCCGGACCCGGTGCCTGGCTGCAACTAGCGCGAGCCGGACCCGGTGCCTGGCTGCAACTAGCGCGAGCCGGACACGGTGCCTGGCTGCAACTAGCGCGAGCCGGACCCGGTGCCTGGCTGCAACTAGCGCGAGCCGTACCCGGTGCCTGGCTGCAACTAGTGCAGGCCAAGACCGGTGCCTGGCTGCAACTAGTGCGAGCCGGACCCGGTGCCTGGCTGCAACTAGTGCGAGCCGGACCCGGTGACTGGCTGCAACTAGTGCGAGCCGGACCCGGTGCCTGGCTGCAACTAGTGCGAGCCGGACCCGGTGCCTGGCTGCAACTAGTGCGAGCCGGACCCGGTGCCTGGCTGCAACTAGTGCGAGCCGGACCCGGTGCCTGGCTGCAACTAGTGCGAGCCGGACCCGGTGCCTGGCTGCAACTAGTGCAGGCCAAGACCGGTGCCTGGCTGAAACTAGTGCGAGCCGGACCCGGTGCCTGGCTGCATCTAGTGCAGGCCAAGCCCGGTGCCTGGCTGCATCTAGTGCAGCCCAAGACCGGTGCCTGGCTGCAACTAGTGTGAGCCGGACCCGATACCTGGCTGCAACTAGTGCAGGTCAAGACCAGTGCCTGGCTGCAACTAGTGCGAGCCGGACCCGATGCCTAGCTGCATCTACTGCGAGCCGGACACGGTGCCTGGCTGCATCTAGTGCGAGCAGGACCCGGTGCCTGGCTGCATCTAGTGCGAGCCGAACCCGGTGCCTGGCTGCAACTAGTGCGAGCCGGACCCGGTGGCTGGCTGCAACTAGTGCGAGCCGGACCCGGTGCCTGGCTGCAACTAGTGCGAGCCGGACCCGGTGCCTGGCTGCATCTGGTGCAGGCCAAGTCCGGTGCCTGGCTGCTACTAGTGCAGGCCAAGAACGGTGCCTGGCTGCAACTAGTGCAGGCCAAGACCAGTGCCTGGCTGCAACTAGTGCGAGCCGGACCCGGTGCCTGGCTACAACTAGTGCGAGCTGGACCCGGTGCCTGGCTGCAACTAGTGCGAGCCGGACCCGGTGCCTGGCTGCAACTAGTGCGAGCCGGACCCGGTGCCTGGCTGCAACTAGTGCGAGCCGGACCCGGTGCCTGGCTGCAACTAGTGCGAGCCGGACCCGGTGCCTGGCTGCAACTAGTGCGAGCCGGACCCGGTGCCTAGCTGCAACTAGTGCGAGCCGGACCCGGTGCCTGGCTGCAACTAGTGCGAGCCGGACCCGGTGCCTGGCTGCAACTAGTGCGAGCCGGACCCGGTGCCTGGCTGCAACTAGTGCGAGCCGGACCCGGTGCCTGGCTGCATCTAGTGCAGGCCAAGTCCGGTGCCTGGCTGCAACTAGTGCAGGCCAAGTCCGGTGCCTGGCTGCAACTAGTGCAGGCCAAGTCCGGTGCCTGGCTGCAACTAGTGCAGGCCAAGTCCGGTGCCTGGCTGCAACTAGTGCAGGCCAAGTCCGGTGCCTGGCTGCAACTAGTGCAGGCCAAGTCCGGTGCCTGGCTGCAACTAGTGCAGGCCAAGTCCGGTGCCTGGCTGCAACTAGTGCAGGCCAAGTCCGGTGACTGGCTGCAACTAGTGCGAGCCGGACCCGGTGCCTGGCTGCAACTAGTGCGAGCCGGACCCGGTGCCTGGCTGCAACTAGTGCGAGCCGGACCCGGTGCCTGGCTGCAACTAGTGCAGGCCAAGACCGGTGCCTGGCTGCAACTAGTGCGAGCCGGACCCGGTGCCTGGCTGCAACTACTGCGAGCCGGACCCGGTGCCTGGCTGCAACTAGTGCGAGCCGGACCCGGTGCCTGGCTGCAACTAGTGCGAGCCGGACCCGGTGCCTGGCTGCATCTAGTGCAGGCCAAGTCCGGTGCCTGGCTGCAACTAGTGCAGGCCAAGTCCGGTGCCTGGCTGCAACTAGTGCAGGCCAAGTCCGGTGCCTGGCTGCAACTAGTGCAGGCCAAGTCCGGTGCCTGGCTGCAACTAGTGCGAGCCGGATCCGGTGCCTGGCTGCAACTAGTGCAGGCCAAGACCGGTGCCTGGCTGCAACTAGTGCAGGCCAAGACCGGTGCCTGGCTGCAACTAGTGCGAGCCGGACCCGGTGCCTGGCTGCAACTAGTGCGAGCCGGACCCGGTGCCTGGCTGCGACTAGCGCGAGCCGGACCCGGTGCCTGGCTGTGACTAGCGCGAGCCGGACCCGGTGCCTGGCTGCAACTAGCGCGAGTCGGACACGGTGCCTGGCTGCAACTAGCGCGAGCCGGACCCGGTGCCTGGCTGCAACTAGTGCAGGCCAAGACCGGTGCCTGGCTGCAACTAGTGCGAGCCGGACCCGGTGCCTGGCTGCAACTAGTGCAGGCCAAGACCGGTGCCTGGCTGCAACTAGTGCGAGCCGGACCCGATGCCTAGCTGCATCTACTGCGAGCCGGACCCGGTGCCTGGCTGCATCTAGTGCGAGCAGGACCCGGTGCCTGGCTGCATCTAGTGCGAGCCGAACCCGGTGCCTGGCTACAACTAGTGCGAGCCGGACCCGGTGCCTGGCTGCAACTAGTGCGAGCCGGACCCGGTGCCTGGCTGCAACTAGTGCGAGCCGGACCCGGTGCCTGGCTGCAACTAGTGCGAGCCGGACCCGGTGCCTGGCTGCATCTAGTGCAGGCCAAGTCCGGTGCCTGGCTGCTACTAGTGCAGGCCAAGACCGGTGCCTGGCTGCAACTAGTGCAGGCCAAGACCGGTGCCAGGCTGCAACTAGTGCGAGCCGGACCCGATGCCTGGCTGCAACTAGTGCGAGCCGGACCCGGTGCCTGGCTGCAACTAGCACAGGCCAAGACCGGTGCCTGACTGCAACTAGCGCAGGCCAAGACCGTTGCCTGGCTGCAACTAGTGCGAGCCGGACCCGGTGCCTGGCTGCAACTAGTGCGAGCCGGACCCGGTGCCTGGCTGCAACTAGTACGAGCCGGACCCGGTGCCTGGCTGCAACTAGTGCGAGCCGGACCCGGTGCCTGGCTGCAACTAGTGCGAGCCGGACCCGGTGCCTGGCTGCAACTAGTGCGAGCCGGACCCGGTGCCTGGCTGCAACTAGTGCGAGCCGGACCCGGTGCCTGGCTGCAACTAGTGCGAGCCAGACCCGGTGCCTGGCTGCAACTAGTGCAGGCCAAGAACGGTGCCTGGCTGCAACTAGTGCGAGCCGGACCCGGTGCCTGGCTGCAACTAGTGCAGGCCAAGACCGGTGCCTGGCTGCAACTAGTGCGAGCCGGACCCGGTGCCTGGCTGCAACTAGTGCGAGCCGAACCCGGTGACTGGCTGCAACTAGTGCGAGCCGGACCCGGTGCCTGGCTGCAACTAGTGCAGGCCAAGACCGGTGCCTGGCTGCAACTAGCGCGAGCCGGACCCGGTGCCTGGCTGCAACTAGCGCGAGTCGGACACGGTGCCTGGCTGCAACTAGCGCGAGCCGGACCCGGTGCCTGGCTGCAACTAGTGCAGGCCAAGACCGGTGCCTGGCTGCAACTAGTGCGAGCCGGACCCGGTGCCTGGCTGCAACTAGTGCAGGCCAAGACCGGTGCCTGGCTGCAACTAGTGCGAGCCGGACCCGATGCCTAGCTGCATCTACTGCGAGCCGGACCCGGTGCCTGGCTGCATCTAGTACGAGCCGAACCCGGTGCCTGGCTACAACTAGTGCGAGCCGGACCCGGTGCCTGGCTGCAACTAGTGCGAGCCGGACCCGGTGCCTGGCTGCAACTAGTGCGAGCCGGACCCGGTGCCTGGCTGCAACTAGGGCAGGCCAAGTCCGGTGCCTGGCTGCTACTAGTGCAGGCCAAGACCGGTGCCTGGCTGCAACTAGTGCAGGCCAAGACCGGTGCCTGGCTGCAACTAGTGCGAGCCGGACCCGATGCCTGGCTGCAACTAGTGCGAGCCGGACCCGGTGCCTGGCTGCAACTAGTGCGAGCCGGACCTGGTGCCTGGCTGCAACTAGTGCGAGCCGGACCCGGTGCCTGGCTGCAACTAGTGCGAGCCGGACCCGGTGCCTGGCTGCAACTAGTGCGAGCCGGACCCGGTGCCTGGCTGCAACTAGTGCGAGCCGGACCCGGTGCCTGGCTGCAACTAGTGCGAGCCGGACCCGGTGCCTGGCTGCAACTAGTGCGAGCCGGACCCGGTGCCTGGCTGCATCTAGTGCAGGCCAAGTCTGGTGCCTGGCTGCAACTAGTGCAGGCCAAGTCCGGTGCCTGGCTGCAACTAGTGCAGGCCAAGTCCGGTGCCTGGCTTCAACTAGTGCGAGCCGGACCCGGTGCCTGGCTGCAACTAGTGCGAGCCGGACCCGGTGCCTGGCTGCAACTAGTGCGAGCCGGACCCGGTGCCTGGCTGCAACTAGTGCGAGCCGGACCCGGTGCCTGGCTGCAACTAGTGCGAGCCGGACCCGGTGCCTGGCTGCAACTAGTGCGAGCCGAACCCGGTGCCTGGCTGCAACTAGTGCGAGCCGGACCCGGTGCCTGGCTGCAACTAGTGCGAGCCGGATCCGGTGCATGGCTGCAACTAGTGCAGGCCAAGACCGGTGCCTGGCTGCAACTAGTGCGAGCCGGACCCGGTGCCTGGCTGCAACTAGTGTAGGCCAAGACCGGTGCCTGGCTGCAACTAGTGCAGGCCAAGACCGGTGCCTGGCTGCAACTAGCGCGAGTCGGACCCGGTGCCTGGCTGCAACTAGCGCGAGCCGGACCCAGTGCTTGGCTGCAACTAGTGCAGGCCAAGACCGGTGCCTGGCTGCAACTAGTGCGAGCCGGACCCGGTGCCTGGCTGCAACTAGTGCAGGCCAAGACCGGTGCCTGGCTGCAACTAGTGCGAGCCGGACCCGATGCCTAGCTGCATCTACTGCGAGCCGGACCCGGTGCCTTGCTGCATCTAGTGCGAGCCGGACCCGGTGCCTGGCTGCAACTAGTGCGAGCCGGACCCGGTGCCTGGCTGCAACTAGTGCGAGCCGGACCCGGTGCCTGGCTGCAACTAGTGCGAGCCGGACCCGGTGCCTGGCTGCATCTAGTGCAGGCCAAGTCTGGTGCCTGGCTGCAACTAGTGCAGGCCAAGTCCGGTGCCTGGCTGCAACTAGTGCAGGCCAAGTCCGGTGCCTGGCTGCAACTAGTGCAGGCCAAGTCCGGTGCCTGGCTGCAACTAGTGCAGGCCAAGTCCGGTGCCTGGCTGCAACTAGTGCAGGCCAAGTCCGGTGCCTGGCTGCAACTAGTGCGAGCCGGACCCGGTGCCTGGCTGCAACTAGTGCGAGCCGGACCCGGTGCCTGGCTGCAACTAGTGCGAGCCGGACCCGGTGCCTGGCTGCAACTAGTGCGAGCCGGACCCGGTGCCTGGCTGCATCAAGTGCAGGCCAAGTCCGGTGCCTGGCTGCAACTAGTGCGAGCCGGACCCGGTGCCTGGCTGCAACTAGTGCGAGCCGGACCCGGTGCCTGGCTGCAACTAGTGCGAGCCGGACCCGGTGCCTGGCTGCAACTAGTGCGAGCCGGACCCGGTGCCTGGCTGCAACTAGTACGAGCCGGACCCAGTGCCTGGCTGCAACTAGTGCGAGCCGGACCCGGTGCCTGGCTGCAACTAGTGCGAGCCGGACCCGGTGCCTGGCTGCAACTAGTGCGAGCCGGACCCGGTGCCTGGCTGCAACTAGTGCGAGCCGGACCCGGTGCCTGGCTGCAACTAGTGCAGGCCAAGTCCGGTGCCTGGCTGCAACTAGTGCGAGCCGGACCCGATGCCTGGCTGCAACTAGTGCGAGCCGGACCCGGTGCCTGGCTGCAACTAGTGCGAGCCGGACCCGGTGCCTGGCTGCATCAAGTGCAGGCCAAGTCCGGTGCCTGGCTGCAACTAGTGCGAGCCGGACCCGGTGCCTGGCTGCAACTAGTGCGAGCCGGACCCGGTGCCTGGCTGCAACTAGTGCGAGCCGGACCCGGTGCCTGGCTGCAACTAGTGCGAGCCGGACCCGGTGCCTGGCTGCAACTAGTACGAGCCGGACCCGGTGCCTGGCTGCAACTAGTGCGAGCCGGACCCGGTGCCTGGCTGCAACTAGTGCGAGCCGGACCCGGTGCCTGGCTGCAACTACTGCGAGCCGGACCCGGTGCCTGGCTGCATCAAGTGAAGGCCAAGTCCGGTGCCTGGCAGCAACTAGTGCGAGCCGGACCCGGTGCCTGGCTGCAACTAGTGCGAGCCGGACCCGGTGCCTGGCTGCAACTAGTGCGAGCCGGACCCGGTGCCTGGCTGCAACTAGTGCGAGCCGGACCCGGTGCCTGGCTGCATCAAGTGCAGGCGAAGTCCGGTGCCTGGCTGCAACTAGTGCGAGCCGGACCCGGTGCCTGGCTGCAACTAGTGCGAGCCGGACCCGGTGCCTGGCTGCATCAAGTGCAGGCCAAGTCCGGTGCCTGGCTGCAACTAGTGCGAGCCGGACCCGGTGCCTGGCTGCAACTAGTGCGAGCCGGACCCGGTGCCTGGCTGCAACTAGTGCGAGCCGGACCCGGTGCCTGGCTGCAACTAGTGCGAGCCGGACCCGGTGCCTGGCTGCAACTAGTGCGAGCCGGACCCGGTGCCTGGCTGCAACTAGTGCGAGCCGGACCCGGTGCCTGGCTGCAACTAGTGCGAGCCGGACCCGGTGCCTGGCTGCAACTAGTGCGAGCCGGACCCGGTGCCTGGCTGCATCAAGTGCAGGCCAAGTCCGGTGTCTGGCTGCAACTAGTGCGAGCCGGACCCGGTGCCTGGCTGCAACTAGTGCGAGCCGGACCCGGTGCCTGGCTGCAACTAGTGCGAGCCGGACCCGGTGCCTGGCTGCAACTAGTGCGAGCCGGACCCGGTGCCTGGCTGCAACTAGTGCGAGCCGGACCCGGTGCCTGGCTGCAACTAGTGCAGGCCAAGTCCGGTGCCTGGCTGCAACTAGTGCGAGCCGGACCCGGTGCCTGGCTGCAACTAGTGCGAGCCGGACCCGGTGCCTGGCTGCAACTAGTGCGAGCCGGACCCGGTGCCTGGCTGCATCAAGTGCAGGCCAAGTCCGGTGCCTGGCTGCAACTAGTGCGAGCCGGACCCGGTGCCTGGCTGCAACTAGTGCGAGCCGGACCCGGTGCCTGGCTGCATCAAGTGCAGGCCAAGTCCGGTGCCTGGCTGCAACTAGTGCGAGCCGGACCCGGTGCCTGGCTGCAACTAGTGCGAGCCGGACCCGGTGCCTGGCTGCAACTAGTGCGAGCCGGACCCGGTGCCTGGCTGCATCAAGTGCAGGCCAAGTCCGGTGTCTGGCTGCAACTAGTGCGAGCCGGACCCGGTGCCTGGCTGCAACTAGTGCGAGCCGGACCCGGTGCCTGGCTGCAACTAGTGCGAGCCGGACCCGGTGCCTGGCTGCAACTAGTGCGAGCCGGACCCGGTGCCTGGCTGCAACTAGTGCGAGCCGGACCCGGTGCCTGGCTGCAACTAGTGCGAGCCGGACCTGGTGCCTGGCTGCAACTAGTGCGAGCCGGACCCGGTGCCTGGCTGCAACTAGTGCGAGCAGGACCCGGTGCCTGGCTGCAACTAGTGCAGGCCAAGTCCGGTGCCTGGCTGCAACTAGTGCGAGCCGGACCCGGTGCCTGGCTGCAACTAGTGCGAGCCGGACCCGGTGCCTGGCTGCAACTAGTGCGAGCCGGACCCGGTGCCTGGCTGCAACTAGTGCGAGCCGGACCCGGTGCCTGGCTGAAACTAGTGCGAGCCGGACCTTGTGCCTGGCTGAAACTAGTGCGATCCGGACCCGGTGCCTGGCTGAAACTAGTGCGAGCCGGACCCGGTGCCTGGCTGAAACTAGTGCGAGCCAGACCCGGTGCCTGGCTGAAACTAGTGCGAGCCGGACCCGGTGCCTGGCTGCAACTAGTGCAGGCCGGACCCGGTGCCTGCCTGCAACTAGTGCAGGCCAAGTCCGGTGCCTGGCTGCAACTAGTGCG